>NC_058099.1:47638913-47941086 GCF_020171115.1 Neogale vison
GTGCTCCATGCAATCCATGCCCTCAGTAATACCTAACACCTGGTTCCCCAACCTCCCACTTCCCCACCACTTCAAACCCCTCAGATTGTTTTTCAGAGTCCATAGTCTGAGAGCTATATTTTAAGCTATTTATCCTTTACTGGATATCGAAATATGATGAATGGATTCTCAATTTTTTTTTACTTAAATGGAAATATAAAAGTACAATGCTAATTAAGAATTTGTAGAAATACATAATAATATTGATGTCCTTAGATAATGAGAATCATTCCAAATTGCTAACAGCCAATTATTTATTCAATTATTTATTGGATGTTTGTTTTTCATGTACCATATTTTAGTATGGCCTCAATAAGAAAATGATTTTTTTCCCCAATTTATTTATTTTCAGAAAAACAGTATTCATTATTTTTTCACCACACCCAGTGCTCCATGCAAGCTGTGCCCTCTATAATACCCACCACCTGGTACCCCAACCTCCCACCCCCCCGCCACTTCAAACCCCTCAGACTGTTTTTCAGAGTCCATAGTCTCTCATGGTTCACCTCCCCTTCCAATTTACCCAAATTCCCTACTACTCTCTAACGCCCCTTGTCCTCCATGCTATTGGTTATGCTCCACAAATGAGTGAAACCATATGATAATTGACTCTCTCTGCTTGACTGATTTCACTCAGCATAATCTCTTCCAGTCCCGTCCATGTTGCTACAAAAGTTGGATATTCGTCCTTTCTGATGGAGGCATAATACTCCATAGTGTATATGGACCACATCTTCCTTATCCATTCATCCGTTGAAGGGCATCTTGGTTCTTTCCATAGTTTGGCGACTGTGGCCATTGCTGCTATAAACATTGGGGTACAGATGGCCCTTCTTTTCACGACATCTGTATCTTTGGGGTAAATACCCAGGAGTGCAATTGCAGGGTCGTAGGGAAGCTCTATTTTTAATTTCTTGAGGAATCTCCACACTGTTCTCCAAAGAGGCTGCACCAACTTGCATTCCCACCAACAGTGTAAGAGGGTTCCCCTTTCTCCACATCCTCTCCAACACATGTTGTTTCCTGTTTTGTTAATTTTGGCCATTCTAACTGGTGTAAGGTGATATCTCAATGTGGTTTTAATTTGAATCTCCCTGAGGGCTAATGATGATGAGCATTTTTTCATGTGTCTGATAGCCATTTGTATGTCTTGATTGGAGAAGTGTCTGTTCATATCTTCTGCCCATTTTTTGATGTGTTTGTCTGTTTCGTGTGGGTTGAGTTTGAGGAGTTCATTATAGATCCTGGATATCAACCTTTTGTCTGTACTGTCATTTGCAAATATCTTCTCCCATTCCGTGGGTTGCCTCTTTGTTTTTTTGACTGTTTCCTTTGCTGTGCAGAAGCTTTTGATTTTGATGAAGTCCCAGAAGTTTATTTTCGCTTTTGTTTCCTTTGCCTTTGGAGACGTATCTTGAAAGAAGTTGCTGTGGCTGATATCGAAGAGATTACTGCCTATGTTCTCCTCTAAGATTCTGATAGATTCCTGTCTCACGTTGAGGTCTTTTATCCATTTTGAGTTGATCTTTCAGTCTCTTCAATAAATGGTGCTGGGAAAACTGGACAGCTATATGTAGAAGAATGAAACTCGACCATTCTCTTACACCGTACACAAAGATCAACTCAAAATGGATAAAAGAAAATGATTTTTAACTTTACTTGCTGCTGGATACTCATCAAGTTATTCTCAAAATATTTTTTCTATTTATACCAGATAGAATTCTTGATGCAATGAATAAGTTTTGAATAATTAAATGATTATGTAGAATCTATTTGTATTTATTTCCAAAGCCCACATCAAAATAAGGCTCAAAGACAAGCAACGTCCACAAGACAGCCCATGGCTTGTTGAAGCCTTGTTCCCAGCCCTAGAACTACTTGTTACATTGTTGGAAGCAACTGGACAAGTATTCCCTATGGTGGGGGGATGCTGAAATGTGGGAGAGACCTTCAAGCTCCAGAGCAGGAAGGATGGGTAAAAACTCTGGACCTTCTGCTCACTTTTACTAGGAATCTATCTGCTGTTTTTGAAAAAAATAAAATAAAAGAAAGAAAGAAAGAAAATAGAAAAAGAAAAAAAAAGGTATTTTTGTTGAAGGTCATGGCTTATAACACTAGCAGAGTCTGTTCATTCCAGGAAAGGTTTTGTTTGTGTTTGTTTGTGTTTCTTTGCTTGCTCTGGAATAAAATCTCCCACCGGGGGACAGACTTCTACATACAACACGAGCCCGTGTGCACACCTGGTCACTGTCTAGCCCACCTTGCCCCCTCGCTGGCAGCCTCCCCTGTAAAGACTGTGATGGGCCACAGAACAGCAGCCTCCTGCTCCTATCTCCTCTCTGCTCCTGCCACTGTGACATCACTGCACTGGGGACATTCCCTCAGGTCAGCAATAGTCACCAGGAGAAAAGAAAACAACTTTTCTTTTGACTTCTGCTAGGAGAGTTTCGAAAAACCTGGAAATTTCAAACAACTTGTGTTCTTCTTTGTGGGTTTGTAAGGAAGTAAAAGGGCCAGACAGAAACCACAAAGGAAAAGGAAGCAGCTGTGTGAATGGGCAGGAGAGGCTCCTGAGGAGGGAGGGAGGAGGGGAGCTCACAGGAGGTTACTACACTGGGGGAGAGGGAAACTCTGTGATTGGAGAGTGAAAGGATGGGATCTCGGAGGGCGTGGAGGAAGGGGAAATGTGCTATACCAGAACAAATCGAATATGCGGACATAGGCACAGTGTATATGTATACGTATAACATTACTGTGTAACTAATTTCAATCAATGGATAGGCCACCTGTTCTGAACGGGTATTTTTTTTTTTTCACAACGATATTTTGGAGGATCAGCCCTTTGCAGTCAGTTATACGGAAAAGGCTAAGAGATCACTTTTTTTAGGGATACCTTGAGAATATAATCCCCATCTGTTAAACTCTCACTCAGTGGAAGATACTAGATGCTTTGAAATGTGCCACTTCATTATTACAACAGCTCTAGGAATATTTCCACCTCACTTTACATCTGGGGAAACTGAGCTGCAGAGAGCTCCAGTGAGGTTCTCATGATCACATAAGGAGATGGAAGCAGAATTCCAGATGCAGGGCACAGTCCTGTAGCCCATGTCATAAATCCTGCCTGAGGTTCCTCTTGGGAAATTCTGAATCTTCCCTTCTGCCACACTTCCTGGAGATCATTCTTCCCTGGTGGCGTCCCACCTGCTCTGGCTGCCCCATCGCTGTGCCCTTGACAGGCTCCCCTTCTCCTTCTCAGCCTTAGATGTCAAACTCTGAAGCTTTAGGGCATCTGCTCATTCCACTCTCATGTCAGATGGAAGGAGTTTCAGTACTGTGCCTTGATTTCCAAATATACCAGGGACATTGCGATTTAATGTCTCCAGGACGTGCATTGTTGGAGAGTCCAGACTCACCCCTGCATCTCCACTGGGTAGTCTGCTTTCCCCTCTTCCTGACTTCCCTCCTTCAGTCTCCTGGTAACAAGATCCCCTTGGCCTCTAGCACTGTGCAGAGATAGTCTCAGACTATTCTCAGACTATTCTAGAGTGATTGCTTTCCCCCTCCCTCTGCTGGCAAAGCCAGCAGATGTCCCTCTGCTCTTCACAGGGGGCGCCCAGCAAACCGGTGGGCTCCACCAACTAGGGAGATGTAACTGTCCAGTGGATGCACACAGAGCCTCGAGCCAGGCTTCCGTAATAGCTCAAGTCCCCACCATTGCCTGCTCCTTGCCAGTGTGATTGTCTGAGCACTCCTTTTTCTCCTGGTACCAGCGCTGAGACTGGCCCTGGGACCTCAGCTGTGAGTGGATCTAAGAAGAGTTGTTGTTTTCTGTCTTCTTGCATTTGGGGGTTGTTGGTTTGTTCTTGTTGCTGCAGCTGTGAGGTCAGGAACAACGTTCCAACTGGTTCAGTGTTGATTCAGAAACCAGAGAATCCTGCAATACGTGAACCCGTGAACAACTTCAGGCTAGCTCTGTCCTGAGGATGGAAGCCCTTAGGGACAGTCCTGTCACAGACACATTTTACCCACAATGCTGAGTAACTTAACTCAACACATTGTATGGCTGAAGCAGAAAGAGGAGTCCTTAGAAAGCTGGAACTCATGGCTATGTGACTTAGTGTTGTAGGTCAAGAATATCATTTGCAGGTCCCTTTCTTGCTTTCTTCCTTTTTATCATTTCCCTTTCCTTATGTCTTCATTTGAGTACGAAAAGATGGGTCGTCGGATTTTGACTCAGACTCCTTCCCAGGTATTTACTCCATTTCTTCTGTCTCAGATGGAGATGGATTCTCTGGAAGCACGTCTTCAAGGCTAGGGCAGGGCCCTCAAACCCGGGGGAGGCTCCCCCACTCCCATCGCAGGTACCACACAGGTTTCCAGGGTTTTGGCTGCACGAGCAGGGACGGGTTCAGGCAGCAAACGGCAGCGCCCAGTGAGGAAGAGGGTGAAACTCAGCTGCAGCGTCTCGTGGAGGACAGACTTGGCGTGGACCTCCTGGAACTGGCAGCCACGCACCTTGTCCCAGAGGAGGTGTCCTTGGTTCATAAGAAGGGACTGATGATCCTCCTCTGTGTCAGAAGCAGCAGGCCCACCTGTGAAGCTGCCTGGGGCCAAGAGGCAGCTCACAGCCCAGAGCTGAGATGCTGCCACGGGGATCAAAAAGGAGCCCAGGGGCTGGGCGCTGCACCTGAGGGCTTCTGGTGGACTGGCGGACCAGTGGGGGGTTCCCTGGCCCCTCATTCATCTTCAGTTCTTTCTATTCATGAGTCTTCAATAGAACAGGGTAGTTTTCGTTTTCAGAATGTTTCCGTATACTTTTCATTTTTGTTTGCTTTTCTTTATATAAGCTTTACATGGATTAAAAGACATTAGAAGGCATCACCCATTTCAATTGTTTTTTCATTTTTTCATGTATGTTTAATTAGCCAAAAGAAGGTAAATTTCCCAGATCTATATTCTATCTAGTCACTAGCTTCTGTTCTGTTCCTCGTCTGTCCTCTGCCACCAGTATGGTTTCTGGTGAGTAATTCAGTCAAAACAGCTGGTCCCTGTGGTCATAACCCTTCTACTTCCCAGATTTGAGGACACTTTCCATGCAGCCTTTGCAATGATGTCATTCCTTGAAGACTTTCTCAGCTTTGAAATAGACTCTTAACCAATATTCGCTCTCATTCGACCTTTGTCTGCAGTGCGGCTCTTTTCTCCCTTAACCAGGGGAGGCTTGAGGCACCATTTCTCAGTCTACGCTCTCCTCCCAGGCAACTGCTTCCTTCCCTGGGCTTTATGTGAATGGAATGGCTTGTAAATGGCAGGATCAAGGATCCATTTGTTTGTTTTCTTTTGTTTTGTGTTTTTTAAAGATTTTATTGATTTATATGACACAGAGAGACAGCGAGAACAAACAAGGGGAGTGTGAGAGGGAGAAGCAGACTCCCGGCTGAACAGGGAGTTCGACACAAGGCTTGATTCCAGGACCCCGACATCATCACCTGAGCCAAAGGCAGACACTTAACCAACTGAGACACTAGGGTGCTCCTGAACAATCCATTCCATAAAGAATATTTGCACTTGGGTGTCTACCATTGTGATGTGGAATGTATCTGGTGCTTCTCATTTTATTTACTGACAGGTCTGCTTCCTTTTCTACTTACAGAATTCATATTTTCCCTTCTTTGCACTCTTCCCTTTAAGATAACTGATATTACTTCACTACATTTTTTTTCCAATTTATTTATTTTCATAAAAACATTATTATTTTTTCACCACACCCAGTGCTCCGTGCAAGCCATGCCCTCTATAATACCCACCACCGGGTACCCCAACCTCCCACCACCCCACCACTTCAAACCCCTCAGATTGTTTTTCAGAGTCCATAGTCTCTCATGGTTCACCTCTCCTTCCAATTTACCCAAATTCCCTACTTCACTACGATTTTTGTTCTGAGGTTAGATTTTCTACAAAGTCCAAGATACAGACACAGCATTGGACTTGGGAAGTCTGCCTTTCCCATGAAGACAGCATGCAAAGTGACTTCCGGGAAGTCGACGCGATTACTTCTAATGTGAAAACGATATAACAAGTGAGAGAGTGGTACAATCCGTTCCTTCATCAGGTTGTAATCAGACTTGCTTCCTGCTTCAAAAAGAAACAAACGCAAGAAGTTTTCTATAGAAACATTTAATGAACAGAAAATAAAGAATTTAATATACGTAAAACATATACAATTCTCTTAACCACAAAGGGTGGGTACAACTAATATAATACAATAAAAATATAACTTAAATCATATAAATAGTGAAATAAATAAATAGCTAAATAGGCAGATCAGCATGGTCATCTGAAAGCAACAGTTGTTTGTAACATTGACTTCAAGTTGCCTAATACTCCTGAATACATGTGACAAACTGATTCAGTTCATGTCATGATGACAGCAGAAATGAGAGTCTTTGACACTACAGGACACATGGGAGTGTGATAGTATTCTTCAGAGAGAACCATTTCGATGTTGAAAGGGGTGTCACTTCCCACTCCTTAGTCTCCTATGCAAAGCTGTTGATGCATACAAGGGTTTCATGATCTCTGCTCGGACCATCTCCCAGGCACAAGGGCTGTATTGCTTGTCTTGCAGATAGAGGGAGATTCTCTGGAAGTAGTTCCTCAGGATGGAGTCCCCATTCACCAGGGCCATCTCTCCCACCCCTGCCTCCTGCAGAGGACAGGCTTCCAGGCGGCCAAGCTGCTCAGAAAGTCCCGAGCACAATTCCTCCAGGAGGGTCGTGTTCCAAGGAGCAGGTGAGGCCTCTGTGCAGAAGAGGTGGAAGGTCTTCTGGTTCATCACATGGAGGATAGAGAGGGCGTGAGCTTTCTGCAGCGCCTTGCCGTCAAACACCTCCTGGGGGAAGCCAAAGTCATTTGTGTAGTTGTCACAGGAGCTAGCAGACAGTCTCCTCATTTGTCGCAGGAGCATCAGGGCCCTCCAGTGCAGCAGGCCGTTGTCCTGAGGCAGGTCACATCCCAGAGAGCCGAGGGAGTGGCAGCTGAGCACCACCAGGGCCATCAACAATGAGCAGGACATGGCCATCAGGTTTCCTACAGATGCTGTTGTCCTGGCTGGGGTGGGCACGTCTGGGACCTGTGGCTCTAGGTTCTCTGAACATCTTCTCTTGTGCGTGAGGCTTAAGTAGGGGACATAGGAGTTTTCGATTTCTGAACATTTCCCTTACTTTCTACTTCTCTTTTTGCTTTCCTTTCTACACTTTCTCCTGGGTTATAGAGCGTGGGTTTCTCAACCGTTTCTTTTTCCTGTTGCCGCCTCCTGTTACAGTCTTTTGAATATTTATGTATTTGAACCTTCCAACAATACTTGGTAACATGGATCTAGTCTATATAGTTATGTATGTATAGCTCTGCTTAATAGATTAGAAAAGAAAGTGTTCATTTTACTCTTTTTATTTAATTCATTGTTAAGATGGACAAAAATTTCAACTGAGAACTATAGTTTAAGCTATTTATTCTTTTTTTCCTTTTAATTTTTTAATTTTTTATAAACATATATTTTTATCCCCAGGGGTACAGGTCTGTGAATCACCAGGTTTACACACTTCACAGCACTCACCAAAGCACATACCCTCCCCAATGTCCATAACCCCACCCCCTTTCTGCCAACCCCCCTCCCCCCAGCAACCCTCAGTTTGTTTTGTGATATTAAGAGTCACTTATGGTTTGTCTCCCTCCCAATCCCATCTTGTTTCATTTATTCTTCTCCTACCCACTTAAGCCCCCATGTTGTATCACCACTTCCTCATATCAGGGAGATCATATGATAGTTGTCTTTCTCCTCTTGACTTATTTCGCTAAGCATGATACGCTCTAGTTCCATCCACGTTGTCGCAAATGGCAAGCAAGATTTCATTTCTTTTGATGGCTGCATAGTATTCCATTGTGTATATATACCACATCTTCTTGAGCCATTCATCTGTTGATGGACATCTAGGTCCTTTCCATAGTTTGGCTACTGTGGACATTGCTGCTATAAACATTCGGGTGCACGTGCCCCTTCGGATCACTACGTTTGTATTTTTAGGGTAAATACCCAGTAGTGAAATTGCTGGGTCATAGGGCAGTTCTATTTTCAACATTTTGAGGAACCTCCATGCTGTTTTCCAGAGTGGTTGCACCAGCTTGCATTCCCACCAACAGTGTAGGAGGGTTCCCCTTTCTCCGCATCCTCGCCAGCAGCTGTCATTTCCTGACTTGTTGATTTTAGCCGTTCTGACTGGTGTGAGGTGATATCTCATTGTGGTTTTGATTTGTATTTCCCTGATGCCGAGTGATATGGAGCACTTTTTCATGTGTCTGTTGGCCATCTGGATGTCTTATTTGCAGAAATGTCTGTTCATGTCCTCTGCCCATTTCTTGATTGGATTATTTGTTCTTTGGGTGTTGAGTTTGTTAAGTTCTTTATAGATTTTGGACACTAGTCCTTTATCTTATCTGTGGTTTGCAATTATCTTCTCCCATTCTGTCAGTTGTCTTTTGATTTTGTTAACTGTTTCCTTTGCTGTGCAAAAGGTTTTGATCTTGACGAAATCCCAATAGTTCATTTTTGCCCTTGCTTCCCTTGCCTTTCGCCATGTTCCTAGGAAGATGTTGCTGCGGCTGAGGTCGAAGACGTTGCTGCCTGTGTTCTCCTCAAGGATTTTGATGGAGTCCTTTCTCACATTGCGGTCCTTCATCCATTTTGAGTCTATTTTTGTGTGTGGTGTAAGGAAATGGTCCAATTTCATTTTTCTGCATGTGGCTGTCCAATTTTCCCAACACCATTTGTGGAAGAGGCTGTCTTTTTTCCATTGGACATTCTTTCCTGCTTTGTCGAAGATTAGTTGACCATAGAGTTGAGGGTCTATTTCTGGGCTCTCTGTTCTGTTCCGTTGATCTATGTGTCTGTTTTTGTGCCAGTACCATGCTGTCTTGATGATGACAGCTTTGTAACAGAGCTGGAAGTCCGGAATTGTGATGCCACCAACTTTGGCTTTCTTTTTCAATATCCCTTTGGCTATTCAGGTCTTTTCTGGTTCCATATAAATTTTAGAATTATTTGTTCCATTTCTTTGAAAAAGATGGATGGTACTTTGATAGGAATTGCATTAAATGTGTAGATTGCTTTCGGTAGCATGGACATTTTCACAATATTTATTCTTCCAATCCAGGAGCATGGAACATTTTTCCATTTCTTTGTGTCTTCCTCAATTTCTTTCATGAGTACTTTATAGTTTTCTGAGTATAGATTCTGTGCCTCTTTGGTTAGGTTTATTCCTAGGTATCTTATGGTTTGGGGTGCAATTATAAATGGGATTGACTCCTTAATTTCTCTTTCTTCTATCTTATTGTTGGTGTAGAGAAATGCAACTGATTTCTGTGCATTGATTTTATATCCTGACACTTTACTGAATTCCTGTACAAGTTCTAGCAGTTTTGGAGTGGAGTCTTTTGGGTTTTCCACATAGAGTATCATATCATCTGCAAAGAGTGATCGTTTGACTTCTTCTTTGCCGATTTGGATGCCTTTAATTTCCTTTTGTTGTCTGATTGCTGAGGCTAGGACTTCTAGTACTATGTTGAATAGCAATGGTGATAATGGACATCCCTGCCGTGTTCCTGACTTTAGCGGAAAAGCTTTCAGTTTTTCTCCATTGAGAATGATATTTGCGGTGGGTTTTTCATAGATGGCTTTGATGATGTTGAGGTATGTGCCCTCTATCCCTACACTTTGAAGAGTTTTGATCAGGAAGGGATGCTGTACTTTGTCCAATGCTTTTTCAGCATCTATTGAGAGTATCATATGGTTCTTGTTCTTTCTTTTATTGATGTGTTGTATCACATTAATTGATTTGCGGATGTTGAACCAACCTTGCAGCCCTGGAATAAATCCCACTTGGTCGTAGTGAATAATCCTTTTAATGTACTGTTGAATCCTATTGGCTAGTATTTTGGTGAGAATTTTCACATCTGTGTTCATCAAGGATATTGGTCTATAGCTCTCTTTTATGATGGGATCCTTGTCTGGTTTGGGGATCAAGGTGATGCTGGCCTCATAAAATGAGTTTGGAAATTTTCCTTCCATTTCTGTTTTTTGGAACAGTTTCAGGAGAATAGGAATTAGTTCTTCTTTAAATGTTTGGTAGACTTGCCCCAGGAAGCCGTCTGTCCCTGGACTTTTGTTTGTTTGGAGATATTTAATGACTGTTTCAATCTCCTTACTGGTTATGGGTCTGTTCAGGCTTTCTATTTCTTCCTGGTTCAATTGTGGTAGTTTATATGTTTCTAGGAATGCATCCATTTCTTCCAGATTGTCAAATTTGTTGGTGTAGAGTTGCTTATAGTATGTTCTTATAATAGTTTGTATTTCTTTAATGTTAGTTGTGATCTCTCCTCTTTCATTCATGATTTTATTTATTTGGGTCCTTTCTCTTTTCTTTTTGATAGGTCTGGCCAGGGGGTTATCAATTTTATTAATTCTTTCAAAGAACCAGCTCCTAGTATCGTTGATTTGTTCTATTGTTTTTTTGGTTTCTATTTCATTGATTTCTGCTCTTATCTTTATGATTTATCTTCTCCTGCTGGGCTTAGGGTTTCTTTCTTGTTCTTTCTCCAGCTCCTTTAGGTGTAGGGTTAGGTTGTGTACCTGAGACCTTTCTTGTTTCTTGAGAAAGGCTTGTACCGCTATATATTTTCCTCTCAGGACTGCCTTTGTTGTGTCCCACAGATTTTGAACCATTGTATTTTCATTATCATTTGTTTCCATGACTTTTTTCAATTCTTCTTTAATTTCCCGGTTGACCCATTCATTCTTTAGAAGGATGCTGTTTAGTCTCCATGTATTTGGGTTCTTTCCAAACTTCCTCTTGTGGTTGAGTTCTAGCTTCAGAGCATTGTGGTCTGAAAATATGCAGAGAATGATCCCAATCTTTTGATACCTGTTGAGTCCTGGTTTAGGACCGAGGATGTGATCTATTCTCGAGAATGTTCCATGTGCACTAGAGAAGAATGTGTATTCCGTTGCTTTGGGATGAAATGTTCTGAATATATCTGTGATGTCCATCTGGTCCAGTGTGTCATTTAAGGCCTTTATTTCCTTGTTGATCTTTTGCTTGGATGATCTGTCCATTTCAGTGAGGGGAGTGTTAAAGTCCCCTACTATTATTTTATTATTGTTGATGTGATTCTTTGATTTTGTTATTAATTGGTTTATATAGTTGGCTGCTCCCACGTTGGGGGCATAGATTTTTAAAATTGTTAGATCTTCTTGTTGGACAGACCCTTTGAGTATGATATAGTGTCCTTCCTCATCTCTTATTATAGTCTTTGGCTTAAAATCTAATTGATCTGATATAAGGATTGCCACTCCTGCTTTCTTCTGATGTCCATTAGCATGGTAAATTCTTTTCCACCCCCTCACTTTACATCTGGAGGTGTCTTCGGGCTTAAAATGAGTTTCTTGGAGGCAACGTATAGATGGTTTTTGTATTTTTATCCATTCTGATACCGTGTGTCTTTTGATTGGGGCATTTAACCCATTAACATTCAGGGTAACTATTGAGAGATATGAATTTAGTGCCATTGTATTGCCTGTAAGGTGACTGTTACTGTATATTGTCTCTGTTCCTTTCTGATCTACCACTTGTAGGCTCTCTCTTTGCATAGAGGACCCCTTTCAATAGTTCCTGTAGAGCTGGTTTGGTGTTTGCAAATTCTTTCAGTTTTTGTTTGTCCTGGAAGCTTTTAATCTCTCCTTCTATTTTCAATAGTAACCTAGCTGGATATAGTATTCTTGGCTGCATATTTTTCTCGTTTAGTGCTCTGAAAATATCATGCCAGCTCTTTTTGGCCTGCCAGGTCTCTGTGGATAAGTCAGCTGCCAATCTAATATTTTTACCATTGTATGTTACAGACTTCTTTTCCCGGGCTGCTTTCAGGATTTTCTCTTTGTCACTAAGACTTGTAAATTTTACTATTAGGTGACGTGGTGTGGGCCTATTCTTATTGATTTTGAGGGGCGTTCTCTGAACCTCCTGAATTTTGATGCTCATTCCCTTTGCCATATTGGGGAAATTCTCCCCAACAATTCTCTCCAGTATACCTTCTGCTCCCCTCTCTCTTTCTTCTTCTTCTGGAATCCCAATTATTCTAATGTTGTTTTGTCTTATGGTGTCACTTATCTCTTGAATTCTCCCCTCATGGCCCAGTAGCTGTTTGTCCCTCTTTTGGTCAGCTTCTTTATTCTCTGTCATTTGGTCTTCCATATCACTAATTCTTTCTTCTGCCTCATTTATCCTAGCAGTGAGAGCCTCCATTTTTGATTGCACCTCATTAATAGCTTTTTTAATTTCAACTTGGTTAGATTTTATTTCTTTTATTTCTCCAGAAAGGGCTTTTATATCTCCTGAGAGGGTTTCTCTAATATCTTCCATGCCTTCTTCAAGCCCAGCTAGAACCTTGAGAATTGTCATTCTGAACTCTAAATCTGACATATTACCAATGTCTGTATTGATTAGGTCACTAGCCTTCGGTACTGCCTCTTGTTCTTTTTTTTTTTTTTTTTTTTGTGGTGAATTTTTCCACCTTGTCATTTTGTCCAGATAAGAGTATATGAAGGAACAAGTAAAATACTAAAATGGTGGCAACAACCCCAGGAAAATATGCTTTAACCAAATCAGAAGAGATCCCAAATTGTGAGGGGGGAGAAAGGGGATAAAAAGAGGTTCAAAAAGAAAGAAAGAAAAAAAAAAGAAAAGAATTTAAAAAAAGAAACAAATAAAGAAAAGTATAAAAAAGAAAAAATATATATATTAGATAAACTAGTTAAAAAAGAAAAGGGTAAAAGTTAAAAAAAATTTTAGCAGAAGAAGAGAAAAAAAATGAAAAAGAAAAAAATTAAATTAACTGCAAGACTAAAAAATCACAGGGAGAAAGCCATGAGTTCCGTGCTTTGCTTTCTCCTCCTCTGGAATTCTGCTGCTCTCCTTGGTATTGAAACCGCACTCCTTGGTAGGTGAACTTGGTCTTGGCTGGATTTCTTGTTGATCTTCTGGGGGAGGGGCCTGGTGTAGTGATTCTCAAGTGTCTTTGCCCCAGGCGGAATTGCACCGCCCTTACCAGGGGCCGGGCTGAGTAATCCGCTTGGCTTTGCTTTCAGGAGCTTTTGTTCCCTGAGCGCTTTCCGTAGAGTTCCGGAGGACGGGAATACAAATGGCGGCCTCCTGGTCTCCGGCCCGGAGGAGCCGAGAGCCCGGGGCCCCACTCCTTAGTGCGCCCTCAGAGAACAGCGCCCAGTAACTCCCGTCTGCCTGACCTCCGGCTGCGCTCCGAGCTCACCGAGCCTGAGGCAGGTTCAAGGTAACCCCGAGCTGCGAGCTTACTGTCGGCTCTGTCTCTGCAGCCAGCTTTCCCGTTCCAATACCCGCAAGCTCTGTGACACTCAGACACCCCCGATCCTTCTGTGACCCCGCGGGACCTGAGGCCACGCTGACCCCGCGTGGGCTTCGCCCTTGTTTAGCCTCTGGAGCGATGTCCCTCAGCGGAACCGACTTTTAAAAGTCCTGATTTTGTGCTCCGTTGCTCCGCGGCTTGCCGGGAGCCGGCCCCTCCCCCCGGGGTCTATCTTCCCGTCGCTTTGGATTCACTTCTCCGCCAGTCCTACCTTTCAGAAAGTGGTTGTTTTTCGGTTTCTAGAATTGCTGTTCTTCTTCTCTTCGATCTGCCGATGGATTTGCAGGTGTTTGCAATCTTTAGATAAGCTCTCTAGCTGATCTCCTGCTAGCTGAAGTAGTCTCCGCCTGCTACTTCTCCGCCATCTTGACTCCTCCCCCTAAGCTATTTATTCTTTACTGGATATCTAAATATGATGAATGACTTCTAAATTTTTTCACTTAAATAGAAATATAAAAATACAATGCTAATTAAGAATTTGTAGAAAGACATAATAATGTCGGTGTCCCTAGATACTGAGAATCATTCCAAATTGCTAACAGCCAATGAATTATTCAATTATTTATTAGATGTTTGTTTTATGTGTACTGTATTTTAGTATGACCTCAAAGCGAAAATGGTTTTTAACTTCACTTGCTGCTAGATACTCATCAAGTTATTCTCAAATATTTTTCTGTTTAGTACCAGATAATATTCCTGATACAAGGAATTAGTTTTGAAGAATTAATAGATTATGTAGAATCTATTTGTATTTCATTTCCAAAGCCCGCATCAAAACAAGGCTCAAACACCAGCAAAGTCCACAAGAAGCCCATGGCATATTGAAGCCTTGTTCCCAACCCTAGAACTACTTGTTACATTATTGGAAGCAACTGGACTAGTGTTCCCTCTGGTGGGGGGATGCTGAAATGTGGGAGAGACCAGGAAGCTACAGAGCAGGGTGGACGGGGAATAGCTCACGACCATGGCAGACCTGAAACAACTCAGGACCTTCTAATCACGTTTACTAGGAACATATCTGCTCTATTTTTTTTTTTTTTTTTTTTTTTTTGGTATTTTGTTGAAGTTCATGGCTTATAACGCTAGCAGAGTCTGTTCATTCCAGGAAAGTTTTTGTTTCTGTTTGTGTTTGTTCACTTGCTCTGTCGGAAAATCTCCCACCAAGGGACAGACTTCTGTCCTGCAGAAGCATACAACATGAGCCTGTGTGTACACCTGGTCACTGTCTAGCCCACCTTGCCTCCTCGCTGGCAGCCTCCTCTGTAAAGACTGTGACGGGCCACAGAACAGCAGCCTCCTGCTCCTATCTCCTCTCTGCTCCTGCCACTGTGACATCACTGCAGTGGGGACATTCCCTCAGGTCAACAATAGTCACCAGGAGAAAAGGAAACAACAAGGCTTCTGCTAGGAGAGTTTCGAAAAACCTGGAAATTTCACACAACTTGTGTTCTTCTTTGTGGGTTTGTAAGGAAGTAAAAGGGCCAGACAGAAACCACAAAGGAAAAGGAAGCAGCTGTGTGAATGGGCAGGAGAGGCTCCTGAGGGAAGGAGGGAGGAGGGGGAGCTCACAGGGTGTTTCTACACTGGGGGAGAGGGAAACACGGTGATTGGAGAGTGAAAGGATGGGATCTCGGAGGGTGTGGAGGAAGGGGAAATGTGCTGTACCAGAACAAATCGAGTATGCGGACATAGGCACAGTGTACATGTATACATATAACATTACTGTGTAACTAATTTCAATCAATGGATAGGTCACCTGTTTCGAAGGCGTATTTTATTTTTTTTTCATAATGATAATTTGGAGTATCAGCACTTTGCAGTCAGTTATTCAGAAAAGGCTAAGTGAAGATCACTTTTTTTTAAGGATACCTTGAGAATATAATCCCCATCTGTTAAACTCTCACTCAGTGGAAGATACTAGATGCTTTGAAATGTGCCACTTCATTATTACAACAGCTCTAGGAATATTTCCACCTCACTTTACATCTGGGGAAACCGAGCTGCAGAGAGCTCCAGTGAGGTTCTCATGATCAAACAAGAAGATGGAAGCAGAATTCCCGATGCAGGGCACAGTCCTGTAGCCCATGGGATAAATTCCTGCCTGATGTTCCTCTTGGGAAATTCTGAATCTTCCCTTCTGCCACACTTCCTGGATATCATTCTTCCCTGGTGGCGTCCCACCTGCTCTGGCTGCCCCATTGCTGTGCCCTTGACAGGCTCCCCTTCTCCTTCTCAGCGTTAAATGTCAAAGATTCTCTGAAGTTTAAGGGCATCTTCTCATTCCACTCTCATGTCAGATGGAAGAAGTTTCAGCACCGGGCCTCGATTTCCAAATATGGAAGACACATTGCGATTTAATGTCTCCAGGACATGCATTGTTGGAGAGTCCAGACTCACCCCTGCATCTCCAGTGAGAAGTCTGCTGTCCCCTCTTCCTGACTTTCCTCCTGCAGTTTCCTGGTCACAGATCCCTTTGGCCTCTAGCACTGTGAAGTGGTAGCCTCAGACTATTCTAGAGTGATTGCTTTCCCCCTCCCTCTGCTGGCAAAGCCAGCAGATGTCCCTCTGCTCTTCACAGAGGGTGACTAGTGGAGATTCCGAAGGTACAACTCAAATAAACTGTGGGCTCCACCAACTAGGGAGGCCTGGACATTGTAACTGTCCAGAGGAAGCACACAGAGCTCAAGCCAGGCTTCTGTAATAGTTCAAGTTCCTACCAGTGCCTTCTCCTGGCCAGTGTGATTGTCTGCGTGCTCCTTTTTCTCCTGGTACTGCAGATGAGACTGGCCCTGGGACCTCAGCTGTGAGTGGATCTAAGAAGAGTTGTTGTTTTCTGTCTTCTTGCATTTGGGGGTTGTTGGTTTGTTCTTGTTGCTGCAGCTGTGACATCAGGAACAACGTTCCAACAGGTTCAGTGTTGATCCAGAAACCAGAGGATCCTGCAATATGTGAACAGGTGAACAACTTCAGCTAGCTCTGTCCTGCAGAAGGAGGCCCTTAGGGACAGTCCTGCCACAGACACATTTTACCCACAATGCTGGCTCAACACATTGTATGGCTGAAGCAGAAAGAGGAGGATTTAGAAAGATGGAACTTATGGCTATGTGGCTTAGTGTTGTAGGTCAAGAATATAATTTCCAGGAGCGCCTGGGTGGCTCAGTGGGTTAAGCCGCTGCCTTCGGCTCAGGTCATGATCTCAGGGTCCTGGGATCGAGTCCCGCATCGGGCTCTCTGCTCAGCAGGGAGCCTGCTTCCTCCTCTCTCTCTCTCTGCCTACTTGTGATCTCTCTCTGTCAAATAAATAAATAAAATCTTTAAAAAAAAAAAAAAGAATATAATTTCCATGTCCCTTTCCCGCTTTCTTCCTTTTAATCATTTCCCTTTCCTTATGTCTGCATTTGAAGAGGAAGAGTTGGGTCGCCTGATTTTGACTCAGACTCCTTCCCAGGTAGTCACTCTGTTTCTTCTGTCAGATGGAGATGTATTTTCTGGTAGCACGTCTTCGAGGCCAGGGCAGGGCCCTCAAACCCAGGGGAGGCTCCCCGACTCCCATCGCAGGTACCACGCAGGTTTCCAGTGTTCTGGCTGCCCCAGCAGGGATGGGTTTAGGTGATAATGAGTGTGAAGCTCAGCAGCAGCATCTCGTGGAGGACAGACTTGGCATGGACCTCCTGGAACTGGCAACCACCCACCTTGTCCCAGTGGAGGTGTCCCTGGTTCAGGAGAAGGGACTGACTCTCCTCCTGAGTCAGTGGGTCCCCCTGTGAAGCTGCCTGGGGCCAGGAGGCAGCTCACAGCCCAGAGTTCCAGTAGGATCCCCAGAGAGAGGCTGGGCACTGCACCTGAGGGCTTCTGACGGCCTGGGAGAACAGTGGGGGGTGCTCTGTCCCCTCATTCATCTTCAGTTCTTTCTATTCATGAGTCTTCAATAGAACAGCATGTTTTCATTTGCAGAGTGTTCCCGTACACTTTTCATGCCTTTTCATTTTTGTTTGCTTTTCTTTGAGATATGCTTTACATGGCTTAGAAGACATTAGAAGGCATCCCCCATTTCAATTATTTTTTCATTTTTTCATGGAAGTTTAATTAGCCCAAAGAACAAAAATCTCTCAGGTGTATACTGTATCTATAGTCATAGCTTCTGTTCTGTTCCTCACCTTTCCTCTGTCACCAGTATGGTCTCCTGGTGAGTAATTCAGTCAAAGCAGCGGTCCCCTTGGTCACAACCCTTCTACTTCCTGGTTTCATGGACCCTTTCCATGCTCCCTTTGCTATGATGCAATTCCTTGAAGCCTTTCTCGGCTTTCAAATAGACTCTTAACCAATATTCGCTCTTAGACTACTGCCTGAGGGACATTCTACCCTTGTCTGCAGTGCGGCTCTTTTCTCCCTTAACCAGGGGAGGCTTGAGGCACCATTTCTCAGTCTACGCTCTCCTCCCAGGCAACTGCTTCCCTCCCTGGGTTCTGTGAATGGAATGGCTCTAATGGCAGGATCAAGGATCCATGTTGTTTCTTTTGATTTGTTTATTTTGTTTTGTTTAAAGATTTTATTTATTTCTATGACACACAGAGAGAGAGACAGTGAACACAAGCAGGGACAGTGTGAGAGGGAGAAGCAGACTCCCCGCTGAACCCGGAGCTTGACGCAGGGCTTGATCTGGGACCCCGTCATCCTGACCTGAGCCTAAGGCAGACACTTAATCTACTGAGCCACTCAGGTGACCCTAAATGATCCATTTGCTAAAGAATATTCACACTTGGGTGTCTACCGTGTGATGTGGAATGTATCTGGTGCTTTTCATTTTGTTTCCTGACATGTCTGCTTCCTTTTCTACTTACAAAATTCATGTTTTCCCTTCTTGTCACTCTTCCCTTTAAGATAACTGATATTACTTCACTCCATTCCTTGTCCCAAGGTTAGTTTTTGTACAAAATAAGATACAGACACAGCATTGGACTTGGGAAGTCTGCCTTTCCCGGGATGACAGCATGCAAAGTGACTTCCAGGAAGTCAATGCGATTACTTCTAATGTGAAAACAAAGTAATGAGTGAGAGAGTGGTACAGTCCATTCTTTCATCAGGTTGTAATCAGACTTGTTTCCTGATTCAAAAAGAAACAAATGCAAGAAGTTTTCTATAGAAACATTTAATGCCCAGAAAATAAAGAATTTAATATACGTAAAACATATACAATTCTCTTAACCACAAAGGGTGGGTACAACTAATATAATACAATAAAAAATAACTTAAATCTTATAAATAGTGAAATAAATAAATAAATAGTTAAGTAGGCAGATCAGCATGGTCATCTGAAAGCGACAGGTGTTTGTAACGTTGACTTCATGTTGCCTAATACTCATGAACACATGTGACAAAGTGATTCAGTTCATGTCATGATGACAGCAGAAATGAGAGTCTTTGACGCTACAGGACACATGGGAGTGTGATAGTATTCTTCAGAGAGAACCATTTTGATGTTGAAAGGGGTGTCACTTCCCGTTCCTTAGTCTCCTTTGCAAGACTGTTGATGCATACAAGGGTTTCATGATCTCTGCTCGGACCATCTCCCAGGCACAAGGGCTGTATTGCTTGTCTTGCAGATAGAGGGAGATTCTCTGGAAGTAGTTCCTCAGGATGGAGTCCCCATTCTTGAGGGGCATCTCTCCCACCCCTGCCTCCTGCAGGGGACAGGCTTCCAGGCGGCCCAGCTGCTCAGAAAGTCCCGAGCACAATTCCTCCAGGAGGGTCGTGTTCCAAGGAGCAGGTGAGGCCTCTATGCAGAAAAGGTGGAAGGTCTTCTGGTTCATCACATGGAGGATAGAGAGGGCGTGAGCTTTCTGCAGCGCCTTGCCGTCAAACACCTCCTGGGGGAAGCCAAAGTCATTTGTGTAGTTGTCACAGGAGCTAGCAGACAGTCTCCTCATTTGTCCCAGGAGCATCAGGGCCCTCCAGTGCAGCAGGCTGTGGTCCTGAGGCAGGTCACATCCCAAAGAGCCAAGGGAGTGGCTGCTGAGCACCATCAGGGCCATCAAGAAGGAGTAGGGCAGGGCCATCGGGGATCCTGCAGATGCTGTTGTCCTGGCTGTGGTGGGCACGTTTGGGACCCCTGGCTCTAGCTCCTCTGAACATCTTCTCTTGTGCATGAGGCTTAAGTAGGTGACATAGGAGTTTTCGATTTCTGAACGTTTCCCTTACTTTCTACTTCTCCTTTTGCTTTCCTTTCTACACTTTCTCCTGGGTTGTAGAGCACGGGTTTCTCAACCGTTTCTTTTTCCTATTGCCATCTCCTGATACTGTCTTTTGAATATTTATGTAATTGAACCTTCCAACAAAACTTGGGAACACATATCTACAGTATATACAGTTATGTATGTATATATCTGCTTTATAGATTAAAAAAAGAGATCATTTTACTCCACTAATTTAATTCAGAGTTAAGATTGACTAAATATTTCAACTGAAAGCTATATTTTAAACTATTTATTCTTTATTGGATATCTAATTATGATAACTGATGTCTACATTTTCTGACTTAAATGGAAATATAAGGGTACAATGCAAATTAAGTATTTCTGGTAGGACATAATAATATCGGTGTCCCTAGATACTGAGAATTATTCCAAATTGCTAACAGCCAATTATTTATTCAATTATTAGTATACTGTATTTTAATATGGCCTCAATGAGAAAAGGATTTTTAACTTCACTTGCTGCTAGATACTCATCCAGTTATTCTCATAATGTTTTTTCTATTTAGTACCAGATAATATTCCTGATACAATGAATTAGTACTGAAGAATTAATTGATTATGTAGAATCTATTAGTATTTCATTTCCAAAGCCCCACATCAAAACAAGGCTCAAACACCAGCAACATCCACAAGACTGCCCATGGCACGTTAAAGCCTTGTTCTCAACCCTAACAACTACTTGTTACATTGTTGGAAGCAACTGGAACAAGTGTTCTCTCAGGTGGGGGGATGCTGAAATGGGGAGAGAAATGTAGCTCCAAAGCAGGAACGGAAGGGAAAAACTCAGGACCTTCTACTCACTGTAACTTGGAACCTATCTGCTCTTTTTTTAAAAAAGGGCATTTTAGTTGAAGTTCATGGCTTATAACGCTAGCAGAGTCTGTTCATTCCAGGAAAGTTTTTGTTTTTGTGTGTTTGTGTTATTTTGCTTGCTCTAGAGGAATATCTCCCACCAGGGACAGATTTCTGCATACAAGATGAGCCCGTGTGCACACCTGGTCACTGTCTAGCCCACCTTGCCCCCTCGCTGGCAGCCTCCCCTGTAAAGACTGTGACGGGCCACAGAACAGCAGCCTCCTGCTCCTATCTCCTCTCTGCTCCTGCCACTGTGACATCATGCAGTGGGGACATTCCCTCAGGTCAACAATAGTCACCAGGAGAAAAAAAACAACAAGGATGCTGCTAGGAGAGTTTCGAAAAACCTGGAAATTTCAAACAACTTGAGTTCTTCTTTGTGGCTTTGTCATTGGAAGTAAAAGGGCCAGACAGAAACCACAAAGGAAAAGGAAGCAGCTGTGTGAAAGGGCAGGAGAGGCTCCTGTGGAGGGAGGGTGGAGGGGAGCTCACAGGAGGTTACTACACTGGGGGAGAGGGAAACTGTGATTGGAGAGTGAAAGGATGGGATCTCGGAGGGCATGGAGGAAGGGAAATGTGCTGTACCAGAACATATGGAGCATGGGGACATAGGTACAGTGTATATGTATACATATAACATTACTGTGTATCTAATTACATTCAATGGATAGGACACCCATTCCCAATGGGTATTTTCTTTTTTTCCACAACAGTATTTTGGAGGATCCGCCCTTTATAGTCAGATACAGGGGTAAGGCTACGAGAAGATCAATATTAGGGAGAACATAAATTAATAGTCCCCATCTATTACACTCTCCCTCAGTGGAAGATACTAGATACTAGTGGAAGATACTAAATGTGCCACTTCATTATCACAACAGCTCTGGAATATTTCCACCTCACTTTACATCCGGGGAAACTGAGCTATAGAGTGTTCAAGTGAGGTTTTCATGATCAAACAACAAGGTGGAAGCAGAATCCAGATGCAGGGCACAGTCCTCTAGCCCATGTCATAAATTCCTGCCTGAGGTCCTTCTTGGAAAATTCTGAAACTTGCCTTCTTCCATACTTCCTGGAGATCATTCTTCCCTGGTTGTGTCCCACCTGCACTGGATTCCCCATCGCTGTGCCCCTCACAGGGTCCCCTTCTCCTTCGCAGCCTTAAATGTTCAAGATTCTCTGAGCTTTAGGGCATCTTCTCATTTCACTCATGTGAGACAGAAGGACTTTCAGTACAGCGCCTCGATTTCCAAATACGCAAAGGAAATTGCAATTTAATATCTCCAGGACATGCATTGTTGGAGAGTCCAGAATCACCCTTGCATCTCCAGTGGGAAGTCTGCTGTCCCCTCTTCCTGACTTTCCTCCTTCAGGCTCCTGGTCACAGATCCTCTTGGCCTCTAGCACTGTGAAGAGGTAGCCTCAGACTACTATAGAATGATTGCTTTCCCTCTCCCTCTGTTGCTCACAGGGGCAGCCAAGTGGTGATTCCAAAGGTACAACTCACAAACCAGTGGGCTGCACCAACTAGGGAGGACTGAACATTGTAACTACCCAGTGGAAACACACAGAGCCTCGAGCCATGCTTCCGTAACAGCTCAAGTTCCTACCATTGCCTGCTCCTGGTGAGTGTGATTGTCTGCGTGCTCCTTTTTCTCCGGGTACCAGCACTGAGACTAGCCCTGGGACCTCAGCTGTGAGTGGATCTAAGAAGAGTTGTTGTTTTCCGTCTTCTTGTACTTGGTGGTTGTTGGTTTTGTTCTTGTGCTGCAGCTGTGAGGTCATGAAAACTGTTCCAAATGGTTCAGTGTTGATCCAGAAACCAGAGGATCCTGCAATACGTGAACACATGAACAACTTCTGGCTAGCTCTGTCCTGCGATGGAGGCCCTTAGGGAAAGTCCTGTCACAGACACATTTTACCCACAATGCTGAGTAACTTAACTCAACACATTGTATGGCTGAAGGAGAAAGAGGAGTCCTTAGAAAGCTGGAACTCATGGCTATGTGACTTAGTGTTGTAGGTCAAGAGTATCATTTGCAGGTCCCTTTCTTGCTTTCTTCCTTTTTATCATTTCCCTTTCCTTATGTCTTCATTAGAACATGAAGAGATGGGTCGCCCGATTTTGACTCAGACTCCTTCCCAGGTAGTCACTCTGTTTCTTCTGTCTCAGATGGAGATGGATTCTCTGGAAGCAAGTCTTCAAGGCTAGGGCAGGGCACTCAAACCCAGGGACGGCTCCCCCACTCCCATCGCAGGTACCACACAGGTTTCCAGGGTTCTGGCTGCGCCAGCTGGGCCGGGTTCAAGCTGCAAACGGCAGAGCCCAGTGAGGAAGAGGGTGAAGGTCAGCTGAAGCATCTCAAGGAGGACAGACTTGGTGTGGACCTCCTGGAAGTGGCAGCCACGCTCCCTGTCCCAGTGGAGGTGTCCCTGGTTCAGAAGAAGGGACTGATGCTCCTCCTCTGTTCAGAAGCAACAGGTCCACCTGTGAAGCTGCCCGGGGCCAGGAGGGAGCTCACAGCCCAGAGCTGAGATGCTGCCACGGGGATCCAGGAGGAGCCTAGCAGAGGGGATGGGCGCTGCACCTGAGAGCTTCTGGTGGCCTGGCGGACCAGTGGGGGGTTCCCTGGCCCCTCATTCATCTTCAGTTCTTTCTATTCATGAGTCTTCAATAGAACAGGGTAGTTTTCATTTGCAGAATGTTCCTGTACACTTTTCATGCCTTTTCATTTTTGTTTGCTTTTCTTTATATATGCTTTACATAGCTTAGAAGACATTTGAAGATTCGCCCATTTCAATTATTAGTTTAATTTTTCATGGAAGTTTAATTAGCCCAAAGAAGGTAAATCTCCCAATCTATATTCTATCTATAGTCACTAGCTTCTGTTCTGTTCCTCGCCTTTCCTCTGCCGCCAGTATGGTTTCTGGTGAGTAATTCCGTTAACACAGGTGGTCCCCGTGGTCACAACCCTTCTACTTCCCGGCTTCATGGACCCTTTCCATGCAGCCTTTGCTATGATGTAATTCCTTGAAGCATTTCTCGGCTTTGAAATAGACTCTTAACCAATATTTGCTCTTATGCTACTGCCTTAGGGACATTCCACCTTTGTCTGCAGTGCGGCTCTTTTCTCCCTTACCCAGGGGAGGCTTGAGGCACCATTTCTCAGTCTACGCTCTCCTTCAGGCAACCGCTTCCCTCCCTGGGCTTTATGTGAATGGAATGGCTTGTAAATGGCAGGATCAAGGATCCATTTGTTTGTTTTCTTTTGTTTTGTTTTGTGTTTTTTAAAGATTTTATTGATTTATATGACACACAGAGAGACAGGGAGCACAAGCAGGGGGATGTGAGAGGGAGAAGCAGACTCCCAGCTGAACAGGGAGCTCTACACAAGGCTTGATCCCACGCCCCAGCATCATGACTGAAGCCTAAGGCAGACACTTAACCAACTCAACCACGGGTGCCCCTGAACGATCCGTTTTGTAAAGAATATTCATACTTGGGCGTCTACCAGTGTGATTTAGAACATATCCGGTGCTTCTCATTTTTTCCTCACAGGTCTGCTTCCTTTTCTACTTACAAAATTCATATTATCCCTTCTTCTACTCTTCCCTTTAACATAACTGATATTAGTTCACTTCAATTATTATTCCAAGGTTAGTTTTTCTACAAAATCCAAGATACCAACACAGCATTGGACTTGTGAAGTCTGCCTTTCCCGTGACGACAGCATGCAAAGTGACTTCCAGGAAGTCGATGCGATTACTTCTAATGTGAAAACGAAATAACGAGTGAGAGAGTGGTACAATCCGTTCCTTCATCAGGTTGTAATCAGACTTGTTTCCTGCTTCAAAATGAAACAAATGCAAGAAGTTTTCTATAGAAACATTTAATGAACAGAAAATAAAGAATTTAATATACATAAAACATATACAATTCTCTTAACCACAAAGGGTAGGTACAACTAATATAATATAATAAAAAACTTAAATCTTATAAATAGTGAAATAAATAGCGATATAAATAGTGAAATAAATAGGGAGATCAGCATGGTCATCTGAAGGCGACAGGTGTTTGTAACATTGGCTTCAAGTTGCTTAATACTCCTGAATATATGTGACAAATTGATTCAGTTCATGTCATGATGACAGCAGAAATGAGAGTCTTTGACACTACAGGACACATGGGAGTGTGATAGTATTCTTCAGAGAGAATCATTTCCATCTTGAAAGGGGTGTCACTTCCTGCTCCGCAATCTCTTATGCAAGACTGTTGACCCATACAAGGGTTTCATGATCTCTGCTCGGACCATCTCCCAGGCACAAGGGCTGTATTGCTTGTCTTGCAGATAGAGGGAGATTCTCTGGAAGTAGTTCCTCAGGATGGAGTCCCCATTCTTGAGGGGCATCTCTCCCACCCCTGCCTCCTGCAGGGGACAGGCTTCCAGGTGGCCCAGCTGCTCAGAAAGTCCGGAGCACAATTCCTCCAGGAGGGTCGTGTTCCAGGGAGCAGGTGAGGCCTCTGTGCAGAAGAGGTGGAAGGTCTTCTGGTTCGTCCCATGGATGACAGAGAGGGCTTGAGCCTTCTGCAGCTGCTTGCCGTCAAACACCTCCTGGGGGAAGCCAAAGTCGTTTGTGTAGTTGTCACAGGAGCTAGCAGACAGTCTCTTCATTTGTCGCAGGAGCATCAGGGCCCTCCAGTGCAGCAGGCCATCGTCCTGAGGCAGGTCACATCCCAGAAAGCCGAGGGAGTGGCTGCTGAGCACCACCAGGGCCACTAAGAAGGAGCAGAGCAGGGACATTGGGATCCTGCAGGTGCTGTTGTCCTAGCTGTGGTGGGCACGTCTGGGACCCGTGGCTCTAGCTTCTCTGAACATCTTCTCTTGTGTGAGAGGCTTAAGTAGGGGATATAGAAGTTTTCAATTTCTGAACGTTTCCCTTACTTTCTATTTCTCTTTTTGCTTTTCTTTCTACATTTTCTACTTGGGTTTGGAGCATGCGTTTTTCAACTATGTATTATTTTCTTTAAGTATTATCCTTGCCCCCAGAATCTTTTTGGATGTTTTTTAATGGATGTTTCCAAGAAAACTTAATAGCAGAGAGACACAGTATATATCATTATTTAATGTATTTTTGTCTGTGCTTCAAGATTAAAAAAAAAAAAGTATAACATTTATCCAAATCGGGGTACAGAATGACTAAAAATTTTAAGCTAATAGTTATATTTTAAAGCTATTGATGCTTATGGTTATAAGTAAACTTGATGAGTGACTTATAATTTCTGTACATGTATATAGTGAAGTATATGGAGTACATATGCAAATTAACAAGGTCTAAAAGGACATAATGAATTCGGTGTACCTGAACATTTACAATCAATCCAGATTGCTAAATGCAAGTGAAAACTGGAATTATTTACTTAACATGTGTTTTTTAGTGTACTGAATTTGAATGTTGCCTCATATGACAAAATCATTTTTTAAAGATTTTTATTTATTTATTTGACAGAGAGAAAGATACAGAGAGAGTACAAGTAGACAGAGCAACGGGCAGACAGTGAGGGAGAAGCAGGCTCCCAACGAGCAGGGAGCCTGATGCGAGGCTCCATCCCAGCACCCTGGGATCATGAGCTAAGCTGAAAGCAGCCGCCCAACTGACTGAGCCCCCCAGGCACCACGACAACCTCATCTTTAACTTCACCTGCTACTATGTTCTCTGGAAGGTATTGTCAAAATGTTTTTTCTGTTTAACACTAGATAACTACTGAGGTGTTGAATGAGTTTTGTAGAGCTAAATCATAAAATTTAATGTATTTGTGTTTTCATTTCCAATGCCTGCATCACAACAGGCCTCAGACATCAGCAATGGCCACAAGACACCACTGGCAGCTCACCAGTAAGAAAGATGACCTGTCCAGGTAAGACTCTGAGACCAGGAAATGATGGAGAGAAACTCCTCCAATCCTAAGGGATTCCTGTTATTCCTAGATTTCTCACACTGATCTTGAGGACAGTTTGTGTCCTCCACGAATTCTATGCCATTGCTTCTTATGTAATATCCAAAAAAACCCAATGAACGACAATAAATACCAAGGTTTTGTTAGAACCCTCTAAGACATTGCAAGTGCCCCCAGCAGGAAGCCTGGTTCTTGTCTAGGAAGAGGAGGTGTCAAGGTTCTAATTCCAGATGACTGGGTTTCCCAGCAGCACCTCACTGACAAGGTAGTTATCACCTCTACTAACCTCATTCCTCTGCAGTGACTGAGTGTCCTCCATCCAGGCTCTCATGGACTCCTCCTTAGGACAGCCTCACCATGTCTGGAGGATTCTAGATTCTGCTACTGTGCAGGGGCTGGTTTCCTTGTTAGCAAAGCACTTACTGCCCCTAGATCCTTACCCTTGCCCCTGGAGTCTTTGTCCTGGGGACCCTCTCAGTGCTGACCTCCTTCTCTCCCCAGAAGAAGGTGTCAACTTCTCAGATGCTGAGGGCAAATGTTTGTTTTCTCCAAGTAGAGGAAAGAATGATTATCTTCCTTTCACCTTGAATAACGGAATACATTTATTGTGCCATCACAGCTCTTAATTTTCCCATTTTTCATTTTTTAAAGTAATCTCCACACACAGGGTGGAACCTGATGTGGGGCTTGAACTCACAGACTGAGTAGAACCATACTCTCAACCAATTGGGCCACCCAGGATCCCCCATGGTTCAAATTTTCCTGAAACTAGAGAAGACATATTAGGTTCAAATTTCTCAGCGGAGCACAGGGGGAATTCACTGGGTGTCTCACCAGAAACTTCCATCAAAGAAAGTAATGACTTTCACTAGCTCATTCAGACTCTGTGTTTCCAGTAGGCAGCTTCATCTGGCCATCTGTCTGGTGCTCAGAATGCAGGGGTGAGGCCTAGGCGACGGTGTCAGGGACACACTTCCTTGTTGCCTTTCCTTATTCATGGTGTTGCATCTTCAACTTAAGTAACAACAACAAAGAGAATGTAAATAACTTAATATTTCCACATGCTTTACTGGACATACTCTGACTTGCTGGTCCTGATCATGTTCTACGTCATCGTGAGGATCACACAGAGGGAAGGAAGGAGAGGGCCAAGGGGCTGCCCTTCTCTTTCATTTTTAAGACATCACTTTTTCTGTTTCTCATGTCAACTTTCCTCGAAAGCAAAACATGACAGCTGTGTGTGGGGCAGGGGGAAGACAACTGTTCTGTCTGAATGTGACAAAAGTGAAAGAATGGCCTGTCCACTGAGAAAATGGCAGAGTGTACGTCAGCCAAATTTGATGTAGCAATACTGGGGATGAGCAGCTCCGGCAGATGGGGGGAATGAAGGCTGGACAGAGTAATTGCAAGTCAGGAAAATGTCTGCCTTGGCCAGAGAATCCCACAAGACCAACTCTTGGGTCCCCATGAGGCCCTCAGCTCTACAAGAGGAGCCACCTCATCTTCCTTTCATTCAATCCACATGTACTCGGCTCTGAGGAGAGATGAGAGGAGTCACACCAACCAGCTCACAAGAGACTGGCAACCAGGACTCAGCTGCTCACCTCCTCTGGAAGGAGACAGGATCCTCACCCTGCCTGAGAGCTCTACCTACCTGATAAGTCCACTCAGGCCCGGAAAAGTTTGCCTCAGAAATCCAATCAGAAGACAAGGGGAACTGAAGGATCCTACATGATTCTGCTCTGGACCTGGATTAGAATAATGATGAAGATCTTTTAAGATGATAACACTAAAGGTGATTGCAGTCTAACCTTCTGAGATCCTTGAAACCGTTACGTCTGTTTTCTCAGTAACCCCATTTGCATTCTGCTTATTATCCAGCTGTTTGGAGAGAAACAGAAACCCAGAGGGAGAATATTCAGATCGAACCAATATCCAAGGTGGAACACAAAGGAGTTGTGAGATAACTGCTTGTCTGGAAGCAGCTGTTAAACGATGTGAAGAATAGAGATGGACAGAGGTTTTGAGACCCAGGAGAGGCCATGGCATGAATTCAGTCAGGTGGAGGGGGTGAGGGATCAAGGAGTCTAGATCTCACTATAGATGCCAAAGGCTTGTTGGCTATGGTGGTGTATGGCGACAGGAGGTGTGGGAAGAGTCACCTACATGACTTTGGAACTTTGAAGTTCCAAAGACAGGTTGTCAGGATCCCATTTAAACACTCATGAGAGTGGGGAGGAGTCAAGATGGTGGAGAAGTAGTGGGCTGACTTTACATCAGGTAGCAGAAGATCAGCTAGGTAGTTTATCAAACCAATCCAACAGGAGATTGAAGAGAAGAAGAACAGCAATTCTAGAAACAGAAAATTGACCACTTTCTGAAAAGTGGGACCTGCGGAGAAGTGAATCCAAAGCAATGGGAAGATAGATGTCATGGGGAGGGTCCAGCTCCCGGCAAGCGGTGAAGCAATGGAGCACAAAATCAGAACTTTTAAAAGTCTGTTCCACTGAGGGACATCGCTCCAGAGGCTAAGCTGGGGTGAAGCCCACAGACGGATAGTGTGGTCTTATGTCCTGCAGGGACACAGAAGTGTCGGGGGTGTTTGAGCATTGCAGAGCTCCCAGGTATTAGAGCAGGGAAGCTAGCTACAGAGACGGAGCCCAGAAGTGAGCTCTCAACTCGGGCCTATCTTAAACAGTGATCCATGGCTTAGGCAGGCCACGGCTCTGTGAGCAGGGACCCCACAAGATCCTGGAAGACCCCCTCAGAAGAGAGCAGGGATCTGCTGGGTTTGGAGACTCCAGGTGGGGCTGTGTGCCAGCAACGCTTGGTCACAGGCTGGGGGAGCTTGGAGTGTGGCCAGAGGCCAGGGAGATGGGAGTGATTGAGCACTTTTCTCCAAAGGCACGCTCTGGAGTGGGGCCCCGAGCTCTCTCGGCTTCTCCCGGCCAGAGATTGGGAGGCCACCATTTTCATTCTATCCTACAGAACTTTATGGAAACCCTTCAGGGAACAAAAGCTCCCGACAGTGAGCCCGAGCAAATTCCTTACCTGGCCTCTGGTAAGGGCGGTGCAAATCTGCCTCAGGCAAGGACACTTGAGAATCACTACAACAGGCACTTCCCCCAGAAGATCAGCAAGGAATTCACCCAAGACCAAGTTCACTTCCAAGAACAGTGGAATTACAGAGGAGGAGCAAGCAAAGCATGAATTTCATGACTTTCTCCCCATGTTCTTTAGTCTGGCAAAATTAATTTTTTTTATTTTATTTTTTTCTTAAGCTAAAATTTTTTTGACTTTGCTCTTTCCTCCTCTAGTGTTTTTTAACTAGTTTAACAATACCTTTTATTAAAAAAATCTTTTTTGAACCTTCATTATTATACTCATACATTATCCTTCAGTGTATCTAACTTTACTTTTGTATACACATAGGGTTTTTTCTTCTAAACAATTTGGGATACAACTTCTTCTAATAGGTCAAATTATACCCTAAATCTACACAGGTCTTTATTCTAGTCTTCAGCCTAGCAAATTCTCTCCACTTATCTTATCAACTCCTTTTTTAGAAATTGTTTTTTAAAATATCCATCTTTATAGTCATATCCATCACTTCATCGTGTTTACCCTTAGTGTGTGCATGTATGTGTGTGTGTGTGTGTGTGTGTGTGTATTTTGCATTATTTAAAATTTTGGGAGATAGTTTATTTTAAGAGACCAAAATACTCCAAAATTAAGTGTGTGACTCTATTCTAGTCACCAATTCAACATATATTTTCTCTCTCTCTCTCTCTCTCTATATATATATATATATTTTTTTTTTTTTTTTGCTGAACTCCTATTTTCCCCGTATCTTCCCCCCATGATTAGGGGTCTCTTCTGATTTGGTTAGAGCACATTTTCCTGGGGTCCTAGCCACCCTTTTAGTATTTTATTCACTCCTTCATATATTCTTATATGGATAAAATGACAAGGTGGAAAAATGCACTGCAAAAAAAAAAAAAAAAGAACAGGAGGCAGTACCAAAGGCTAGGGACCTAATCAATATGGACTTTCATGATATCTCAGTCTAGAGTTCAGAATGATGTTTTTCAAGGTGATAGCTGGGCTCAAAAAAAGTCATGGAAGATATTAGAGAAACCATGTCTGGAGAAATTAAAGCCCTTTCTGGAGAAATAAAAGAAGTAAAATCTAACCAAGTTGAAATTTTAAAAAGCTATTAATGAGGTACAATCAAAACTAGAGGCTCTTACTACTAGATAAATGAAGCAGAAGAGAGAATTAGTGATATAGAAGACCAGATGACACAGAATAAAGAAGCTGAGCAAAAGAGAGACAAACAACTACTGGACCTTGAGGGGAGAATTCAAGAGATAAGTGATACCATAAGACAAAACAACATTAGAGTAATTGGGATTCCAGAAGAAGAAGAGAGAGATTGGGGAGCAGAAGGTATATTGGAGAGAATTATTGTAGAGAATTTCCCTAATATGGCAAAGGGAACAAGCATCCAAATCCAGGAGGCACAGAGAAACCCCCTCAAAATCAATAAGAATAGGTCCACACCCCATCAGCTAATAGTAAAATTTACAAGTCTGAGAGACAAAGAGAAAATCCTGAAAGAAGCCTGGGACAAGAAATCTGTAACTACAATGGTAAAAATGTTAGATTGGCAACAGACTTATCCACAGAGACCTGGCAGGCCAGAAAGAACTGGTATGATATATTCAGAGCACTGAGAGAGAGAAACATGTGGCCAAGAATACTATATCCAGCTAGGCTATCATTGAAACTAGAAGGAGAGATAAAAAGCTTCCAGGACAAACAGAAACAAAAACAATTTGTAAACACGAAACCAGCTCTACAGGAAATATTGAAAGGGGTCCTCTAAGCAAAGAGAGAGCCCAAAAGTAGTAGACCAGAAAGGAACAGACAATATAAAGTAAGAGTCACCTTACAGGCAATACAATGGCACTAAATTCGTATCTCTCAATAGTTACCCTGAATGTACATGGGGTAAAAACCCCAAGCAAAAGACACAGGATATCAGAATGGATAAAAAAAAAACAAAACCCATCAATATGCTGCCTACAAGAAACTCATTTGAGACCCAAAGACACCTCCTGATGTAAAGGGGGTGGAAAAAATTTTCCATGCTAATGGACATGAAAAGAAAGCTGGGGTGCAATTCTTATATCAGATCAATTAGATTTCAAGACAAAGACTCTAATAAGAGATGAGGAAGGACACTATATCATACTCAAAGGGTTTGTCCAACAAGAAGATCTAACAATTGTAAGTATCTATGCCCCTAACATGGGAGCAGACAATTATATAAATCAATTAATAACAAAATCAAAGAAACACAGCGACAAGAATACAATAATAGTAGGGGACTTAACACTCCCCTCACTGAAATGGACAGATCATCCAAGCAAAAGATCAACAAGGAAATAAAGGCCTTGAGTGACACACTGGACCAGAGGGACATAACAGATAGATTCAAACACTCCATCCCAAAGCAACAGAAAACATGGTCTTCTCCAGTGCAACTGGAACATTCTCCAGAATACATCACATCCTGGGTCCTAAATCAGGTCTCAACTGGTATCAAAAGATTGGTATCATTCTCCGTACACTATCAAACCACAGTGCTCTGAAGCTAGAACTCTATCACAAGATGAAATTTGGAAAGAACCAAAATACATGGAGACTAAACAGCATCCTTCTAAAGAAGGAATGGGTCAACCAGGAAATGAAAAAAGAATTGAAAAAATTAATGGAAACAAATGATGATGAAAACAAAACGGTTCAAAATCTGTGGGACACAGCAAAGGCAGTCCTGAGAAGAAAATATATAGTGATACAAGCCTTTCTCAAGAAACAAGAAAGGTCTCACATACACGACCTAACCCTACACATAAAGGACCTGGAGAAAGAACAACAAGGAAAGCCTAAACCCAGCAGGAGAAGAGAAATAATAAAGATCAGAGCTGAAATCAAAGAAATAGAAACAAACAAACAAAAAAAAAACGGTAGAACAAATCAATGAAACTAGGAGATGGGTCTTTGAAAGAATGGATAAGATTGATAAACCCCTGGGCCAGACTTATCAAAAAGAAAAGAGAGGGGCGCCTGGGTGGCTCAGTGGGTTAAGCCGCTGCCTTCGGCTCAGGTCATGATCTCAGGGTCCTGGTATCGAGTCCCGCATCGGGCTCTCTGCTCAGCAGGGAGCCTGCTTCTCTCTCTCTCTCTGCCTGCCTCTCCATCTACTTGTGATTTCTCTCTGTCAAATAAATAAATAAAATCTTTAAAAAAAAAAAAAAAGAAAAGAGAAAGGACCCAAATAAATAAAAGAATGAATGAAAGAGGAGAGATCACAACCAACACAAAAGGAATACAAACAATTTTAAGTACATATTATGAGCAACTATACGCCAGCAAATTTGACAATCTGGAAGAAATAGATGCATTCCTAGAGATATATAAACTACCACAACTGAACCAGGAAGAAGGAGAAAACCTGAACAGATCCATAACCAGTAAGGAGATTGAAGCAGTCATCAAAAACTCTCCAAACAAACAAGAGCCCAGGGCCAGACGGCTTCCCAGGGGAATTCTAGAAACATCTAAAGAAGAATTAATATCTATTCCCCTGAAATTGTTCCAAAAAATAGAAATGGAGGGAAAACTTCCAAACTCATTTTATGAGGCCAGCATTACCTTGATCCCAAACCAGACAAAGATCCCATCAAAAAAGAGAATTACAGACCAATATCCTTGATGAACACAGAGGCGAAAATTCTCAACAAAATACTAGCCAATAGGATCCAACATTACATTAAAAGGATGATTTACCATGACCAATTGGGATTTATTCCTGAGCTGCTAGGTTGGTTCAACATCCGCAAATCAATTAGTGTGATACAATACATTATGTGATACAATACATTACTAAAAGAAAGAACAAGAACCATATGATACTCTCAATAGATGCTGAAAAAGCTTTGGACAAAGTACAGCACACTTTTCTATTCAAAACTCTTCAAAGTGTAGGGATGGAGTGTACATACCTCAATATCATCAAATCCATCTATGAAAAACCTACTGCAAATATCATTCACAGTGGAGAAAAACTGAGAGTTTTTCCACTAAGGTCAGGGAACACGGCAGGGATGTCCATTACCACCACTGCTATTGAACATAGTAGTAGAAGTCCTAGCCTCAGCAATCAGGCAACCAAAAGAAATTAAAGGCATCCACATCAGCAAAGAAGAAGTCAAACTACCACTCTTTGCAGATGATATGATACTGTATGTGGAAAACCCAACAGACACCAGTCCAAATCTGCTAGAATTTGTACAGGAATTCATTAAAACACGAGGATATAAATTCGATGCACAGAATACAGTTGCATTTCTTTACACCAAAACAAGACAGAAGAAAGAGAAATTAAGGAATCAATTCCATTTACAAGTGCACCCAAAACCATAAGATACCTAGGAAGAAACCTAACCAAAGCAACAAAGAATTCATACTCAGAAAACTATAAAGTACTCATGAAAGAAATTGAGGAAGACACAAAGAAATGGAAAAATGTTCCACGCTCATGGATTGGAAGAACAAATATTGTAACAATGTCTACACTACCTAAAGCAACCTACACATCTAATGCAATCCCTATCAAAAGTCCATCTATTTTTTCAAAGAAATGAAACAAAGAATCCTACAATTTATATGGAACCAGAAGAGACCTCGAATAGCCAGAGGAATACTGAACAAGAAAGCCAAAATTGGTGGCATCACAATTCCAGACCTCAAACTCTATTGCAAAGCTGTCATCATCAAGACAGTATGGTACTGGCCCAAAAACAGACACACAGATCAGTGGAACAGAATAGAGAGCCCAGAAACAGACCCTCGACTTTATGGTCAACTAATCTTCAACAAAGCAGGAAAGAATTTCCAATGGAAAAAAAGACAGCCTCTTCCACAAATGGTGTTGGGGAAATTGGACAGCCACACGCAGAGAAATGAAGCTGGACCATTTCCTTACACCACACACGAAAATAGACGAAAATGTTGAAGGACCTCAATGTGAGAAAGGAATCCATCAAAATCCTTGAGGAGAACACAGGCAGCAACCTCTTTGACCTTAGCCGCAGCAACTACTTCCTAGGAACATCACCAAAGGAAAGGGAAGCAAGGGCAAAAAAATGAACTGTTGGGACTTCATCAAGATCAAAAGCTTCAGCACAGCAAAGGAAACAGCTAACAAATCCAAAAGACAATTGACAGGATGGGAAAAGATATTTGTAAACGACATATCAGATAAAGGGCTAGTATCCAAAATCTATAACGAGCTTAGCAAACCCAACACCCAAAGAACAGGTAATCGAATCAAGAAATGGGCAAGGGGCATGAACAGGCATTTCCACAAAGTAGACTTCCAGATGGCCAACAGACACATAAAAAGTGCTCCACATCACTCGGCGTCAGGGAAATACAAATCAAAACCACAATGAGATACCAGCTAACACCAGTCAGAATGGCTAAAATTAACAAATCAGGAAATGACAGATGTGGGGTCGGATGGGGAGAAAGGGGAACCTGCCTACACTGTTGGTGGGAATGCAAGCTGGTGCAACCACGCTGGAAAACAGCATGGAGGTTGCTCAAAAAGTTGAAAATAGAGCTGCCGTACACCCCAGCAATTGGACTTGTGGGTATTTACCCTAAAGATACAAATGTAGTGATCCAGAGGGGCACGTGCACCTGAATGTTTACAGCAGCAGTGTCCACAAGAGCCAAACTACGGAAAGAACCTAGATGTCATCAACAGATGAATGAATAAAGCAGATGTGGTGTATATATATAAAATGGAATACTATGCAGTCATCAAAAGGAACGAAATCTTGCCATTTGCAATGATGGGATGGAATTAGAGAGGTTATGCCTATTGAATGAATTCAATGAGAGAAGGACAATTATCATATAATCTCCCTGATTTGAGGAAGTTGAGAAGCAACGTGGGTGGCTTGGGAGTAGGAAAAGAATAAATGAAACAAGATGGGATAGGGAGGGAGACAAATCATTAAGAGACCCTTAATCTCACAAAAGAAACTGAGAGTTGCCGGGGGAAAGGGGCTTAGGGAGACGGAGGTGAGGTTATGGACATTGGGGAGGGTATGTGCTACAGTGAGTGCTATGAAGTGTGTAAACCTTGGGATTCACAGACCTGTACCCCTGGGGCTAGAATACATTATGTTAATAAAAAAAAATAAAAATGAAAAATTAAATGAATACTCATGAGACATTAGATTTTTCTGCTAATGAGATAGACGTTTGCAGCTGGCACTAGACTGACCCTCCTTTTTCCAACACATTGCAGGCTGTAGTCCTGCCAGGGTCACACGTGGTGGGGACAGTACCATGGGCCACATCCGCCTAGAAGAATTCTGTGCTCCCAGTTTCCAATTGAAACTTCTCAGTCTCCGGAAGGACACAGAGATACAGTTGACTCAATGCTGCTTTACTGTCCTACTGTTCCACCTCCTGAGGATAAGTGACTAATCCAGTGGACACTTTCTCATTTTTGTTCTCCTTCCAGGTTCCCACACTCCTGCTGACTTTCAACACTTTCATGTTTCCAGACATCAGTGTGGTTTTCTGAGCAAAGGATTATCCTACTCCTGGGGTAACAAGAACTTAGGGAATGCTCCAACACAGGCACAGTGGAGCTCCGGGATTCTTCGTGCAGGAGCCCTGGATTTAGCGTGTTTCTGTGTGGGACCACATATCTGGGGTCCTTGAGCTCCACAGCACAGCAATCAGCTGACAGGAGGGTGGAGGGAGGGCAAGTGCACACTCTGGCTTCTGTTGCTGCCAAACCTTGGCTGCTTGTGGCCAGTAGTGCAGGGTGATGTCTCCCAGCCTGTCCCTGGGCACCCAACCCTGAGCCCTGCCTCCTCTATATCCCAGGCTGAATAGCAATGCCTGGGAATGGAAAGTTGGCGGCGGTCGAGGCACCTGGCTGGCTCAGTCCTTTAAGTATCTGCCTTGAGCTCAGGTCATCATCTCATGGTCTTAGGATCGAGTCCTACATTAGGCCTATCTTCTTAGTGTGGAGTGTGCTGCTCCATCTGACCTTCCCCCCCTCCCATGCTCTGCCTCTCTGTTTCTCTCAAATAAAGAAGTAAAATTTTTTAAAAAATGTTGGTTTTTTAAAAAGGGGTTCTCACTCCCCTTGCCCCTGCATTTGGCCTTTGCTGCTTGGTTCTCCAACACTTTCCAGTATTTAATAATCAAGAACATTGGGATTAAAACTGACTATGGCTATAGGGATTATCAGGACAAGACTTACGCTTTGTTACAGACAGAGTAAGGAAACGGGTTTATGACAGCATTAGAATCTCCGGATGTCCACAAGTAGGCTTTATGTAGCTGGAAGGGACATTCTCAGAAGAGGTCCGATTTTGGTCACCACCCTTGTCACATTTGGCCACCAGGAAGCGGTCTTCCCGGAGGGGAGCTTCACTAGGCGACCCTTCAACCTGATCCTGCTTTCTGTTTCCTTTCAGCCCCAGCTACTGTTCCATTACATTGGATGGAAATCCGAGCAAAGCCTCTCTAGCAGATGTTTCTGCAAAACCTAGAGATTTCAATGCATTTTTGTTGTCTACTTGCTTTTTTCTGCTGCTCCTTCGGAAAACCTTTAAGCTTAGATGACAGCAGAACAGAAAGCTGTTGTGTGAACAGGCTGAGAGGTCAAGAGAGTGAATGCCAAGGGGCTGTGGGGACTTCTGCCTTGTCGAGGAAGGAATCTGTTAGGACAGGGGAATGTGTTCTGGAATGAGGGTTGGGGGAGGGAGAGGGCAGCATGGGTGCCAGAAGGTTAAGGAAATAGCATGTTCTTCTTCACTTCCAACTAGATCTTTATTCTCAACTTTCAGAAGTTCGTGGAAGCCACTGTCTCATCACTGGTGATAAATAAAAATGTTTCTTGCCAATGGGGGATGAATGGATCAGCCTTCCCTAGAATTACAACAGAATTCCAGTTTGGGAGGCAGCCTTCTTTGCAAGTCAGGTACTAAAGTGTAGGACCACTGTTCCCACGAATTTTGGAGGAGGAGACAAACAATATTCCCATATATAGCTGTCAGAATTAACATAAAGACGATTGCTATCATAGTTATGCTGTTCCCTACAGAGATGCACTGCTAGGTTCCTTTCAGTGCATGAGTTCAGTGAATATTCACGCTCTTCTGTCCTAATTGTTAAATCTGTTTGTACTCCTGAGTTACACACAGCTCACTATTGCTCCATGGATTTCTATGATTCATGTATTTTCAGCTCATTCGACCAGTGATTTCTCACTGCTGTAAATATGAGGAAAGAGAATACCTGACCCAGCTTCCCACCCTCATTTTTGAAGAAAGTCTGTCAGTCTTTATGTGCAAGAGAATCTCGTGATGTGGATATCCACCAAACATTGTGGTATTCCGAACATGAGGAAATACTAGCAGTGAGCAAGAGAAGAATTCTTACCACATCAAACTCTCTAGAAAAAGCAATGGGATATTTTGCCACTTTAGTAAACGGGGTCACAAGGAGAGGTTAAGGAACCTAATTAATGATGCCAAATAATTCCAGGAAACATGATCTTATCCATGGTAATAGATAATTTGATGAAGGATTGAATGAGTTATCCATTCCTGCCAAGTGAATTCTTAAAGCCGAGTAGCTCACTGATGTGCAAGGAAGTAAGAACCAAGACACGATAAATCATGGTCAGCAATTCAGTCATGATGAAAAAGAAATACAACATTAAACATATTAACATGATTTGTAGAACATCGATTCCATGAAACCACTCAGGGAAAAAGAAATGACATAAAAGTGCAAACTCTGTGCAGAATAACAAACTCCATTATTCCCAGATCCCACGCAATATTCTTCTACAAGACAGACGCACTGACTTCTCTTATTCACGCTCCCACTTGCTCCAGGGTGGTCTCTGCTTATGCATTCCACCAAACTGACTCTCAGGAACGTCAGCAAGGGCATCTGTGTTTCTGACATCGCAGGCAGTTTCAATCCACATCTTCCGGGAACCTGCTGATGGTCTTTGAAACACATTTACTTCCATAAAAACAGTCATCAGCATCCTCTCTTACCCTGTGCTGTATGGCCAAGAGTCCACCGTCTCCTTTGTGACTCTTCTCTCCCATCCCTTCAATGGTTGAAGAGCCTCAGAATCAAGTTTATGTCTGTTTCTCACATGACACGGTCTCCCTGCATGACCACCTCTGTTTCTGACTTTGCCTGCTAGATGTGGGACTCAGCCATGGCGGTTCTTGTCAACTGCCAGCTCACCTGCCCCTGACACCGGACATACGTGTCTCCATGTCTGCCAGTGACCTGTCGAGTGGTCCGCAGATTTTCTGTGTGCACTTCCTCTGTGCTTCTACCTCTCTGCTCAGGCAGCAGGTGAGAGAAGTCACGTCCTTTCCTTCTTCATTAGAACACTAGGTAGGAGGATTGTTTATAGATTCCATCGCTACAGCAACCATATTTATATGTCCCTACAACCAAAGATGTAGACATCAGGATCTGTATTTATTATGTCCTATAGCCTAAGGTCAACGTGCAAGTGTCTTAGAGAAAGTCAGTTGTCATTTCCAACGTTAATGCAGTATGATGGTAAATGCATTCTGCTGTCCAATTTCCAACGGAGTTACAGTCAGACCTGGTGTGCCTCTTTGAAACCCTTTTGTCCTTAAAGTTCCATAAAGAAGAAAATGATAAACTGATTACATATTATAAATATATTTTGTTATATTCTGCTATGTAAAGGTGCACATAATATTATACGAAAAAACTGAATCTTATCAATATTTACATATATAAATATTTAAATAGATAAATAGACACAAACAAGGTCATCTGTAAGCAACTACTGCTTGTAGAGTTGACATGTTCTGAAAACACTTGACAAATTGACTGTGTTCATGTCTTCGCGACAGCAGAAATGAGAGTTTCTGACACGGCAGAACTCCAGAATGTGTGATGTTACAATTAGAAGGAATCATTTCCATGCTGAACTGGGTCTCCTTGCTTGCTCTTTAATCTTTCTTGCAAGATCGTTGATGCATACAAGGGTTTCATGATCTCTGCTCGGACCATCTCCCAGGCACAAGGGCTGTATTGCTTCTCTTGCAGATAGAGGGAGATTCTCTGGAAGTAGTTCCTCAGGATGGAGTCCCCATTCTTGAGGGGCATTTCTCCCACTCCCGCCTCCTGTAGGAGACAGGCTTCCAGGTGGCTCAGCTGCTCAGAAAGTCCCGAGCACAATTCCTCCAGGAGGGTCGTGTTCCAAGGAGCAGGTGAGGCCTCTGTGCAGAAGAGGTGGAAGGTCTTCTGGTTCGTCACATGGATGACAGAGAGGGCTTGAGCCTTCTGGAGCGCTTTGCCATCAAACACCTCCTGGGGGAAGCCAAAGTCGTTTGTGTAGTTGTCACAGGAGCTAGCAGACAGTCTCCTCATTTGTTGCAGGAGCATCAGGGCCCTCCAGTTCAGCAGGCTGTGGTCCTGAGGCAGGTCACATCCCAGAGAGCCAAGGGAGTGGCAGCTGAGCACCACCAGGGCCACCAAGAAGGAGCAGGGCAGGACCATCGGGGATCCTGCAGGTGCCGTTGGCCTGGCTGGGGTGGGCACGTCTGGGACCCGTGGCTCTAGCTTCTTTGAACATCTTCTCCTGTGCGAGAGGCTTAAGTAGGGGACATAGGAGTTTTCAATTTCTGAACGATTCCCTTAATTTATACTTCTCTTTTTGCTTTCCTTTCTACACTTTCTACTTGGGTTTGGAGCATGGGTTTCTTTTTCTTTTTTTTTTTTTTTTAATTTTATTTATCTATTTGACAGAGAGGGAGCGATCACAAGTAGTCAGAGAGGCAGGCAGAGAGAGAGAGAGAGAGAGGAGGAAGCAGGCTGCCTGCTGAGCAGAGATCCCGATGCGGGGCTCTATCCCAGGACTCTGGGATCATGACCTGAGCCGAAGGCAGAGGCTTAACCCACTGAACCACCTAGGCTCCCTGGAGCATGGGTTTCTCAACCATGTTTTATTTTCTATAAGTATTATCCTTGCCTCCAGAATCTTTTTGGATGTTTTTTAATTGCAACTTTGAAGAAAACTTAATAGCAGGAAGACACAGTATATATTGTAATATATTGTGTTTTTGTCTGTGCTTTAAGATGAAGAAAAGTGTAACATTTATCCAATTCAGGGTCCAGAATGACTAAAAATTTTAAGCTAAGTGTTATATTTTAAGCTATTGATGTTTAAGTATATAAGTAAACTTGATGAGTGACTTATAATTTCTGTACATGTATACAGTGTAGTATATGGAGTACGTATGCAAATTAACAATTTCTAAAAGGACATAATGATTTCGGTGTACCTGAACATTTCAAATCAATCCAGTTTGCTAAATGCAACTGAAAAGTGGAATTATTTACTTAACATGTGTTTTTTGTGTACGAAATTTGAATGTTGCCTCAGATGACAAAATCATTTTTAAAGATTTTTATTTATTTATTTGACAGAGAGATAGATACAGAGAGAGTACAAGTAGACAGAACAATGGACAGACAGTGAGGGAGAAGCAGGCTCCCAACGAGCAGGGAGCCTGATGCGAGGCTCCATCCCAGCACCCTGGGATCATGACCTGAGCTGTAAGCGGCCGCCCAGCTGACTGAGTCCCCCAGGCACCACGACAACCTCATCTTTAACTTCACCTGCTACTACGTACTCTTTTTTCTGTTTAACACTAGATAACTACTGAGGTGTTGAATGAGTTTTGTAGAGCTAAATCATAAAATTTAATGTATTTGTGTTTTCATTTCCAATGCCTGCATCACAACAGGCCTCAGAAATCAGCAATGGCCACAAGACACCACTGGCAGCTCACCAGTAAGAAAGATGACCTGTCCAGGTAAGACTCTGAGACCCAGGAAATGATGGAGAGAAACTCCTCCAATCCTAAAGGATTCCTGTTATTCCTAGATTTCTAACACTGACCTTACAGACAGTTTGTGTCCTCCACGAATTCTATGCCATTGCTTCTTATGTAATATCCAAAAAAACCCAATGAACGACAATAAATACCAAGGTTTTGTTAGAACCCTCTAAGACATTGCAAGTGCCCCCAGCAGGAAGCCTGGTTCTTGTCTAGGAAGAGGAGGTGTCAAGGTTCTAATTCCAGATGACTGGATTTCCCAGCAGCACCTCACTGACAAGGTAGTTATCACCTCTACTAACCTCATTCCTCTGCAGTGACTGAGTGTCCTCCATCCAGGCTCTCGTGGACTCACTCCTTAGGACAGCCTCACCATGTCTGGAGGATTCTAGATTCTGCTACTGTGCAGGGGCTGGTTTCCTTGTTAGCAAAGCACTTACTGCCCCTAGATCCTTGCCCTTGCCCCTGAAGTCTTTGTCCTGGGGACCCTCTCAGTGCTGACCTCCTTCTCTCCTGACCAGAAGAAGGTGTCAACTTCTCAGATGCTGAGGGCAAATGTTTGTTTTCTCCAAGTAGAGGAAAGAATGATTATCCTCCTTTCACCTTGAATAACGGAATACAGTTATTGTGCCATCACAGCTCTTAATTTTCCCATTTTTCATTTTTTAAAGTAAGCTCCACACACAGAGTGGACCCTGACGAGGGACTTGAACTCACAGTCTGACATCAAGACCTGAGGTTAGAGTAAGAATCATATCCTCCACCAACTGAGCCACCCAGGATCCCCCATGGTTCAAATTTTCCTGAAACAAGAGAACACTTGTTAGGTTCAAATTTCTCTACTGAGCGCAGGGGAATTCACTGGGTGTCTCACCAGAAACTTCCATCAAAGAAAGTAATGACTTTCACTAGCTCATTCAGACTATGTTTCCAGTAGGCAGCTTCGTCTGGCCATCTGTCTGGTGCTCAGAATGCAGGGGGTGAGGCCCAGGCTACGGTGTCAGGGACACACTTCCTTGTTGCCTTTCCTTATTCATGGTGTTGCATCTTCAACTTAAGTAACAACAGCAAAGAGAATGTGAATAACTTAATATTTCCACATGCTTTACTGATCATACTCTGACTTGCTTGTCCTGATCATGTTCTACATCATCGTGAGGATCACACAGAGGGAAGGAAGGAGAGGGCCAAGGGGCTGCTCCGGGTTTCTCTTTCATTTTTAAGACATCACTTTCTCTGTTTCTCATGTCACCTTTCCTCGAAAGCAAAACATGACAGCTGTGTGTGGGGGAGGGGGAAGACAACTGTTCTGTCTGAATGTGACAAAAGTGAAAGAATGGCCTGTCCACTGAGAAAATGGCAGAGTGATGCCAGCAAAATTTGATGTAGCAATACTGGGGATGAGCTGCTCGGGAGACGGGGGGATGAAGGCTGGACTGAGTTATTGCAAGTCAGGAAAGTGTCTGCCTCGGCCAGAGGATCCCACAAGACCAACTCTTGGGTCCCCATGAGGCCCTCAGCTCTACAAGAGGAGCCACCTCATTTTCCTTTCATTCAATCCACATGTACTCGGCTCTGAGGAGAGATGAGAGGAGTCACACCAACCAGCTCTCAAGAGACTGGCAACCAGGACTCAGCTGCTCACCTCCTCTGGAAGGAGACAGGATCCTCACCCTGCCTGAGAGCTCTACCTACCTGATAAGTCCACTCAGGCCCGGAAAAGTTTGCGTGAGAAATCCAATAGGAAGACGAGGGGAACTGAAGGATCCTACATGATTCTGCTCTGGACCTGGATTAGAATAATGATGAGGATCTTTTAAGATGATAACACTAAAGGTGATTGCAGTCTAACCTTCTGAGATCCTTGAAACCATTACGTCTGTTTTCTCAGTAACCCCATTTGCATTCTGCTTATTTATCCAGCTGTTTGGAGAGAAACAGAAACCCAGAGGGAGAATATTCAGATTGAACCAATATCCAAGGTGGAACACAAAGGAGTTGTGAGATAACTGCTTGTCTGGAAGCAGCTGTTAAACGATGTGAAGAATAGAGATGGACAGAGGTTTTGAGACCCAGGAGAGGCCATGGCATGAATTCAGTGAAGTAGAGGGGGTGAGAGATCAAGGATTCTAGATCTCACTGTAGATGCCAAAGGCTTGTTGACTGTGGTGGTGTATGGTGACAGGAGGTGTGGGAGGAGTCACCTACATGACTTTGGAACTTTGAAGTTCCAAAGACAGGTTGTCAGGATCCCTTTTTTTTTTTTTTCAAAGATTTTATTTATTTATTTGAGAGAGAGACTGTGAGAGAGAGCATGAGCGAGGATAAGGTCAGAGGGAGAAGCAGACTCCCCGTGGAGCTGGGAGCCCGATGTGGGACTCGATCCCGGGACTCTGGGATCATGACCTGAGCCGAAGGCAGTCGTCCAACCAACTGAGCCACCCAGGCGTCCCTTTTAAACACTCATGAGAGTGGGGAGGAGTCAAGATGGTGGAGAAGTAGTGGGCTGACTTTACATCAGGTAGCAGAAGATCAGCTAGGTAGTTTATCAAACCAATCCAAACACCTACCAATCCAACAGGAGATTGAAGAGAAGAAGAACAGCAATTCTAGAAACAGAAAATTGACCACTTTCTGAAAGGTGGGACCTGCGGAGAAGTGAATCCAAAGCAATGGGAAGATAGACCTCATGGGGAGGGTCCCGCTCCCGGCAAGCAGTGAAGCAATGGAGCACGAAATCAGAACTTTTAAAAGTCTGTTCCACTGAGGGTCATCGCTCCAGAGGCTAAACTGGGATGAAGCCCATGCATGGATAGTGTGGTCTTATGTCCTGCGGGGACACAGAAGGGTTGGGGGTGTTTGAGCATTGCAGAGCTCCCAGGTATAAGAGCGGGGAGTCCAGAAGTGAGCTCTCAACTCAGGCCTACCTTAAACTGTGATCCATGGCTTAGGCAGGCCATGGCTCTGTGAGCAGGGACCCCACAAGATCCTGGAAGACCCCCTCAGAAGAGAGCAGGGATCTGCTGGGTTTGGAGACTCCAGGTGGGGCTGTGTGCCAGCAATGCTTGGTCGCAGGCTGGGGGAGCTTGGAGTGCGGCCAGAGGCCTGGGAGATGGGAGTGATTGAGCGCTTTTCTCCAAAGGCACGCTCTGGAGAGGGGCCCCGAGCTCTCTCGGCTCCTCCCGGCCAGAGATTGGGAGGCCACCATTTACATTCCATCCTGCAGAACTCTATGGAAACCCTTCAGGGAACAAAAGCTCCCGACAGTGAACCCAAGCAAATTACTTAGCCCAGCCTCTGGTAAGGGTGGTGAAATTCTGCCTCAGGCAAGGACACTTGAGAATCACTACAACAGGCCCCTCCCCCAGAAGATCAGCAAGAAATTCAGCCAAGATCAAGTTCACTTCCAAGGAGAACAGTGGAATTCCAGAGGAGGAGCAAGCAAAGCATGAATTTCATGACTTTCTCCCCATGTTCTTTAGTCTGGCAAAATTAATTTATTTTTTTTTAATATTATTTTTCTCTTAAGCTAAAATTTTTTTGACTTTTGCTCTTTCCTCCTTTAACATTTTTAAACTAGCTTATCTTAACAATACGTTTTGTAAAAAAAAATCTTTTTTGAACCTTCATTATTATACTCATATATTATCCTTCAGTGTATCTAACTTTACTTTTGTATACACATAGGGTTTTTTCTTCTAAACAATTTGGGATACAACTTCTTCTAATAGGTCAATATATACCCTAAATCTACACAGGTCTTTATTCTAGTCTCTAGCCTGAGCAAATAATCTCCACTTATCTTATCAACTCCTTTTTGAAAAATTGTTTTTTAAAACGTCCATCTTTATAGTCATATTCCATCCCTTCATCTTGTTTACCCTTAGTGTGTGCATGTATGTCTGTGTGTGTGTATTTTTCATTCTTTAAAATTTTGGGAGATAGTTTATTTTAAGAGACCAAAGTACTCCAAAAATTAGGTGTGTGACTCTGTTCTAGTCACCAATCCAATATATATATTTTCTTTTTTATATTTTTTTTATTTAATTTTTTTGCTGAACTCCTGTTTTCCCTGTACCTTCCCCCAATGATTTGGGGTCTCCTCTGATTTGGTTAGAGCACATTTTCCTGGGGTCCTAGCCACCCTTTTAGTATTTTATTCACTCCTTCATATATTCTTATCTGGGTAAAATGACAAGGTGGAAAAATGCACTGCAAAAAAAAAAAAAAGAACAGGAGGCAGTACCAAAGGCTAGGGACCTAATCAATATGGACTTTCATGATATCTCAGTCTAGAGTTCAGAATGATGTTTTTCAAGGTGATAGCTGGGCTCAAAAAAAGTCATGGAAGATATTAGAGAAACCATGTCTGGAGAAATTAAAGCCCTTTCTGGAGAAATAAAAGAAGTAAAATCTAACCAAGTTGAAATTTTAAAAAGCTATTAATGAGGTACAATCAAAACTAGAGACTCTTACTACTAGATAAATGAAGCAGAAGAGAGAATTAGTGATATAGAAGACCAGATGACACAGAATAAAGAAGCTGAGCAAAAGAGAGACAAACAACTACTGGACCTTGAGGGGAGAATTCAAGAGATAAGTGATACCATAAGACAAAACAACATTAGAGTAATTGGGATTCCAGAAGAAGAAGAGAGAGATTGGGGAGCAGAAGGTATATTGGAGAGAATTATTGTAGAGAATTTCCCTAATATGGCAAAGGGAACAAGCATCCAAATCCAGGAGGCACAGAGAAACCCCCTCAAAATCAATAAGAATAGGTCCACACCCCATCAGCTAATAGTAAAATTTACAAGTCTGAGAGACAAAGAGAAAATCCTGAAAGAAGCCTGGGACAAGAAATCTGTAACTACAATGGTAAAAATGTTAGATTGGCAACAGACTTATCCACAGAGACCTGGCAGGCCAGAAAGAACTGGTATGATATATTCAGAGCACTGAGAGAGAGAAACATGTGGCCAAGAATACTATATCCAGCTAGGCTATCATTGAAACTAGAAGGAGAGATAAAAAGCTTCCAGGACAAACAAAAACAAAAACAATTTGTAAACACGAAACCAGCTCTACAGGAAATATTGAAAGGGGTCCTCTAAGCAAAGAGAGAGCCCAAAAGTAGTAGACCAGAAAGGAACAGACAATATAAAGTAAGAGTCACCTTACAGGCAATACAATGGCACTAAATTCGTATCTCTCAATAGTTACCCTGAATGTACATGGGGTAAAAACCCCAAGCAAAAGACACAGGATATCAGAATGGATAAAAAAAAACAAAACCCATCAATATGCTGCCTACAAGAAACTCATTTGAGACCCAAAGACACCTCCTGATGTAAAGGGGGTGGAAAAAATTTTCCATGCTAATGGACATGAAAAGAAAGCTGGGGTGCAATTCTTATATCAGATCAATTAGATTTCAAGACAAAGACTCTAATAAGAGATGAGGAAGGACACTATATCATACTCAAAGGGTTTGTCCAACAAGAAGATCTAACAATTGTAAGTATCTATGCCCCTAACATGGGAGCAGACAATTATATAAATCAATTAATAACAAAATCAAAGAAACACAGCGACAAGAATACAATAATAGTAGGGGACTTAACACTCCCCTCACTGAAATGGACAGATCATCCAAGCAAAAGATCAACAAGGAAATAAAGGCCTTGAGTGACACACTGGACCAGAGGGACATAACAGATAGATTCAAACACTCCATCCCAAAGCAACAGAAAACATGGTCTTCTCCAGTGCAACTGGAACATTCTCCAGAATACATCACATCCTGGGTCCTAAATCAGGTCTCAACTGGTATCAAAAGATTGGTATCATTCTCCGTACACTATCAAACCACAGTGCTCTGAAGCTAGAACTCTATCACAAGATGAAATTTGGAAAGAACCAAAATACATGGAGACTAAACAGCATCCTTCTAAAGAAGGAATGGGTCAACCAGGAAATGAAAAAAGAATTGAAAAAATTAATGGAAACAAATGATGATGAAAACAAAACGGTTCAAAATCTGTGGGACACAGCAAAGGCAGTCCTGAGAAGAAAATATATAGTGATACAAGCCTTTCTCAAGAAACAAGAAAGGTCTCACATACACGACCTAACCCTACACATAAAGGACCTGGAGAAAGAACAACAAGGAAAGCCTAAACCCAGCAGGAGAAGAGAAATAATAAAGATCAGAGCTGAAATCAAAGAAATAGAAACAAACAAACAAAAAAAAAACGGTAGAACAAATCAATGAAACTAGGAGATGGGTCTTTGAAAGAATGGATAAGATTGATAAACCCCTGGGCCAGACTTATCAAAAAGAAAAGAGAGGGGCGCCTGGGTGGCTCAGTGGGTTAAGCCGCTGCCTTCGGCTCAGGTCATGATCTCAGGGTCCTGGTATCGAGTCCCGCATCGGGCTCTCTGCTCAGCAGGGAGCCTGCTTCTCTCTCTCTCTCTGCCTGCCTCTCCATCTACTTGTGATTTCTCTCTGTCAAATAAATAAATAAAATCTTTAAAAAAAAAAAAAAAAGAAAAGAGAAAGGACCCAAATAAATAAAAGAATGAATGAAAGAGGAGAGATCACAACCAACACAAAAGGAATACAAACAATTTTAAGTACATATTATGAGCAACTATACGCCAGCAAATTTGACAATCTGGAAGAAATAGATGCATTCCTAGAGATATATAAACTACCACAACTGAACCAGGAAGAAGGAGAAAACCTGAACAGATCCATAACCAGTAAGGAGATTGAAGCAGTCATCAAAAACTCTCCAAACAAACAAGAGCCCAGGGCCAGACGGCTTCCCAGGGGAATTCTAGAAACATCTAAAGAAGAATTAATATCTATTCCCCTGAAATTGTTCCAAAAAATAGAAATGGAGGGAAAACTTCCAAACTCATTTTATGAGGCCAGCATTACCTTGATCCCAAACCAGACAAAGATCCCATCAAAAAAGAGAATTACAGACCAATATCCTTGATGAACACAGAGGCGAAAATTCTCAACAAAATACTAGCCAATAGGATCCAACATTACATTAAAAGGATGATTTACCATGACCAATTGGGATTTATTCCTGAGCTGCTAGGTTGGTTCAACATCCGCAAATCAATTAGTGTGATACAATACATTATGTGATACAATACATTACTAAAAGAAAGAACAAGAACCATATGATACTCTCAATAGATGCTGAAAAAGCTTTGGACAAAGTACAGCACACTTTTCTATTCAAAACTCTTCAAAGTGTAGGGATGGAGTGTACATACCTCAATATCATCAAATCCATCTATGAAAAACCTACTGCAAATATCATTCACAGTGGAGAAAAACTGAGAGTTTTTCCACTAAGGTCAGGGAACACGGCAGGGATGTCCATTACCACCACTGCTATTGAACATAGTAGTAGAAGTCCTAGCCTCAGCAATCAGGCAACCAAAAGAAATTAAAGGCATCCACATCAGCAAAGAAGAAGTCAAACTACCACTCTTTGCAGATGATATGATACTGTATGTGGAAAACCCAACAGACACCAGTCCAAATCTGCTAGAATTTGTACAGGAATTCATTAAAACACGAGGATATAAATTCGATGCACAGAATACAGTTGCATTTCTTTACACCAAAACAAGACAGAAGAAAGAGAAATTAAGGAATCAATTCCATTTACAAGTGCACCCAAAACCATAAGATACCTAGGAAGAAACCTAACCAAAGCAACAAAGAATTCATACTCAGAAAACTATAAAGTACTCATGAAAGAAATTGAGGAAGACACAAAGAAATGGAAAAATGTTCCACGCTCATGGATTGGAAGAACAAATATTGTAACAATGTCTACACTACCTAAAGCAACCTACACATCTAATGCAATCCCTATCAAAGTCCATCTATTTTTTCAAAGAAATGAAACAAAGAATCCTACAATTTATATGGAACCAGAAGAGACCTCGAATAGCCAGAGGAATACTGAACAAGAAAGCCAAAATTGGTGGCATCACAATTCCAGACCTCAAACTCTATTGCAAAGCTGTCATCATCAAGACAGTATGGTACTGGCCCAAAAACAGACACACAGATCAGTGGAACAGAATAGAGAGCCCAGAAACAGACCCTCGACTTTATGGTCAACTAATCTTCAACAAAGCAGGAAAGAATTTCCAATGGAAAAAAAGACAGCCTCTTCCACAAATGGTGTTGGGGAAATTGGACAGCCACACGCAGAGAAATGAAGCTGGACCATTTCCTTACACCACACACGAAAATAGACGAAAATGTTGAAGGACCTCAATGTGAGAAAGGAATCCATCAAAATCCTTGAGGAGAACACAGGCAGCAACCTCTTTGACCTTAGCCGCAGCAACTACTTCCTAGGAACATCACCAAAGGAAAGGGAAGCAAGGGCAAAAAAATGAACTGTTGGGACTTCATCAAGATCAAAAGCTTCAGCACAGCAAAGGAAACAGCTAACAAATCCAAAAGACAATTGACAGGATGGGAAAAGATATTTGTAAACGACATATCAGATAAAGGGCTAGTATCCAAAATCTATAACGAGCTTAGCAAACCCAACACCCAAAGAACAGGTAATCGAATCAAGAAATGGGCAAGGGGCATGAACAGGCATTTCCACAAAGTAGACTTCCAGATGGCCAACAGACACATAAAAAGTGCTCCACATCACTCGGCGTCAGGGAAATACAAATCAAAACCACAATGAGATACCAGCTAACACCAGTCAGAATGGCTAAAATTAACAAATCAGGAAATGACAGATGTGGGGTCGGATGGGGAGAAAGGGGAACCTGCCTACACTGTTGGTGGGAATGCAAGCTGGTGCAACCACGCTGGAAAACAGCATGGAGGTTGCTCAAAAAGTTGAAAATAGAGCTGCCGTACACCCCAGCAATTGGACTTGTGGGTATTTACCCTAAAGATACAAATGTAGTGATCCAGAGGGGCACGTGCACCTGAATGTTTACAGCAGCAGTGTCCACAAGAGCCAAACTACGGAAAGAACCTAGATGTCATCAACAGATGAATGAATAAAGCAGATGTGGTGTATATATATAAAATGGAATACTATGCAGTCATCAAAAGGAACGAAATCTTGCCATTTGCAATGATGGGATGGAATTAGAGAGGTTATGCCTATTGAATGAATTCAATGAGAGAAGGACAATTATCATATAATCTCCCTGATTTGAGGAAGTTGAGAAGCAACGTGGGTGGCTTGGGAGTAGGAAAAGAATAAATGAAACAAGATGGGATAGGGAGGGAGACAAATCATTAAGAGACCCTTAATCTCACAAAAGAAACTGAGAGTTGCCGGGGGAAAGGGGCTTAGGGAGACGGAGGTGAGGTTATGGACATTGGGGAGGGTATGTGCTACAGTGAGTGCTATGAAGTGTGTAAACCTTGGGATTCACAGACCTGTACCCCTGGGGCTAGAATACATTATGTTAATAAAAAAAAATAAAAATGAAAAATTAAATGAATACTCATGAGACATTAGATTTTTCTGCTAATGAGATAGACGTTTGCAGCTGGCACTAGACTGACCCTCCTTTTTCCAACACATTGCAGGCTGTAGTCCTGCCAGGGTCACACGTGGTGGGGACAGTACCATGGGCCACATCCGCCTAGAAGAATTCTGTGCTCCCAGTTTCCAATTGAAACTTCTCAGTCTCCGGAAGGACACAGAGATACAGTTGACTCAATGCTGCTTTACTGTCCTACTGTTCCACCTCCTGAGGATAAGTGACTAATCCAGTGGACACTTTCTCATTTTTGTTCTCCTTCCAGGTTCCCACACTCCTGCTGACTTTCAACACTTTCATGTTTCCAGACATCAGTGTGGTTTTCTGAGCAAAGGATTATCCTACTCCTGGGGTAACAAGAACTTAGGGAATGCTCCAACACAGGCACAGTGGAGCTCCGGGATTCTTCGTGCAGGAGCCCTGGATTTAGCGTGTTTCTGTGTGGGACCACATATCTGGGGTCCTTGAGCTCCACAGCACAGCAATCAGCTGACAGGAGGGTGGAGGGAGGGCAAGTGCACACTCTGGCTTCTGTTGCTGCCAAACCTTGGCTGCTTGTGGCCAGTAGTGCAGGGTGATGTCTCCCAGCCTGTCCCTGGGCACCCAACCCTGAGCCCTGCCTCCTCTATATCCCAGGCTGAATAGCAATGCCTGGGAATGGAAAGTTGGCGGCGGTCGAGGCACCTGGCTGGCTCAGTCCTTTAAGTATCTGCCTTGAGCTCAGGTCATCATCTCATGGTCTTAGGATCGAGTCCTACATTAGGCCTATCTTCTTAGTGTGGAGTGTGCTGCTCCATCTGACCTTCCCCCCCTCCCATGCTCTGCCTCTCTGTTTCTCTCAAATAAAGAAGTAAAATTTTTTAAAAAATGTTGGTTTTTTAAAAAGGGGTTCTCACTCCCCTTGCCCCTGCATTTGGCCTTTGCTGCTTGGTTCTCCAACACTTTCCAGTATTTAATAATCAAGAACATTGGGATTAAAACTGACTATGGCTATAGGGATTATCAGGACAAGACTTACGCTTTGTTACAGACAGAGTAAGGAAACGGGTTTATGACAGCATTAGAATCTCCGGATGTCCACAAGTAGGCTTTATGTAGCTGGAAGGGACATTCTCAGAAGAGGTCCGATTTTGGTCACCACCCTTGTCACATTTGGCCACCAGGAAGCGGTCTTCCCGGAGGGGAGCTTCACTAGGCGACCCTTCAACCTGATCCTGCTTTCTGTTTCCTTTCAGCCCCAGCTACTGTTCCATTACATTGGATGGAAATCCGAGCAAAGCCTCTCTAGCAGATGTTTCTGCAAAACCTAGAGATTTCAATGCATTTTTGTTGTCTACTTGCTTTTTTCTGCTGCTCCTTCGGAAAACCTTTAAGCTTAGATGACAGCAGAACAGAAAGCTGTTGTGTGAACAGGCTGAGAGGTCAAGAGAGTGAATGCCAAGGGGCTGTGGGGACTTCTGCCTTGTCGAGGAAGGAATCTGTTAGGACAGGGGAATGTGTTCTGGAATGAGGGTTGGGGGAGGGTAGAGGGTAGCGTGGGTGCCAGAAGGTTAAGGAAATAGCATGTTCTTCTTCACTTCCAACTAGATCTTTATTCTCAACTTTCAGAAGTTCGTGGAAGCCACTGTCTCATCACTGGTGATAAATAAAAATGTTTCTTGCCAATGGGGGATGAATGGATCAGCCTTCCCTAGAATTACAACAGAATTCCAGTTTGGGAGGCAGCCTTCTTTGCAAGTCAGGTACTAAAGTGTAGGACCACTGTTCCCACGAATTTTGGAGGAGGAGACAAACAATATTCCCATATATAGCTGTCAGAATTAACATAAAGACGATTGCTATCATAGTTATGCTGTTCCCTACAGAGATGCACTGCTAGGTTCCTTTCAGTGCATGAGTTCAGTGAATATTCACGCTCTTCTGTCCTAATTGTTAAATCTGTTTGTACTCCTGAGTTACACACAGCTCACTATTGCTCCATGGATTTCTATGATTCATGTATTTTCAGCTCATTCGACCAGTGATTTCTCACTGCTGTAAATATGAGGAGAGAGAATACCTGACCCAGCTTCCCACCCTCATTTTTGAAGAAAGTCTGTCAGTCTTTATGTGCAAGAGAATCTCGTGATGTGGATATCCACCAAACATTGTGGTATTCCGAACATGAGGAAATACTAGCAGTGAGCAAGAGAAGAATTCTTACCACATCAAACTCTCTAGAAAAAGCAATGGGATATTTTGCCACTTTAGTAAACGGGGTCACAAGGAGAGGTTAAGGAACCTAATTAATGATGCCAAATAATTCCAGGAAACATGATCTTATCCATGGTAATAGATAATTTGATGAAGGATTGAATGAGTTATCCATTCCTGCCAAGTGAATTCTTAAAGCCGAGTAGCTCGCTGATGTGCAAGGAAGTAAGAACCAAGACACGATAAATCATGGTCAGCAATTCAGTCATGATGAAAAAGAAATACAACATTAAACATATTAACATGATTTGTAGAACATCGATTCCATGAAACCACTCAGGGAAAAAGAAATGACATAAAAGTGCAAACTCTGTGAAGAATAACAAACTCCATTATTCCCAGATCCCACGCAATATTCTTCTACAAGTCAGACACACTGACTTCTCTTATTCACGCTCCCACTTGCTCCAGGGTGGTCTCTGCTTATGCATTCCACCAAACTGACTCTCAGGAACGTCAGCAAGGGCATCTGTGTTTCTGACATCGCAGGCAGTTTCAATCCACATCTTCCGGGAATCTGCTGATGGTCTTTGAAACACATTTACTTCCATAAAAACAGTCATCAGCATCCTCTCTTACCCTGTGCTGTATGGCCAAGAGTCCACCGTCTCCTTTGTGGCTCTTCTCTCCCGTCCCTTAATGGCTGAAGAGCCTCAGAATCAAGTTTATGTCTGTTTCTCACATGACACGGTCTCCCTACGTGACCACCTCTGTTTCTGGCTTTGCCTGCTAGATGTGGGACTCAGCCATTGCAATTCTTGTCAACTGCCAGCTCACCTGCCCCCGACACTTGGACATACATGTCTCCATGTCTGCCAGTGACCTGTCGAAGGGTCCACAGCTTTTCTATGTGCACTTCCTGTGTGCTTCAACGTCTCTGTTCTAGCAGTAGGTGATAGATGTCACTTCCTTTCCTTCATCGTCAAAACATTAAATAGGAGGTTTTTAGATCCCATCCCTACAGCAACCATATTTATATGTCCCTACGACCAAAGATGTAGACATCAGGATCTGTATTTTGTATGTCCTATAGCCTAAGGTCAACGTGCAAGTTGTCTTAGAGAAAGTGAGTTGTTATTTCCAGTGTTAATGCAGTATGACGGTAAATGCATTCTGCTGTCCAATTTCCAATGGAGTTACATAATCAGACCTGGTGTGCCTCTTCGAAAACCCTTTTGTCCTTAAAGTTCCATTAAGAAAAAAAGTGATAAACTGATTACATATTAAAAATATATTTTATTATATTCTACTATGTAAAAAGCTGTACATATTATATGAAAAAACTGAATCTTAAGGATATTTACATAAATAAATATTTAAATAGATAAATAGGCATAGGCAAGGTCATCTGTAAGCAACTACTGGTTGTAGAGTTGACATGTCCTGAAAACACTTGACAAATTGACTGTGTTCATGTCTTCGCAACCACAGAAATGAGAGTCTCTGAGATGGCAGGACTCCGGAATATGTGATGTTATTAGTCAGAGGGAATCATTTCCATGTTGAAACAGGTCTCACTTGCTGCTCCTTAGTCTCCTATGCAAGGCTGTTGATGCATACAAGGGTTTCATGATCTCTGCTCGGACCATCTCCCAGGCACAAGGGCTGTATTGCTTGTCTTGCAGATAGAGGGAGATTCTCTGGAAGTAGTTCCTCAGGGTGGAATCCCTATTCACCAGGGGCATCTCTCCCACCCCCACCTCCTGCAGGGGACAGGCTTCCAGGTGGCCCAGCTGCTCAGAAAGTCCCGAGCACAATTCCTCCAGGAGGGTCGTGTTCCAAGGAGCAGGTGAGGCCTCTGTGCAGAAGAGGTGGAAGGTCTTCTGGTTCGTCCCATGGATGACAGGGAGGGCGTGAGCCTTCTGCAGCTGCTTGCCATTGAACACCTCCTGGGTGAAGCCAAAGTCGTTTGTGTAGTTGTCACAGGAGCTAGCAGACAGTCTCCTCATTTGTCGCAGGAGCATCAAGGCCCTCCAGTGCAGCAGGCCGTGGTCCTGAGGCAGGTCACATCCCAGAGAGCCAAGGGAGTGGCAGCTGAGCACCACCAGGGCCACCAAGAAGGAGCAGGACAGGGCCATCGGGGATCCTGCAGATTCTGTTGGCCCGGCTGTGGTGGGCACGTCTGGGACCCGTGGCTCTAGCTCCTCTGAACATCTTCTCTTGTGCATGTGGCTTAAGAGGGGACATAGGCGTTTTCAATTTCTGAACGTTTCCCTTTCTTTCTGCTTCTCTTTTTGATTTCCTTTCTGCATTTTCTCCTTGGGTTTAAGCACAGTTTCCCAACTCCATATACATGTTTTTCATGATTGCCCTTGCCTCCAGAGTCTCCTTTGATGTTTTTAATTGAACTTCCAGGAAAGTTAATAGCATGGATACAGTATGTATACAGTTATGTTTTGTACTTATATCTGAGCTTGTACATACAAAAGAAAGTGTGAAGTTTACTCTTTTTATTCTTACCTATGCAGGGTTAAGAATGACTAACAATTTGAAGCTAAAAGTCAAATTTTAAAGCCATTGATGTGTAACGGTTTAACTAAATTTGATGAGACCTGCAATTTAAATTTACTTACATAATTTGTCATATATATAATGCACATATGCAAATGAACAATTTCTACAAACATGTAATAATGAATTCAATGTATTTGAATATTTAAAATCATTCCAATTGTTAACAGCAATTGATAAGTAATATTATTTAGTAGGCAATTGTGTTTAGTGTACTGAGTTGTAATGTTGACCTATGTAGGAAAATAATCTTTGACCCCATCTGTGACTAGATAGGCATCAAGTTATTGTTAAAATATTTTTTCCTGTTTAGCGCTAGATATAATTACTGATGTGTTGACTATGGTTTATAGAATTAAATCATAATCGTAACCTGTTTATGTTTCAGTCTAAAACATGCACCACATGAAGCTCAGAAGACAAACAATGGCAGCTCAAGAGTAAGCAAAGACCACCCATCTGAGCATGCCCTTGAGATTCAGGAGAGGTGGAGAGAAAGTCCTCCGATCACAGCACCGTGTCATCCCTATCTCTGTTGCACTCTCTGCAGACATTTCATGTTCCTTCCACAAATTCCTTGTCCATGCTTCTTGTGTGATACCCAAGAACACCCAGTGAGAGAATAAAAATACTAAGGAAGAAGGTTTTGTTAGACTGCTCCAAGTTTGAGCTTGGTGAGCCACAGACCATTGTGATATTGAAGACAGGTTCACAGCCCTAAGAACTACCTGTTACACCCTAGGAAGCATTGTAAGAACTCTTCTGTCTGGTGGGGGAATGTTGATTTAAGGGAACACTATGCAAATACAGAACCAGGGAACCTGTGAAAAGTGTTGATATCTTATACTCAGTTTTGCTGTGAAACTCACTGCTCATTTAAAAAGTATGTTTTTCCAGGGACACCTGGGTGGCTCAGTTGGTTAAGCTTATAACTCTCTTGGTTTGGGCTCAGGTCATGATCTCCCAAGTCATGGGATCAAGCCCCACCTAGAGCTCTAGGTGGGGCTTCACACCCAGCAGGGAGCCTGCTTGAGGATTCTCTCTGTCTGCTACTCTCCCTAAGACTATGCCCTTCTCTATCTCTCCAAAATAAATAACATCTTTTTTTAAAAAGTATGTTTTCCAAAAATATATAAAAGCTTATTGCATTAACAGGGTTAGTTCTTTCCAAGTAAGATTGGGTTTTTATTTCCCCCACTCTGGAGAAAAATCTGCCAGGGACAGCCTTAGGCAGAGAATACAAGCCAGGTCTCCAGACTTGGTCACAGTCTTAGTCCATCTGGACAGGGGGTGGCACTCTTCCTCAGTAAGCAATTTGACAGGCCACAGAATAAAATGATCCTGCTTTCTATTTCAATTTAAGTATAGCAACGGTTGCATCATTGTAACAGGGAAATTCCCTCATAACCAGAAATAGTCACCAGGAGGAAAAGAAGAGCACAAGGCCTCTTCTAGGAGTGTTTCCAAAAGGTCTAGAACTTTCACACAAAGTTGATTTCAGTTTGTGGTTTTGTACTTGGAAGTAAAAGTATCAGACAGAAACCGTAAGAGAATTAATTCTTTTCTATTCTATACTCTATTTCCTTGTGACCACTTCCAATCCTGGGCTTTAGTTTGATGGGATTGCTTATAAATGGCGGACTCAAATATCTGTTTGCACTCAGATGTCTACCAGTCAACTGTAGGAGTTATCCACTGCTTTGTTTTTATTTATGTACATTCTGCTACCAGAGTCCGCTGAGAGATTTCCATTTTTGCTTTTTCTGATTACACTATTTAACATAACTGATATTAAGTAAATGGGATTATTGCTTGGAGGTTTTTTTTTTTAAAGACTTTATTACTTATTTGAGAGAGGGAGCACAAGCAGGGGGACCGACAGGCAAAGGGAGAGGTGGGCTCCCTGCCGAGCAAGGGGTTGGATGCAGGACTCCATCCCAGCACTCTGGGATCATGATCCACATCAAAGGCAGAGGCTTAACCAGCTGAGCCACCAAGGAGGTTGGTTTTCCTACAAAACTCAACAATTCAGACCAAGGATTGGAGGTGTTATATTCCCCTCTCTCCTGACCACAACATGTACACTGAGTTGGTGAAAGTCTATTTTTACTTAAAATGTGAACAATGTAATAATGAGTGAGTTGTATAATTCATTTTTCATCAGATGATAACCAGAATTGATACCTCTTACTAAGAAACAGACACAATAGTTGTTCTACAGAAAAATGAATGAAAAACTAAAAAAAAAAAAAAAGGAATATAAGGGTTTTTTTCCTGCTAATCACAAAGTGTTTTAGAGGGCTCAGCGAATACTATCACTGATTAGAGAGAGTCCTGATTATCACTTTCTCCTGTACTTGTGGATTGTGAAAGGAGGAAAAAGGCCTCTCCATTTCCGCTCTGACAACCTCACTGGCACAGCGGCTGTGTTTCTTCTCCTTCAGATAGAGATGGATGCTTTGGAAATCCTTCCGGACCACGATCCCCAAACACAGGCAGACAGGGTTGTCTTCTTCCCTGGGCTTCCAGTGTCCCAGGCAGCGATGAAGGCTGGAGAGGAGGTCATGGAGGGTGGCGTGGCTCTAGGCAGCCTGGCTGTGTTCTGCACTGAAGAGGGTGAAGACACAGTGGACAGAGCCAGCCACCATCCAGTCTCCTGTGTGTCATTGCTGGAAGTCATGTATCCACATGGCCCTCCCTTGACTTCAAGGCCAGTTTGCTGGTGGGATAGCGGGGCAGCCAGTGCAACAAGATTGCAGACTTCAGAGAAGGAACCTGGAGACTCTGACAGCATCCCAGTCAACTTTGTCCACGTGACATATTTGACAGCACATATTAAATGAAAGTGTTGAACATAAAATATCAAAATTTCTCATTTTAAAAATATTCAAGCTTGGGGCGCCTGGGTGGCTCAGCAAGTTAAAACCTCTGCCTTCAGCTCAGGTCATGATCCCAGGGTCCTGGGATCAAGCCCATGTTAGGCTCTCTGCTCAGCTGGGAGCCTGCTTCCCTTCCTCTCTCTGCCTGCCTCTCTGTCTACTTGTAATCTCTGCCAAATAAATAAATAAAATCTTTAAAAAAATATATTCAAGCTCATAATATTGAGACAATTTCTTCAATGGGGTTGAAACTATCTTTTATTTACATCAAAACAATTGACTATAAATTTACTTTTCTACCATTGATGGAAACAAACAACAATCTGTAGAAGATTACCTCTTTCCTTTTCACTTGAAAGATCTGTATGTTTGACAATTTCTTGGGTCTCCATGACTATCTTGATTATTTTCTTTTAACTTTAGGGAATTGAAATATCTTTCCTATGACCTCATCTTGACAATATTGTTAGCAAGAAAAGTGTTGTGCACAAGCATCAAGGACACTTAGTAGGTCAGATCGTCTGCACCTGTCCTGCAAACACCACATCTGTCCCCCAATGTGTCATTGTTCCTGTGTGTCCTTTCCACTGCACCAGCCACTCTGCCACAAACTCTCTTATGCTTAACCTTTAAATGTTGAGGCTCTGCATAACCACATTTAGGTCCTCTTCTCATTGTCCCCTCTACATAGTAGTGACCACATCCACTCCCTTGTGCTCATTTCCAGATGCAGTAACGAATTTCACATAGGAGGCTAGGTCCAAGATGGTGGAGGTGTAGAAGACCTAAATTTCATCCAGTCCCAGGAATTCAGCTAGATAGCTATCAAACCATCTGAACACCTAAAACTCAACTGGAGGGAGAAGATAGGAATAGCAAAAACTGTGAACAGAAAAACTACCACTTCTTGGAAGATAGGATGGGTGCAGAAGTGAATCTGAGGCAATATATGGGAAGACAGACTGCAGGGAAGGGAGCCTCCATCAGTCCACTACTGCAAGTGGTAGAGCAGAGGACCACAAAATTGGAAGATTTGGGGCACCTGGGTGGTTCACTTGGTGAAGCGTCTGCCTTTGGCCAAGGTCATGGTCTCAGGATCCTGGGATCAAGTTCCACATTGGGCTCCCTGCTTGGTGGGGAACATGCTTCTCCCTCTCCCTCTATAGTTTCCCCTGCTTGCGCTCTTTCTCTTTCTCACACACACACACATACACCCTTTCTCTCAAGTAAATAAAATAAAATTAAAATTAAAAACAAAACAAAAATAAAAACAAAATTGAAACTTTTAGAAGTCTGTTCTAGTGAAGGACATCACTCTGATGGCTAAGCTGGGGGGAACCCTTGCTGAGGGATAGTGGTCTCAGGACCCTTCGGGTCACAGAAAAACTGGGGGTGTCTGAGTGCAATAGAGCTCCCAGGTTTTGGAGCAGGGAAGCCAGTTGCAAAGAGTAAGCCCAGATGTGGGTTTTCAGCTCAGGGTTACCATAAACCATTATCTGAGACACAACCAGTTAGAGTTCTATGAGCAAGGACCCAAAAAGCATCAGATCCAGGGAGACTCCGCTTCCTCCCTTGGGAGGAGTGACACAGGAGCAGGCCTCAGGAATCTGCTGGTTTGGAGTCTCCAAATGGGGTGGTGTGCCTAAGATAGAAACACTTGGTCACTGGCTGAGGAGTGCAGACAGAAACCAGGCAGACAGGAGTGATTGACTGCTCTTCTCTGAGAGCACACTGAAGAGTGGAGCCCTGAGCTCTTGGCTCTCCCCAGGCCAGAGATGGGAGGCCACCATTTTCATTCTACTTTCATTCTCATCCTCTAAAGCTGCACAGAAAGACTTCAGGAAACAAAACCTATGGAGAGCAAACCCAAGCAGACTACTTAGCCTGGCCCCTGGCAAAGACAGTGCCACTCCACCTGGGGCAAAGACATTTGATAATCAATGCAACAGGCCCCTCCACCAGAAGATCAGCAAGAACATCCAGCCAAGACCAATTTATAGATCAATGAGAACTGCAAAACTCCAGCACTAGGGAATATAGCACATAGAATTCATAGCTTTTCCCCCCTGATTCTTTAGTCTTTCAACTTTAATATTTTTAATTTTCTTTTTTTCTTTTTTCTTTTTTTTTCTTAATTTTTCTTTTTTCCTTTTTCAACCAACTTTTTATCAGTTCCTTTTTAAAAATCTTTTTAAGTATTCTTTTCTACAGTCATATTTTATCCCTTAATTGTATTTAACAGTATTTTTGTGTATATATATATGTTTTTCTTTCTTTAAAATTTGGGGAAGTAATTTCTTCTAACAGACCAAACACACCCAAAAATCTAGTGTATGGCTCTGTTCTATTCAACAACTTGATCATATTTTTTTTCTTTTCCCTCTGGTTTCAGGTCTCTTCTGATTTGTTTAGTGTATATTTTTTCTGGGGTCATTGTTATCCTTTTAGTATTTTGTTCTCTCATTTATCTGTTCTTCTCTGGTCAAAAATGACAAAGCAGAAAAACTCACCTCAAGAAAAAGAACAAGAGGCAGTACCAACTGACAGAGATCTAATCATTATGGACATTAGTAAGATGTTGGAACTGAAGTTCAGAATAATGATTATAAAGATACTAAGTGTGTTTGAAAAAAGCATGGAAGACACTAAGAATCCCATTGTGGAGAAGTAAAATCTAACCAAGTTGAAATCAAAAAGGCTGTTAATGAGGTACAATCAGAAATGGAGGCTCTAACTGCTAGGATAAATAAGGCAGAGAGAATTAGTGATATAGAAGACCAAATGATGAAAAATAAAGAAGCTGAGAAAAAAAAGAGATAAAAAACTACTGGATCGGGGCCCCTGGGTGGCTCAGTGGGTTAAGCCTCTGCCTTTGGCTCAGGTCATGGTCCCAGGGTCCTGGGATCGAGCCCCGCATCGGGCTTCCTGCTCAGTGGGGAGCCTGCTTCCCTTCCTCTCTCTCTGCCTGCCTCTCTGCCTACTTGTGATCTCTTATCTGTCAAATAAATAGATAAAGCCTTTTAAAAAAAAAACTACTGGATCACAGGATGGGGAGTGGATCATGGAGGTGTGGTGGAGAATTTAAGAGATAAGTGATACCATAAAGTGAAAAATATTAGAATAATTGGGATCCCAGAAGAAGAAAAAAGGGGGGGGGCAGAAGGTTATTGGAGTAAATTATAGTAGAAAACTTCCCTCATTTGGGGAAGGAAACAGGCATCAAAAGCCAGGAGGCACAGAGAAACCCACTCAAAATCAATAAAAATAGGTCAGCACCCCAACATCTATTAATAAAACTTACAAATCTCAGAGACAAAGAGAAAACCCAGAAAGCAGCTCACTACAAGAGGTCTGTAAACTACAACAGTAGAAACAATAGATTGGCAGCAGACCCCTATCCACAGAGACCTGGCAGGCCATAAAGGACCAGCATGACATATTTAGGATATTAAACAAGAAAAATATGCTGCCAAGAATACAATATCCAGTTAGGCTGTCACTGAAAATAAGAGTGATACAAAGCTTCCAGGAAAACAGAAACTAAAAGAATTTGCAAACACCAAACCAACCTTACAGGAAATATTGAAAGCAGTCCTGAAAGCAAATAGAGAGCCCAAAAGTAACATAGACCAGAAAGGAACAGAGACAATATACAGTAATAAGTCACCTTACTGCAATACAATGGCACTAAATCTGTATCTTTCAATAATTACCCTGAATGTAAATGGGCTAAATGCCCCCAATCAAAATACACAGGGTATTAGATTGGACAAAAAGTCAAGACCCATTGATATGCTGTCTGCAAGAGACTCATTTTAGACCCAGACACCTCCAAATTGAAATTGATGGGGTGGAATACCATTTATCATGTAAATGGACATCAAAAGAATGCTGGGTGACAGTCCTCATATCAGACAAATTAGATTTTAAACCAAAGACTATAATAAGAGATGATGAAGGACACTATATCATACTTAAAGATCTGTCCAACAAAATCTAACAATTATAAATATTTATGCCCCTAACATGGGAGTAGCTAATTATATAAGCCAATTAATAATAAAATCAAAGAAACACATCAACAATAATACAATAATAGCAGGGGATTTTAACAGCCCCTCACAGAAGTGGACAGATTATCTAAGCAAAAGATCAACAAGCAAATAAGGGCTTTAAATGACACACTGGACCAGATAGACTTCACAGATATATTCAGAATGTTCCATCCCCAAACAACTGAATACACATTCTTCTCTAGTGCACATGGAACATTCTCCAAAATAGATCATATCCTGGGTCACAGATCAGGTCTCAACTGTACCAAAAGACTGAGATCATTCCCTACATATTTTCAGACTGTAATGCTTTGAAACTGGAACTCAACCATGAGAGGAAAGGTGGAAAGAACTCAAACACATGAAGGCTAAAGAATCCTACTAAAGAATGAATGAGTCAACCAGGAAATTAAAGAAGAATAAACAATATATAGAAACAAATGGAAATGAAAACATAACTGTTCAAAATCTTTGGGATGCAGCAAAGGCAGTCCTAAGAGAGAAGTATAAAGCAATACAAGCCTTTCTCTAGAAACAAGAAAGGTCTCAAATACACAACCAGCCCTATACCTAAAGGAGCTGGAGGAAGAACAGCAAATAGAGCTTAAACCCAGCAAGAGAAGAGAAATAATAATCATTAAAGCAGAAATCAGTGAAGTAGAAAGCAAAGGAACAGTAGAACAGATCAACAAAACTAGGAGTTGATCCTTTAAAGAATTAATAAGATTCATATACCCCCGGCTAGACTTATCGAAAAGAAAAGAGAAAGAACCCAAATTAATAAAATCATGAATGAAAGAGGAGAGATCATAACCAACACCAAAGAAATACAAACAATTATAAGAACATTTTGGGAGCAACTAACTATATGCCAACAAATTAAACAATCTGGAAGAAATGGATGCATTCCTAGAGACATATACACTATCACAACTGAACCAGGAAGAAATAGAAAACTTGAACAGACCCATAACTAACAAGGAAATTGAAGCAGTCATCCAAAAATCTCCAAAAAGCAAGAGCCCAGGGCCAAATGGTTTCCCAGGGGAATTCTACCAAACATTTAAAGAAGGATTGCTACCTATTCTTCTGAAGCTGTTTCCAAAAATCAAAATGGAAGAAAAACCTCCAAACCCATTTTATGAGGCCAGCATTACCTTGATCTCAAAACCAGATGAATACCCCACCAAAAAGGAGAATTAGAGACCAATATCCCTGATGAACATGGATACAAAAATTCTCACCAAAATACTAGCCAATAGGATCCAACAGTACATTAAAAGGATGCTTCACCACGACCAAGTGGGATTTATTCCTGGGCTGCAAGGTTGGTTTAACATCCACAAATCAACAAATGTGATACACTACATATTTAATAAAAGGAAGAACCAGAACTATATGATACTCTCAATAGATGCTGAAAAAGCATTTGACAAGGTACAGCATCCTTTCTTGATCAAAACTCTTCACAGTGGAGGGACAGAGTGTACATACTTCAATATCATAAAAGCCATTTATGAGAAAACCACAGTGATTATCATTCTTAATGGAGAAAAAATGAGAATTTTCTCCTAAGGCCAGGAACATGTCAGGGATGTCCATTATCACCATTGCTGTTCCAACATAGTACTAGAAGTTCTAGCCTCAGCAATTGGACAGGAAAAAAAAAAAGGCACCCAAATTAGCATAGAAGTCAAACTCTCACTGTTTGCAGATGATGTGATACTGTATGTGGAAAAACCAAAAGACTCCACCCCAAAGTTTGTGGAATTCATACAGGAATTCAGTAAAATGGCAGGATATAAAATCAATGCATGGAAATCAGTTGCATTTCCATACAATAAAAATGAGAAAGAAGAAAGAGAAATTACAGAGTTGATCCCATTTACAATTGCACCCAAAATCATAAGATACCTGGGAATAAATTTAACCAAAGAGGCAAAGAATCTTTGTGCAGAAAACTATAGAACACTTATGAAAGAAATTGAGGAAGACACAAAGAAATGGAAAAACATTTCATGTTCATAGACTGAAAGAAAAAAAATATTGTGAAAATGTCTATGCTACCTAGAGCAATTTACACATTCAATGCAAACCCTATCAAAATTCCATCAACCTTTTTCACAGAACCAGAACAAATAATCCTAAAATTTGTATGGAACCAGAAAATACCCCAGGTAGCCTGAGGAATGTTGGGGGAAAAAAATAAAAAACAAAGCTGGTAGCATCACAACTCTGGACTTCAAGCTCTATTACAAAGCTGTAATCACCAATACAGTATGGTCCTGGCACAAAAACAGACATATAGATCAATGGAATGGACTAGAGCACTCAGAAATGGGCCCTTACCTGTATGGTCAACTAATCTTCAACAAAGAGCAAAGAATATCCAATGGAAAAAAGACACTCTCTTCAACAAATGGTGTTGTAAATATTGGGCAGCCACATGCAGAAGAATGAAACTGGACCATTTCCTTACACCACACACAGAAAGAGACTCAAAATGGATGAAAGACTTCAATGTGAGACAGGAATCATCAAAACCCTTGAGGAGAACACAGGCAGCAACCTCTTCAACCTCAACTGCAGCAACTTCTTCCTAGAAACATTGCCAAAGGCAAGTGGGTTAAGCGGCTCTCTTCAGCTCTGGTCATAATCCCAGATCCTGGGATTGAGCCCCACATCAAGCCCCACATAGAGGCCCACATCGGGCTCCTTGCTCAGCAGACAGCCTGCTTCTCCCTCTCCCTCTGCCTGTTGCTCTGCCTACCTGTACTCTATCTCTTTGTGTCAAATACGTAAAACCTTAAAAAAAAAAAAAGAAAAAGAAAAAGAAACATTGCCAAAGGCAAGGGAAGCAAGGGCAAAAATGAACTCTTCGGCCTTCATCAAGATAAAAAGTTTTTGCACAGCAAAAGAAACAGTCAACTAAACCAAAAGATAAGTGACAGAATGGGAAAAGATATTTGCAAATGATATATCATATAAAGGGCTAGTATCCAAAATCTATAAAAAACTTATCACACTCAACACCCAAAGAATAAATAACCCAGTCAAGAAATGGGCAGAAGACATGAACAGACATTTCTGCAAGGAAAAACATCCAAATGGGCAATAGACAGATGAAAAAAATGCTCAACATCACTTGGCATCAGGGAAATACAAATCAAAGCTACAGTGAGATACCACCTCACACCAGTCAGAATGGCTAAAATTAACAAGTCAGTAAACAACAGGTGTTGATGAGGATGCAGAGAAAGGGGAATCCCCCTACACTGTTGGTGGGAATGCAAGCTGATGCAGCCACTCTGGAAAACAGTATGGAGGTTCCTGAAACAGTTAAAAATAGAGCTACCCTATGACCCACCAATTGCACTACTAAGTATTTACCCTAAAGATACAAATGTAGTGATCCGAAAGGGTACATGCACCCCAATGTTTACAACAGCAATGTCTGCAACAGCCAGACTATGGAAAGAGCCCAGATGTCCATTGATAGATGAATGCATAAAAGAGATATGATATATATGTGTGTGTGTGTATGAATATTATGCAGCTATCAAAAAATGAAATCATGCCATTGGCAAGGAAATGGGTGGAACTAGAGGGTATTAAGCTAACCTAAATAAGTCAATCGGAGAAAGGCGATTATCATATGATCTCACTGATATGCAGAATTTAAGAAACAAGGAAGCAGATAATAGGGGAAGAGAGAAAAAAATTGAAATAAGACAAAACCAGAGAGGGAGAGAAACCATAAGAGACTCTTAGTGTTAGGGGAAAAGACTGAGAGTTGCTGGGGAGAGGGGAGGTGGGAGGATGGAATGACAAGGTGATGGACATTGAGGAAGGGATGTGTTGTAGTGAGTGCTGGTTGTTGTATAGGACTGATGAATCACAGACCTGTACCCATGAAACAAATAAAACATTATATATTAATTTTTTTAAATGATAGAGCATAAGTTAACAAAATTCAGTGCAGCAGCACTGGGTATGAGCAGCTCTGACAGAGGGTGAGAGCGAAGGCTGTACTGGGTTACCACAAATCAGGAATATGGCTGCCTCAGCCAGAGGCTCACACAAGACCAACTCCTGGGTCCCCATGCAGCTCTCAGCTTTGCAAGACCAGCCACCTGATTTTTCTTTTGTTCAATCTACATGTGCTCAGTTCTGAGGAGAGATGAGAGGAGTCACACCAACCAGCTCACAAGAGACTGGCGACCAGGACCCCAGCTGCTCACCCTCTATGGAAGGAAAGAGGATCCTGTCCCTGCTGAGTGCTCTATGTAGTCTAGAAATCCACTCAGCCAGGAAAAGATGGCCTTGAGAAATCCAATATTAAAACAAAGGGAATCAGACAATCCTAAAAGATTCTAGTCTTCACCTGAATAAGAAAAAAGATGATGATGTTTTATGATGGTAACACCAAAGTCGATTATAAGCCAGCTATTCTGAGATCATTGAAATCATTAAATCAATCCTGTCAATATCCCCATTTGGATTATGCTTATTTATGCAGCTGTTTAGAGAGAAATAGAAACCAGAAGGGATGAATTATTCTTATGGTACCAAAGATCCAGGGTCAAACATTAAGGAATTGTGAGATAATGGATTGTCTGCAAGCACCTGTTAAAAGAAGGCTAGAAATGGACAGAGGATTTAAGAACCAGTAGAGGCCCCATAGCATGAAATCAGTCAGGAGGGGAAGGTGAGGGATCAAGGATTCCAGATTTCACTTCAGATGCCACAGGGTTGTTGTCTGTTGTAGTATGACAACTAAGGGTGTGGTTTAAGTCAACTGAGCTGAATTGAAGTTCTTTTGTCTTTTTCAAAGGATGTGTATCTTTTCTTTTTTTTTCTTCAAGTTTTTTTTTTAAGATTTTATTTATTTATTTGACAGAGAGAGATCACAAGTAGGCAGAGAAGTAGGCAGAGAGAGAGAGAGAGAGAGGAAAGCAGGCTCTCCGCCTAGCGGAGAGCCCGACGTGGGACTCGATCCCAGGACCCTGGGATCATGACCTGAGCCGAAGGCAGTGGCTTAACCCACTGAGCCACCCAGGCGCCCCTTTCTTCACGTTTTTATTTAACTTCCAGTTAGTCAATGATGTGGGAAACAAAGGCAAAAGAAAAATTAAATTTCCTTACTACCTGTGGCCCATTGACAAGTCATCCAAACAGGCCAAGTGACATTCTTCTAGGGACTCAGCTGCCTTCCTCTTAATACTTTGCTAAGGGCAAAAGGCAATCTTAGCCCAACCCCCATCATCCTATAAGTCTATTTTAACAGGTAAAATTGCTTTGGAAAATTCTTTTATCTCCACCCCCCAAGATGTATGTTGTCCATCATTCCCAAAGTGTATGACTCACCGATATACATCTGAAGGGTCTCATGACTGAGTTTCTACTGACCTCAATGACCTTTCACTAAGAAGAGCTAGCCTCCTCAACATCCTGGAAACCTTGTTTCCAATAGCTGGGAGGCTTGTGGTATCCCTAACCCCTTCATCACTCTAAAGTATATAATTGTCACTCTTTATGACCCCAGTGCAGCTCTTTCTGTCCACAGGTCCTGTCCCTATGCTTTAATAAAACCACGGTTTTGCACAGAAGACATCTCAAGAATTCTCTCTTGGCTCTAGACTCTGGACCGCAACATCTTCCTTACATGAGCTAACATACAGCACAAGATTCATTTCTGTAGAACTTAATGATTCATCACATACAATACCCAGTGCTCATCACTATAAGTGCCCTCTGTAACCTTCATCCCTTTAACTGATCCTCCTGGCCACCTACCCTCCAGTCTCCTTCAGTTCGTTCTCTATAGTTAGAAGTCTACTTTCCAGGTCACGGCTTTCTCTCTCTCTCTCTTTTTTTTAAATGTGTTCATCTGTTTTGTTCCTGAAATTCCATGCATGAGTGAATGAAATCGTAGGGTATTTTTCTTTCTCTGACTTATTTTGCTTAACATAATACTCTCTAGTTCCATGAACTGACTACAGGTTCTAAGTAAAGGTCGAGAAAGTCTATTTCAAAGAGTCACAAGAGAGTAGATTTTTCTCCCAATTGAAATAGATGTTTGCAGCTGACACTGGGTAACCCTCCTCCTTCCAATACCCTGCAGGCTGCTGTCGTTCAGTGTCACTCATGATGGGGACACTGTTATGGACCATATCTTCCTAGGAGAACTCTGTGCTCCCACCATCCAGCTGAACCTTCTCAGTCTCGGGAAAGACACAGAGATACAGTTGACTTGATGCTGCCCTACTGTCCTACTGTTCCACCTCCTGTGGATAAGTCGCTAATCCAGTGGACACTTTCCCATTTCTATTCTCCTTCCAGGTTTGCACACTGCTGCTGACCTTTAACACCTTCACGTTTCCAGATGGGCAGCTGTGGGTCTTTTGAGCAAATGAGCATCCTATGCCCTTGTTAATCAAAACGTAGTGATGTAGGAAAGGTTCAGGTTCGGAGCCAACAGCCAAAAAAGAATTTTTGAGACAACTTTGGTGGAAAAAAAAAATGGTTTTATAAAAACACGGAGACAGGACCTTTGGTCAGAAAGAGCTGCGCTGGGATTATAAGGAATAGCTGACTATGTACCTCTGTTGAGGGAGGTAAAGATAAGTTTCCAAAAGGGTGTTCATATGCCAAGGAAGACCCATAGAATCCTGGAAGCCTAGGATTGTCAATTTAAGGTTGTTTTCCCCTCTAGCAAGACACCAACATTAAGGCATTTGGGAGTTTCCTGGGGGCAGTGTTTGTCAATGGGCTGGAGGTTATAGGAAATTTAATTTTATCTACATTTCCTTTTTGTCTTTGTTCCCCACATCAATAGGTACGCCCAAACACTGGCAGAGATGAGCATCTGTGATTGTTTTAGTATAGACGTGCGCACTGAGCTCCCTGTATTTAGCATGTTTCTGTGCGGGACTAGACATCTGGGGGCCTTGAGCTCCACAGCACAGAAATCAGCTGACAGAGAGGGTGGAGGGAGGGCAAGTACGCACTCTGGCTCCTGAAGCTGCCAAACCTTAGCTGCTTGTGGCTGGTACTGCAGGGTGATCTCTCACAGCCCATCGGTAGGCACCCAATCACCAAGCCCTTCCATCGCCAGCTCACCTGGCAGGTTGACCAGAAGCACTGGGGAAAGGAAAGTTGTCAGGGATGCTCACACCTGTCACCCCTGTCTCCCCTGTCTCTGACCCTGCTGCTCAGCTCTCCAACACTTTCCAGTATTTAATCAATAACACTGGGATTGAATCCAACCTGTGGCTCTAGGGATTTTCAGGACAAGACTTACTCTTTGTCATACAACAAGGAAACAGGTTAATGACAGCATTAGAATCTCTGGATTTCAACAAGTAGTTTTTGTTTTTGTTTTTGTTTTTGTTCTTGTTTGGTGTGTGTGTGTGTGTGTGTGTGTGTAGCTCAAAGGACAGACATCCTCAGGAAGAGATCTGATTTCTGCGTAGATCCCAAGCCTGGCCTTCAATCTTGGTCGCCACCCTTGTCGCACTTGGCCACCAGGAGGCGGTCTTCCCAGAGAGGAGAAGCCCTAGGCCACCCTTCAACCTGTTGTGCTTTCTGTTTCCTTTCAGCCACAGCTGCTGTTCCATCACATTGGATGGAAATCCGAGCAAAGCCTCTCTAGCAGGTGGCTCTGCAAAACCTAGAGATTTCATTTCATTTTTGCCTTCTACTTGCTTTCTTGTGCTGTTCTTTAGGAAACCTTTAAGCTGAGGCCACAACAGGACAGAAAGCTGTTGTGTTAACAGGCTGAGAGGTCACAAGTGTAAATGCCAAGGGTGATCTGGGGACTTCTGCTTTGGAGAGGAAGGTAACTGTTAGGACAGGGGAATGTGTTCTGGAATGAGGTGGGGAGGGCAGGGTGGGTGCCAGAAGGTTAAGGAAATAGCATGTTCTTCTGCACTTCCACCTAGATATTTATTCTCCACTCTCAGATGTTCCTAGAAGCCACCATCTCATCACTGGTGATAAATAAAAACCCTTCTTGGCAATGGGGAATGAATTGGTTGGGTTTCTCTAGAATCCACGACAGAATTCTGATTTTAGAGGTTGCCTCCTTTGGAAGCTAGTTTCTGAAGTGTAAGACACCAAGTCCCAAGAATTTTGTAGAAAGAGACAAACAATATTCTCATAGATAGCTGTCTGAAGAAAAATAAGAGAATACCTACCATATTTTAAGTGGTTTTGATATAGCAAAGATGTTGGGATTCAAAGCCGATGGCCAAGAGAGAATTCTTGAGATGTCTTTCGTGCAAAAAAGTGGTTTTATTAAAGCAAGGGGACAGGACCCATGAGCAGAGAGAGCTGCACTAGGGTCATGAGGAGTGGCTGATTATATACTTTCAAGTTGGGAGGAGGTTACAGATAGCATAAGTCTCTAAGGAATATTGGAAACAAGGCTTCCAGGAACTTGAGGGGTCCTGGCTGTTGTTGGGAAAAGATCATTTATTACTGTCTATAAAACCTTAGTGATGAAACCATTCATATGTTTATTGGGGGGTCATATGGTTAGGGGGATGATTTCCAAAGTGTATCTTGGGGGCTGGAGATAAAGGAAGTTTCCAAAGGAATTTTTATCTCTTAAAATAGACTTACAGAATGCTGGGGGTTGGGCTAAGATTGCCTTTTGCCCTTAGCAAAGTTTTATCATGGAGTCAGCTGAGTTCCTAGAGGAATGTCGCTCTACATGTCTGGAGTGCCAACGGGCTGTAGGTAGAAAGGAAATGTAACTTTCCTTTTCCTTTGTTTCCCAAATCAGTAACTCTAGGGAACATGTGATCTTAGTTGCATTTAAAGTTGGGTTAATATTCACGATATTCTGTTATAATTATTAAATCAGGTTTTACTCCTGAAATATACACAACTTGCTCTTACTCCATGGATTTCCATGATTCCTTCCATGATTCATATTTTCAGCTGATAGTAACCAATTTTCTCTTCGCCTTAAATATTAAGAGATTTCTTGACCCAGCTACCCACTCAAAGTGTGAAAAAAGCCTGTCAGTCTTTCTGTCCATGATAATTTTGTTATTTCAGAATTCATGGAAGTTTGTGATACCCGTAAAATTAGGGAAAATTCCTGGCAAGTAACATAAAAGAATTCTTATCATAGCAAACTCCCCTAGAAAAAGAAATGCAGCATATAGCTGCTGTAGTAAACTAGTGTCACAATAATGAAAGTTAAGTAGCTTAGTTAATAAAACCAATAATTCCAGGAAACATTATTTTATCGGTAGCAATAGACAATTTGATGAAGGATTGAATGAGTTATCTATTCCTAACCTATACAAGGTTATAATAACCAAGACAGGATAAAATTGTCAGTAATTAAGTTATGGTTCAAAATAAATGCAATATTTAACACATTAACATGATTTGCCAGAATATCAATTCCATAAAATCACTCAGGAAAAAAAATGTCATAAAAGGACAAACTATGCACAGAAGAACTAACCCACATTGTTCCCAGATTACATGCTATATTCTTCTCCAAGTCAGACGCACTGACTTCTCTTATTCATGCTCCCACCTGCTGCAGGGTGGTCTCTGCTTATGCATTCCACCAAACCGACTCTCAGAAAGGTCAGCAAACACATCTGTGTTTCTGACATCGCAGGCAGTTTCAATCCACATCTTCCAGGAATCCACTGATGGTCTTCGAAGCGCATTTACTTCCTTAAAGACACTCACCAGCATCCTCTCTTACCCTGTGCTGTATGGCCAAGAGTCCACCATCTCCTTTGTGGCTCTTCTCTCCCCTCCCTTCAATGGTTGAAGAGCCTCAGAATCAAGTTTATGTCTGTTTCTCACATGACAACTTCTCCCTGCATGACCACCTCTGTTTCTGGCTTGCCTGCTAGATGTGGACCTCAGCCGTGGCGTTTCTTGTCAAATGACAGCTCACCTCCCCCCGACACTGGACATATGTGCCTCTGTGTCTGCCAGTGACCTGTTGAGGGGTCCACAGCTTTTCTGTGTGCACTTCCTGTGTGCTTCACCGTCTCTGTTCTAGCAGCAGGTGAGAGAAGTCACGCCCTTTCCTTCTTCATTAGAACACTAGGTAAGAGGATTGTTTTTAGATTCCCATCCCTATAGCAACCAAAGATACAGACATTAGGATCTGTGTTTATTGTGTCCTATAGCCTAAGGGCAACGTGCAATTTATCTTAGAAGAAGTCTGTTGTTACTTCTGATGTTAAAATAATATCAGGGGTAAATTAATTCTGCCACCCATTCTTCAATGAAGCTGCACAATTAGACTTAGTGTTACTCTTTTATTTTTTTTTTTAAGATTTTATCTGTTTGACAGAGAGAGAGAGATCACAAGTAGGCAGAGAGAGGGTGAAGCAACCTTCCTGCTGAGCAGAGAACTGGACACAGGGCTTGATCCCAGGACCCTGAGATCATGACCTGAGCCAAATGCAGAGGTGTAACCCACTGAGCCATTAGGCACCCATAGTGTTACTCTTTTAAAAGAATGCCAGTAGTAAAAGTTCAATAAAAGATAAAAGTTTGCGGCGCCTGGGTAGCTCAGTAGGTTAAAGCCTTTGCCTTCAGCTCAGGTCATGGTCCCAGGATCCTGGGATCGAGCCCCACATTGGCTCTCTGCTCAGCAGGGAGCCTGCTTCCTCCTCTCTCTCTGCCTGCCTCTTCGCCTACTTGTGATTTCTGCCTGTCAAATAAATAAATAAATCTTTAAAAAAAATAAAAAGATAAAAGTTTATTTTATTATATCCTGCAATGTAAAGGTACACATCATAGAATTTAAAAAAAATTGAATCTTACATATATCTACATAAATAAATATTTAAATAGATAAATAGACATGAGCAAGGTCATCTGTAAGCGACTACTGCTTGTAGAGTTGACATGTTCTGAAAACACTTGACAAACTGACTGTGTTCGTGTCTTCGTGACAGCAGAAATGAGAGTCTCTGACATGGCAGAACTCCGAAAAGAGTGACATTATTAGTCAGTGCAAATCACTTCAATGTTGAAACAGGTCTCACTTCTTGCTCCTTAATTCCTTTTGCAAGGCTGTTGATGCATACAAGGGTTTCATGGTCTCTGCTCGGACCATCTCCCAGGCACAAGGGCTGTATTGCTTCTCTTGCAGATAGAGAGAGATTCTCTGGAAGTAGTTCCTCAGGATGGAGTCCCCATTCACCAGGGGCGGCTCTCCCACCCCTACCTCCTGCGGGGGACAGGCTTCCAGGTGGCCCAGCTGCTCAGAAAGTCCTGAGCACAATTCCTCCAGGAGGGTCGTGTTCCAAGGAGCAGGTGAGGCCTCTGTGCAGAAGAGGTGGAAGGTCTTCTGGTTCGTCACATGGAGGACTGAGAGGGCTTGAGCCTTCTGCAGCGCCTTGCCATCAAACACCTCCTGGGGGAAGTCAAAGTCGTTTGTGTAGTTGTCACAGGAGCTAGCAGACAGTCTCCTCATTTGTCGCAGGAGCATCAGGGCCCTCCAGTGCAGCAGGCCGTGGTCCTGAGGCAGGTCACATCCCAGAGAGCCGAGGGAGTGGCAGCTGAGCACCACCAGGGCCAGCAAGAAGGAGCAGGGAAGGGCCATAGGGTATCCTGCAGATGCAGTTGGCCTCGCTGGAGTAGGAAAGTTGGGGACCCGTGGCTCTAGCTCCTCTGAACATCTTCTCTTGTGCGTGTGGTTTAAATAGGGGACATAGGAGTTTTCGATTTATGAACGTTTCCCTTACTTTCTACTTCTCTTTTTGCTTTCCTTTCTACACTTTCTCCTGGGTCGTAGAGCATGGGTTTCTCAACTGTTTCTTTTTCCTATTGCTGCCTCCTGTCACAGTCTTTTGAATATTTATGTATTTGAACTTTCCAACAAAACTTGGTAACATGGATCTACAGTCTATATAGTTATGTATGTATAGCTCTGCTTAATAGATTAGAAAAGAAAGCATTCATTTTACTCTGTTTATTTAGTTCAGTGTTAAGATGGACAAAAATTTCAACTGAGAGCTATATTTTAAGCTACTTATTCTTTACTGGATATCTAAATATGGTGAATGACTTCTAAATTTTTTCTTACTTAAATGGAAATATAAAAGTACAATGCTAATTAAGAATTTGTAGAAAGACATAATAATATCAGTGTCCTTAGATATAGAGAATCATTCCAAATTGCTAAAAGCCAATGAATTATTCAATTATTTGTTGGATGTTTGTTTTTTGTGTACTGTATTTTAGTATGGCCTCAATTAACTTCTCTTGCGCTAGATACTCATCAAGTTATTCTCAAAATATTTTTTCTGGGGCGCCTGGGTGACTCAGTGGGTTGGGCCGCTGCCTTCGGCTCGGGTCGTGATCTCGGGGTCCTGGGATCGAGTCCCGCATCGGGATCTCTGCTCGGTAGGGAGCCTGCTTCCTCCTCTCTCTCTCTGCCTGCCTCTCTGCCTACTTGTGATCTCTCTCTGTCAAATAAATAAATAAAATCTTTTAAAAAATATATTTTTTCTATTTATACCAGATAGAATTCTTGATGCAATGAATAAGTTTTGAATAATTAAATGATTATGTAGAATCTATTTGGATTTCATTTCCAAAGTCCACATCAAAACAAGGCTCAAACACCAGCAACGTCCACAAGACTGCCCATGGCATGTTGAAGCCTTGTTCCCAACCCTAACAACTACTTGTTACATTGTTGGAAGCAACTGGACAAGTGTTCCCTCTGGTGGGGGGATGCTGAAATGTGGGAGAGACCCTGCATCTACAGAGCAGGGCAGATGGGGAAAAACTCGGGACCTTCTGCTCACTTTTACTAGGAACGTATCTGCTCCTTTTTTTTTTTTTAAAAAAAAAGGGGGGGTATTTTTGTTGAAGGTCATGGCTTATAACACTAGCAGAGTCCATTCATTCAAGGAAAGTTTTTGTTTGTGTTTGTTTGTGTTTCTTTGCTTGCTCTGGAGGAAAATCTCCCACGAGGGTACAGACTTCTACATACAACACGAGCCTGTGTGCACACCTGGTCACTGTCTAGCCCACCTTGCCCCCTCGCTGGCAGCCTCCCCTGTAAAGACTGTGACGGGCCACAGAACAGCAGCCTCCTGCTCCTATCTCCTCTCTGCTCCTGCCACTGTGACATCACTGCAGTGGGGACATTCCCTCAGGTCAACAATAGTCACCAGGAGAAAAGGAAACAACAAGGATGCTGCTAGGAGAGTTTCGAAAAAACCTGGAAATTTTAAACAACTTGAGTTCTTCTTTGTGGCTTTGTCATTGGAAGTAAAAGGGCCAGACAGAAACCACAAAGGAAAAGGAAGCAGCTGTCTGAATGGGCAGGAGAGGCTCCTGAGGAGGGAGGGTGGAGGGGAGCTCACAGGAGGTTACTACACTGGGGGAGAGGGAAACTCTGTGATTGGAGAGTGAAAGGATGGGATCTCGGAGGGCGTGGAGGAAGGGGAAATGTGCTGTACCAGAACATATGGAGTATCCGGACATAGGGACATAGGCACAGTGTATATATATATACATATTACATTATTGTGTAACTAATTACATTCAGTGGATAGGACACCTGTTGTGAAAGGGTATTTTTTTTTTCACAACGATATTTTGGAGGATCAGCCCTTTGCAGTCAGTCATATGTAAAAGGCTAAGAGAAGATCACTTTTTTAGGGAAAACATGAGGATATAATCCCCATCTGTTAAACTCTCGCTCAGTGGAAGATACTAGATGCTTTGAAATGTGCCACTTCATAATCACAACAGCTCTAGGACTATTTCCACCTCACTTTACATCTGGGGAAACTGAGCTGCAGAGAGCTCCAATGAGGTTCTCATGATCAGACAAGGAGATGGAAGCAGAATTCCAGATGCAGGGCACAGTCCTGTAGCCCATGTCATAAATTCCTGCCTGAGGTTCCTCTTGGGAAATTCTGAATCTTCCCTTCTGCCACACTTCCTGGAGATCATTCTTCCCCGGTGGCATCCCACCTGCTCTGGCTGCCCCATCGCTGTGCCCTTGACAGGCTCCCCTTCTGCTTCTGGGCCTTAAAAGTTAAAGGTTCTCTAAAGCTGTAGGGCATCCTCTCATTCCACACTCATGTGAGATGGAAGGACGTTCAGCACCATGCCTCGATTTCAAACTATGCAAGACACATTGTGATTTAATGTCTCCAGGACGTGCATTGTTGGAGAGTCCAGACTCACCCCTGCATCTCCAGTGGGAAGTCCGCTGTCCCCTCTTCCTGACTTCCCTCCGTCAGGCTCCTGGTCACAGATCCTCTTGGCCTCTAGCACTGTGGAGAGGTAGCCTCAGACTATTCTAGAGTGATTGCTTTCCCCCTCCCTCTGCTGGCAAAGCCAGCAGATGTCCCTCTGCTCTTCACAGAGGGTGACTAGTGGAGATTCCGAAGGTACAACTCAAAAAAACTGTGGGCTCCACCAAGTAGGGAGGCCTGGACATTGTAGCTGTCCAGTGGAAGCACACAGAACTCGAGCCAGGCTTCTGTAATAGTTCAAGTTCCTACCAGTGCCTTCTCCTGGCCAGTGTGATTGTCTGCGTGCTCCTTTTTCTCCTGGTACCAGCGCTGAGACTGGCCCTGGGACCTCAGCTGTGAGTGGATCTAGGAAGAGTTGTTGTTTTCTGTCTTCTTGCATTTGGGGGTTGTTGGTTTGTTCTTGTTGCTGCAGCTTGAGGTCAGGAAAACTGTTGCAACTGGTTCAGTGTTGATCCAGAAACCAGAGGATCCTGCAATACGTGAACACATGAACTACTTCAGGCTAGCCCTGTCCTGCGGACAGAGGCCCTTAGAGATAGTCCAACCACAATGCTGAGTAATTTAACTCAACACATTGTATGACTAAAACAGAAAGAGGAGTCCTTAGAAGGATGGAACTCATGGAACTCATGGACTTAGTGTTGTAGGTCAAGAATATCATTTCCAGGTCCCTTTCCTGCTTTCTTCCTTTGTATCATTTCCCTTTCCTTAAGTCTTCATTTCAATAGGAAGAGATGGGTCACTTGATTTTGACTCAGACTCCTTCCCAGGAAGTCACTCTGTTTCTTCTCTCTCAGATAGAGGTGGACTTGCTGGAAGCCCGTCTTCAATGCCAGGCCAGGCCCCTCAAACCCAGGGGAGACTCCCCCACTCCTGTCACAGGTACCACACAGGTGTCTGGGTTCTGGCTGCCCCTGGGGCCTGCGTGGAGTTTCCCCAGCACGGATGGGCTCAGGCTTCAAATGGCGGCGCCCGGGGAGGAAGAGGGTGAAGGCCAGCTGGAGCATCTCATGGGGGACTTAGGTGGCCCCGGTTTCCTGAACTGGCGGCCATGCACCATGTCCCAGAGGAGCTGTCCCTGCGTCAGGGAAGGAACAGATGCTCCTTCTTGTGTCAGAAGCAGCAGGTCTTCCTGTGAAGCTGCCCGGGGCCAGGAGGCAGCTCACAGCCCAGAACTGAGATGCTGCCAAGGGGAACCAGCAGGATCCCTGCAGAGGGGCTGGACGCTGCACCTGAGGGCTTCTGGGTGCCCTGGAGAAACAGTGGGGGGGGTGCCCTGGCCCCCAATTCATCTTCAGTTCTTTCTATTCATGAGTCTTCAATAGAACAAGGTAGTTTGATTTACAGAATGTTACTGTACACTTTTCATCCCCTTTCATTTTTGTTTGCTTTTCTTTATATGCTTTACATGGCTTAGAAGACATCACCCATTTCAATTATTTTTTTCATTTTTTTATCAAATTTAAATTTGTCCGATAAAGGTAAATCTCTCAAAACTATTTTGTTTCTATAATCACTAACTTCTCTTCTGTTCTTCACCCTTCCTCCTCCTCCAGTATGGCTTCTGGTGAGTAATTCAGTCAAAACAGCTCATACCCGGGGACACAAACCCTCTACTTCCTGGCTTTGTGGACCCTTTCCATGCACCCTTTTCAATGATGCACTTCCTTGAAGCCTTTCTTGGCTTTGAAAGAGACTCTTAACCAATATTCGCTCTTATCCTACTGCCTTAGGGACATTCCACCTTTGTCTGCAATGTGGCTCTTTGCTACCCTGACCAGTGGTGGTTTGAGGCATCACTTTCAAATCCTTCTCATTTTACACTGTTTTCCCAGGTGACCATTTCCCTTGCTGGGCTTGAAGTGAATGGAATGGTTTGTAAATCGCAGATTCAAAGATTCATTTCGTAAAGGATATTGGCACTTGGATGGCTACCAGCGTGATGTGGAAGGTGACTAGTGCTTTTGATTCTATTTCCTGACCTGTCTGCTTCCTTTTCTACTTTCAGAATTCCCATATTCTTTTCTTCTCCTTCTACCCTTTAGTATAACTGATATTAATTCCCTATGATTACTGCTTGGAGGTTGTTTTTTCTACAAAACTAAACGATACAGACGGGGATTGGATTTGTTACATCTGTCTTTATCCTGAGAACAACATACAAACTGACTTCCAGGAAGTGTGTGGTATTTTTTTTTTAAGATTTTATTTATTTATTTGACAGAGAGAGATTACATGTAGGCAGAGAGGCAGGCAGAGAGAGAGAGGAGGAAGCAGGCTCCCTGCTGAGCAGAGAGCCCGATGTGGGACTCGATCCCAGAACTCTGCGATCATGACCTGAGCTGAAGGCAGCGGCTTAACCCACTGAGCCACCCAAGTGCCCCGAAGTGTGTGGTATTATATCTAATGTGAATCACGAAATACTGAATGAGTTGTACCATCTGTTCTTTCATCACATTGTAATCACACTTGTTTCCTCTTTCTTTTTTTATGATTTTCTTTATTTATATGAGAGGGGGAGAGAGTGCACCCAAGCAAGAGCACAAGAGAAGGGGGAGGGAGAAGCAGACTCTGAACTGAGCCAGGAGGCTGAGCAGATCTAATCTGAGGCTGTTGGGATCATGACCTGAGCAGAAGGGAGCCACTTAACCAATTGAACCACCCAGGTTCCCCTTCTCTTTCAATAAGAAACAAGTACAAAAAAAGAATTTTTCTACAGAAACATTTAAGGAACAAAAATTTAATAGATGTATAGCATGTATATTTGTATTGCCACAAAGTGAAAATGTGCCTGTATTATACAGAGAAAGATAATTTGAATCTTTTTTTTAATAAGAAACATATTTATTTATTTATTTATTTATTTTCCTTTCAATTAAATAATTTGAATCTTATAGTGAAATAGTTAAAATAGGCAGGTCAGCAGGATCATCTGAAAGTCACAGGAGCTTGTACCGTTGACTTGATGTTGCTTAGTACTCCTGAGAACATGTGACAAATTGATTCCACTCATGCCATGATAACAGCAGAAATGAGTGTCTTTGACACTCCAGACAGCAGAACTGTGGAAAGTCTGATATTACTAGTTAGAGGGAATCATTTCCATGTTGAACTGGGTCTCCTTGCTTGCTCTTTAATCTATCTTGCAAGATCGTTGATGCATACAAGGGTTTCATGGTCTCTGCTCATACCATCTCCCAGGCACAAAGGCTGTATTGCTTCTCTTGTAGATAGAGGGAGATTTTCTGGAAGTAGTTCCTCAGGATGGAGTCCCCATTCACCAGGGCCATCTCTTCCACCCCTGCCTCCTGCATGAGACAGGCTTGTAGGTCATTCACCTGCTGATAAATTCCTGAGCACAATTCCTCCAGGAGGGTCGTGTTCCAAGGAGCAGGTGAGGCCTCTGTGCAGAAGAGGTGGAAGATCTTCTGCTTCATCACATAGATGACAGAGAGGGCTTGAGCCTTCTGCAGCTGCTTGCTGTGAAATACCTTCTTGGTAAAGGCAAAGTCATTTATGTACTTGTCACAAGAGATAAGGGAGATTCTCTTCATTTGTCTCAGGAGCATCAGGGCCCTCCAGTTCAGCACGCTGTGGTCCCGAGGCAGGTCACATCCCAGAGAGCCGAGGGAGTGGCAGCTGAGCACCACCAGGGCCACCAAGGAGGAGCAGGGCAGGGCCATGGGGGATCCTACAGATGCTGTTGGCCTGGCTGGGGTGGGCACGTCTGGGACCCGTGGCTCTAGCTTCTCTGAACATCTTCTCTTGTGCATGTGACTTAAGTAGGGGACGCAGGAGTTTTCAATTTCTGAACGTTTCCCTTACTTTCTATTTCTCTTTTGGCTATCCTTTCTTCATCTTCTACTGGTTTAGAGCACAGTTTCCTAACTCTATATACATATTTTTCATGATTTCCCTTGCCTCCAGAGTCTCCTCTGATGTTTTTTAATTGAACCTTCCAGAGAAATTAATAATACAGTATTAATTAATGTATACAGTATTAATGTATAGTATTTATACAGTTATGTACGGTACTTATATCTGAGCTTTGTACATACAAAAGAAAGTGTCAAGTTACTCTTTTTATTCTTAACTCAATGCAGGGTTAAGAATGACTAATAATTTTAAGCTTAGAGTCAAATTTTAAAGCTATTGATGTTTAACAGTATAATTAAATTTGATGAGTGACCTATAATATATTTACTTATATAATTTGTAATTTATATAGCACACATGCAAGTTAACAATTTCTACAAAGACATAATAATTAATTCATATATTTAAATATTTAAACCATTCCAAGTTCCTAACAGCATTTGAAAACTTAAATTATTTAGTTACACATTTTTAGTGTACTGAATTTGAATGTTCCCTCAGCTGAGAAAATAAATTGTAACTTCACATGCTACTAGTTACCTATCAAGGTATTTTCAAAATATATTTTCTGTTTAGCTCTATCTATAATTACTGATGTACTGAATACATTTTGTAGAATTCAGTAATAAATTGTAATCAATTTGTATTTAATTCCAAAAGACCACATCACATCAAGGCTCAGATAGAAAAAAACATCCGCAAGACAGCCAATGGCAGCTCCCAAGTAAGCAAAGACCACCTGTCCCAGTGTGCCCTTGAGATCCAGAGAAAGTCCTCCAGTCAGAGCAACATGTTAGCCCCAGGTCTGTTGCACTCCCTGCAGACATTTCATGTATCTTCCACAAATTCCATGTCCATGCTTCTTGTGTGATACCCAAGAAAACCCAATGAGAGGATAAAAATACTAAGGAAGCAGGTTTTGTTAGACTGTTCCAAGTTTGAGCTTTGAGAGCCACAGACCACTGTGATATTGAAGATTTGTTCACAGTCCTAAGAACTACCTGTTACACCCTTGGAAGAACTATTCTGTCTGGTGGGGGAATGTTGATTTCAAGGAGCACTATGCAAATACAGAACCAGGGAACCTGCGAAAAGTTTTGCTATCTTGTACTCAGTTTTGCTATGAAACTAACTGCTTTTTAGAAAATATCCCTCTTGTAGGGATGCCTGGGTGGTCAGTCGATGAAGCTTACATCTCCTGGTTTAGGCTCAGGTCAGGATCTTCTGGCTCAAAGGATCCACCCCTGCCTGGAGTCCCAAGTGGGGTTCCACACTCAGTAGGGAGTCAGCTTGAAAATTCCTTTCCTCTGCCCCTCTCCTCTATACCACATGCTGTCTTTGTCTCTCTAAAATAACTCAATTTGGGGCACCTGGGTGTCTCAGCTGATGACACGTCTGCCTTCGTCTTGGGTCATGATCCCAGGGTCCTGGGATAGAGTTCCACATCCAGCTCCCTGCTCACTGGGGAGTCTGCTTCTCCCTCTCCCTCTACCCATCCTCCAGGCTCTTGCTCTCTCTCTCTCTCTCTCTCAGTCTCTATCACGCTCTCCCTCTCAAATAAATAAATAAATAAATAAATAAATAAATAAATACAATCTTTTTTAAAAAACCACTTGTTTAAGAAAACAAAATAATTAAATCTTATTTATTTAAAAACTCTGTTTTCTAAAAAACATATAAAAGCTAGTGAAAGTGGCTTATTACACTGAAAGAGTCCGTTCTTTCCTTGTTAGAGCATTTTTGTTTGATTATTTTTCACCTCTGGAGAAAAATGACCTTCCAGGGATAGTTATATGCAGAGAGCACAAGCAGGTCTCCAGACTTGGTCACTGTCTTAGTCCATCTTGGGTAGGAGGTAACACTCTTCCTTTGCAAATAATTTGACAGGCCACAGAATAAAATAATCCTGCTTTCTATTTTGATTTAACTATAGCCACTGTTACATCACTGTATCAGGGACATTCCCTCATATCCAGAAATAGTCACCACGAGAAAAAGAAGAGAACAAGGCCTCTTCTAGAAGAGTTTTCAAAAAGTCTAAAACTTTCACACAAGTCTTGGTTTTCGTTAGTGGCTTTGTACTTGGGAGTAAAAGTATCAGACAGAAACCACAAGAGAATCTATTTATTTTAAGATTTTGTTTACTTACTTAACAGAGGGAGAGAGAAAGAGAACACAAAAAGGGAGGGTGGCAAAGGGAGAAACAGTCTCCATGCTGAGAAGGAGTCAGACCCCAGGCTCAATCCCAGAACCCTGGGGTCATGAGCTGAGCCAAAGGCAGATGCTAAAACAGCTGAGCTACGAAGGTGCCCCAAGAGAATCAATTTTAAATTCTTTTCTATTCCATACTCTCTTCCCTTGTAACCACTTACAATCCTGGACTTTAATTTGATAGACTTGCTTGCAAATGGCAAGCAATATATTTTATATATTCTAAGGAATATGTATTTTATATATATATTTTTTCTAAAGAATATTTTTTCTAAGTATATTTTCTAAAGAATATTTGCACTGGATGTCTACCAGTCAACTGTGGTAGATATCTACTGCTTTTGTTTTTCCAGAGTCTGCTGAGAGATTCCATTTCCTCCCTTTTGTCCTTACCCCATTTAAAATAACTGATATTAAATGAGATTATTGCTTGTAAGTTGGTTTTTCTACAGAACTCAACAATACAGGCAAAGGATTGGATTTGTTATATCTCCCTCTGCCCTGACCACAATATGTACAGTGGCTTGGAGAAAGTCTATTTTTTTTTTTACTTAAAATGTGAATAATGTAATAATGAGTGAGTTGTACAATTCATTTTTCATCAGATGATCATCAAAATTGATTCCTTTCACTAAGAAATAGATATAATACTCGTTCTACAGAAAATGACTTAGCCATCAGACACCAGCTCCCTGCCGCTTTCATAGTCCGCATAAACCCGGCCTTTCCACCGCCCTTCCGGCTGAGCGGCTGTGGGGCGCTTTCGCTCCGGGCATTTTCAGCCAGGAGGGCGCAATCTGCCAACGGGATGATGAGACAATGTGACGAGACATGGGACGATGGGGCTCTGGGAAGATTGGATTGAGGTGACGGGACTAAGGAACAATGGGGCAAAGGGACAGGGGGCAATGTGTGATGGGATATGGCACAAATGGGTGATTGGATGATGGGACAAAGGGACGGTGGGACAGTGGGAAGATGGGATCATGGGGAGATGAAATGATGGCTCCTCTGGGCGATGGGGAAATAGGGCAACGGGGCAATGGAGACAATGGGAGGTTGGGTCAGGTTGGAGGATAGGATGCACCTGGACCATAGGGAGGACACATTCCACAGAGCCAGTCGCCTGCCACCATCATCTGGAAGGAAGTCATGTGCCCACAATGTGCTATCCTGACTTGTAGACCGATTTGTCTGAAGGACAGTAGGGCAGCCAGGGGAACAGGATTGCAGCCTGCAAATGAGGAATATCAACACTCGTACAGCATTGCAGTCCACTTGATCAGCATGAAATATTTCACAATACGTATTAGATTAAAATGTTAGACAAAATATTAAAATATTTTCATATTAAAAATATTCCAACTCAGAATATTTTAGGCACCTTTTTCAATGGAAGTGAAACATTTTATTTACACCAAAACAACAATAGAATAACTTTTCTTTCCTACATTTGATGAAAGTTAAGTCAATCGTGCATTCCATATTTCTCCCTTACTTGTTTGCAGTGGACAGGACTACAGGTTGGACAATTTCTCGCCACTCTATGACAATCTAAAATATAATTGGTATTAAACTTCTGGTTACTGAGCAGTCTTTCACATTCAAAATATTCAAATTAAAAATTCATACAAATACACACCAATTATAGTAAAGGAAGAACATCCTTATACATCTTTCACAATGGCTAAAAATAATTGGAAATCTAAATTATTTCCTTAACATGTCTACTTAGATATTAACTTTCCATTTTGCTTCATCTCAGAAAATAGTTTTAAACTTCACTAGCTGCTAGACATTCACCTAGCTAGTGTCAACATTTTTTTTTCCACTTCAGCAGTTAACATAATTATAATGGGCTGAGTCACTTTATCTCCAAAAATAATAAAATGGAAACCATTTGCATTTAACTCCTAAAGCCCGGGTGACACATAAGCAACATCCACAGACAACCAATGGCAGGTCAACGGGGCAATGAAGGGACAGGACAATAGGCAGTGGGAAGATGGGAAGCTGGCATGATTGGGGGATGTGGAGGGACAATGGGAGGATCAGATACAGGGTGGGAAATGGGACCCCGGGGAGGTGGGGGCATGGGGCGACAGGTAATGGGACACTGGAGCAACAGAATGATGGGATGATGGGACATTGGGGTGATGGGGCACCAGGGCATGGGTGATGAGGAGACTTGATGATGGGGCAACTGGAGGGTGGGTCCATGGGGAAGGGACAGCAGGATGATAGGGATTTGAGACAGTGGGGCATTGTGGGGACTGGCTGAAAGGATGACAGGACAATGGGGCTATGACATGATGGGGTGATGGGACGATGGGGTGATGAGGCAACACCATGCCAGGAGGATGGGGCGACAGGGCCAAGGCACAAGGGTTGATGGAAGAATGAGGAGTTGAGGGGATGATGGCCAATGGGTTGATGTGACAAGGCGAAGAGAGACCAGATGACAGGCCTTGCCTGGACGGCAGGGAGGACACAGTGGACAGAGCCACGCACAGCCAGCCTAGCCTCCTGCGCGTCGTCGCTGAAAGGAAGTTGTGTATCCACCCCACACTGAGGCCAGTTTGCTGGCGAGACAGTGGGGGACCCGGCAGGACAGGATTGCAGACTGCAGAGGAGGAACCTGAAGACTCCAACAGCGTTCCAGTCAACTTGGTCCACATGACATATTAGACAGCAGATATTAAGTGAAAATGTAAAACATGAAACCTCAAAACTTCTCATATTGAAAATATTCAAGCTCATAGTAGTGTTGTCAACTACTTCAACTGAATTGAAGGTCTGTTTTATTTACATCGAAACAACAGTTGAGGGACAGCTCAGTGACTGTCTGTTAAGCATCTGCCTTCAGCTCAGGTCAGGATCCCAGGGTCCTGGGATGGAACCCCACACAGGGCTCCCTTCTCAGTGGGGAGCCTGCTTCTCCCTCTCCTGCTGCCACTTTGTGCTCTGCTTGTGCGCTCTCTCTCTCTCTCTCTCTCTCTCTCTCTGACAAACAACAGAAATCTTGAAAAAATAACAATCATTGAATATGACTTTTCTACCATTGATGAAAACGAACTCGATGATCTCTTGAAGATTACTTCTTTCCTTCTTTTCAGTTGAACGATCTGTATCTTTGACAATGCTTGGGTCTCTGTGACAATGTTAAACAATATTTATTTAACTTCTGATTAAATAGTTCTGAACTAGTTGGGACGTTGAGTCTGTATATGCAGAGAGGAGTGTGGCACCTAGTAAAGAATTTTGAGGAACATCAAAATGCCCCCAATGTGAGAGGGAGTATCACTAAAAGACAGAGAGGAGGAGCAGCAGAAAAGCAGAAGATAGTTGGAGGTCAGCCTTGGACATGGACAATGTGCTCAGAAGGGTCAGATGTTTATGAAATATCAGCCAAGGGGACTGACAGCTATCTCTGACCTCAGTAAGGTGTAGTTTCTTAGAAACCTTGGCTGAGGAGTTTCAGGAGAACTGAGAGGCTGAAGCCACATTCTGGTGAATGCAGGAAGACCTGATGTGAAGTAGGAACAGACAGGACAGAGAACGTCAAAACGTTTGGTTATGAACAGAATGACAGAAGCAAGATAAAGCCTATGGTGGTTGTAGGACTGAGGATAAAGAAGATTGAAAATTCAGCACATTTGATGTTCAGTTCTTTTGAAGGGAATAAGGAAATGTGGGACTGAAGAGAGACAGTCCCTGGTTAGTCCTAAGCATCTTGCTAGAATCTTCTGTACTTACGCATCAAGGGAATCTCTCCCCAAAGCTAAGTCTTCTGGAATGGTCCCTCTGTTTGGTGTCACAGAGGTTTTGCACCAGGGGGCAGTGCACCAGAGGCCTGGGATGAGGAAGAGGGATGCTCTTTCACAAAGAGATGGAAGGTGTACATGTGAGTATGCAAATAGGAATGCACACAGGCCGAACTTCCATTTCTCAAGCAGATCAGCTTTATGGAAGCACTTTCGTCAGTGTTAAAGATGTTAAAAATTGGCTGAATGCACAGTTTAAATAAACTTTGAACCCTTTTTAAAAGTACCGAAATGGATCATCTTCTGAATATTTTAAAAATACAACTGTTTGGCATGGGGAAAACGGAATTTTCCCAGTCATGTCAATAAGGACTTTTGTGTAATTGGGGGCTAGGAGTTCATATTTACCCCATGAATTAGTCAAGTCCGACAGCAAATTAGGATATATTTTTCCTTGATACCTATCACAGTGACATGTTGAGTAAGTCTTTATATGCATAAACATTTATCATAATTGTAAACATAAAGAAACACCTTGTGCTAAAAAATAGATCTTTAGATAAGCATCTAAAAATCAAAAAGTATAAAGTGTAAAATCATAAAACGTTTAAAATTTTAATAAGTCTGGATTCACCAGTAAATCCTTTCTTTCTGAGCTGATACATTCACTGTGGATTTACTAAGAAACCATGCAAAATAGGGGCGCCTGGGTGGCTCAGTGGGTTAAAGCCTCTGCCTTCAGCTCAGGTCATGATCCCAGGGTCCTGGGATAGAGCACCTCATTGGGCTCTCTGCTCAGCAGAGAGCCTGCTTCCTCCGCCCCCGCCTTTTCTCTCTCTCTGCTTGCCTCTCTGCCTACCTGGATCTCTGTCTGTCAAATAAATAAATAAATAAATAAATAAATAAATCTTTAAAAGAAAAAGAAAGAAAGAAAGAAAGAAACAATGCAAAATAGCCTACTGCTTTGAGAATATTTTCCCATGGGCAGATAACATTGAAAAGATATCATATCCTCCTGCTGCCCTTTCAAGAAAAGCAGGAAAATAAATAAAATAATTTTGGCCCTGGAATCAAGTCAGTTTTTCTTCTTCATTAGCAAGTTGACAGGAAAATTCAGGAATTAGGGAAAAGGTTTTTGACCCTGGAGATACTGAAAGTCATTGATGGTCCCTGGTACATGATATCCAGCAAGTGGCTAATTTCACTGCCCTCCTTCTTACTGGTTAGTGAATAAAGGAATGGTTGGTGCAAATATTTAGAGCAGGCCATGGTTAGTGAACAACTGGTATGGCCTCCAACATTTTTTCAAAACCTGAAGAATAAAAATTATTTTAAAGTTGTATTTGAGACGATCTGCTTAGGGCGGGGTTGGGGAACCAAACACCAGCATCCAGCATTAACTTCTGGTTCCCGAGCAGACTTCCTGGCAGCCTACTTTTTGCTGTTTCCTTTCTCATTATTCCCATTCTCATTATTACTCAAGCCTTTTAGACCGGCCATCATTCCCCTTCTTTCTTGGATTCAGCATCTACCTTTTCCCCTGTGAGCACAGATATCAGGTCTTTTTTAAATGAAAGTTAAATAGTTATACATGAGTGCTTCATCTCTGTCAGTATGATTTGAACTAGAAATATGTAGGCTCAATCTCAACTAGTATGTTGGCAGTGCTAAGTGAGTGATGCCCCCAGTCTTAGTTCAGGCTGCTTAACTACCAAAGACTGTGTCTTATAAACAACAAAAATGTATTTGTCAGGATCCTGGAGGCTGGCAGTCTAAGATCGGGGTGTCAGCTTGTTCAGCTCTGGATTGCAGATGGTTAACTTCTCTTTGCAGCCTCACCTGGTAGAGAGCAGACAGAAGAAACAAACTATCTTGCGACTCATAAAAGCATTGATTGCATTCAGGAGACCTCCTCCCTATACACTCACCTAATCCCAATTATCTCCCCAATACTACATCTCCTCATACCATTTCACGGAGGAGTAGGGTTTCAACATGAATTTTGGATACACACATTCAGTCCAGAACACCCTGATAAGAAGATCCCCAAATATCGTGGGTATGACAAAGTTTTATTAGAATCGTTTTTTAGTTTCCACATTCACTTGGGATGAAAAATGCATTTTTTGAGGCTTACTTCATTTGTTTATGGTATGTTAATCCTAATTGTTGACTCATTATATGTTACCATGCTACTCTTTGATGATGATCCTAAAGGAGCTACCAAATTCCATAGAGTTTATCAAAGACTTTATCAAGACTGATGTTGATGATGATAGCAACTACAAATACTTCGCCCTTGTAAGGGACCCATTCAATCCTTTCAATGTAGTTGTTAATACTATTGTGTCCAAACAGCACCTCCTAAGAGTTTAGATAAAATAGAACAACCTAATAAGCCAATAACAAATCCAGGTTTAAAAACCTGCTCTCTCAGATTCCAAACTCCATCTCCTCACCCACAGCATTAGATGCCTGTGCAAACTGCATGTAGTGAATTACATGTATTTTCTCAAAAGCCTAGGCTTCTTACACATCCGTGTTCCTTTACTGTCTCCTACCTCACTGATTACAAATTCTGTGTCGTCATTAATTCGTCTTCAACCTCTGAATGTGTTCATGCATAGACCAGATGACAAAGTAATTTTATTATTTTGCATAAGCCAAATGAAATGATCAATTGGCGATTATTTCTGAGAGCCTAAAATGTGACCAGCAAAAGTAATAACTTTATTAATAATTTTAAAATAACCGTATTTAATATATCCCAGATGGCTCTTTGAGATTGCTTCATTAATTCTAACCATAAATTTTTGAGAATCTGGGACACAAGACCCATGAGAATTCCAGCCCCTGCACCAGGGAGGGACTGAATTACAAACATTTCAGTGACTCTAGTGTAGAGAACACTGAGCTACTGATTCTTATGGATTAAAAAGAAAAATTACTGATGTTACAAATTTAGGTGAATATGAGAAATGATTGGAAAAGTACAAGATGACATATACTAAGAGGTATAAAGTGTGAGAAATGGAGCAGAGCATCACCACGGCCATCAGCAGAACAACTGGGGAGTCCGAAATGGAGGCTTCCCCTGGACCACTGCGAAGCCCTGCACACAAGGCTCCGTCGCTGCACCGAATGGCCAGCAGGCGGCGCCCGAACTCACCAAAATGGCCCAGCGGGCCCCAGCCACCAGCAGGAAGCTCTTGGCCTCCCAGAGCTGCGTCGGTGGGAGAACCGCAGCTTGGCAGGCAGCAGGAGAGCAAACTCGCTCTTGTCGAACGTGACCGTCGAGGGATGCTGCGCGTTGCCTTGGACGGAGCTGGTCCTGTTCTGGGTTGGCCCCTCGGTGGATCTTCTCCTTTGTTAAGCAGTATTTTAGCCGGAGTGACGTACCAGGGTCATGGTTTCCTCGGGACGCGCGGCCTGAACTGAGAGCGTGCTGCGTGGGTTATGTTTGCAGATCCACTATTGTTTCTGGGGAGAAAGACGTGAATTCAGGAAAAGGGAAATTGTGGAGTCTATATACAAATGATTTCCTTCAATTTTAAAGGTCAGTTTCTACTACAATGTTCAGGTGGCCAAAAAAAATTTTTTTTAATGTATGTATTTTTCATCAGAAACTTTGCAGACCAGAAGGCAGTGGCACATTATATGAAAATTGCTGAAAGCAAAAACGTTTCCAACCAGGAAGACCCTAGCCACAAAGCCGTCGTTCAGAAGTGAAGAAGAGTTTTTGCATAATAGCATTATGAGGTAAGCAAGGCACAACTGTGGCATAATCATCTTTGCGGGGGAGGGCAGGAATTAATGAATTAATGGCTTTTATACCTTTGGATACACCTGTCACAGTAACAGCTATCATAGCTGTGTTTAGTATGTCCCTGATGCTTTATGCAATTACTCAATTTTGATAACTTCATGAGTTGTTTTTAGTTATTTATTTTTTTAAATTTATTTGACAGAGATCACGAGTAGGCAGAGAGGCAGGCAGAGAGAGAGGAAAGAAGCAGGCTCCCTGCTGAGCAGAAAGCCCAATGTGGGGCTTGATCCCAGAATCCTGGGATCATGACCTAAGCTGAAAGCAGAGGCTTTAACCCACTGAGCCACCCAGGCGCCCTTCATGAGTTGTTTTATTCTCACTATTTAGGGACTAGAACATGGCATGGTATATTGAGTGGACTATTGTATTCCCATTATTCTTATTTCAAAGCTGAGAAACTTATACTATAGAACAATGAAAACAATTGCCCCAATCATGCAGCAAATTGAGGGAAAGATTCAGAAATGCCTCATTAGGGGCGCCTGGGTGGCTCAGTGGGTTAAGCCACTGCCTTCGGCTCAGGTCATGATCTCAGGGTCCTGGGATCGAGTCCCGCATTGGGCTCAGCAGGGAGCCTGCTTCCCTCTCTCTCTCTCTCTCTGCCTGCCTCTCCATCTACTTGTGATTTCTCTCTGTCAAATAAATAAATAAAATCTTTAAAAAAAAAAAAAGAAAAGAAAAGAAATGCCTCATTAGCGATGTATAGGTCACCTGAGAAGACCAAAGTAACTCACCAGAAAAAGATGGAATAGGACAGAAGTTTTCACACTTTTACTGGCACAACTTTTGTTTTTTTTTAAGAGAGAGAGAGCGAATGGGGGAGCAGGATATGGGGAAGAGGGAGAGGGAGAGAATCTTAAGGAAGTTCTGCAATCAGCTGGAGACCTCCTTGGGGCTTGCTCTCATCACTGTGAGCTTGTGACCGGAGACGATACGAAATCAAGAGTTGGTGACTTAACTGACTGAGCCCCTCCCTGGCACGACTATTTTGAACTTATTACATTTGCCACTTCTATTAACCACCCTTAGAACCTACAATATCCCTAACATTGTGCAGAACACTGGGTAGGAGTAAGAGATGTAGAAGTGCTTCTGCTCTGGGGCATCAATTAATCACAACATTTCAGTAACTCTCAATTATGAAGGACCCATGTTGGGGAAGGGGAGATAAGAGTAAAGACAAGACCTTGACCTAAAGATGTGCAGGACCATAGGAAATTATTAGAATAATGAAAGTAGAAATATATTAAATGAAATGTATAAACTTTTGGTAGGAGCTTTGAGGTCAGTATTTCTTTAAGATTTTATTTATTTATTTGAGGAAGAGAGAGAATGGGCAGAGGGGAGAGGCAGAGGGAGAGGGAGAAGCAGACTCCCCACTGAGCAGGGAGCCGGATGTGGGACTCAATCCCAGGACCCTGGGATCCTGACCTGAGCTGAAGGCAGACACTTAACAGATTGCGCCACCCAGATGCTCCTCAAGTATTTTTTAAGAGATTAAATAGAAACTCAGATTTTAAAAATATATATATATCAATGTATAATGAGTAAAATATCAGTAAAATCAGAAGCCATGTTAATAATTCATAAATCATAATCAAGCAGAGTTTATGTAGTAATTCAAGGAGGCTTGCACCATAGCTATTAATATAATTCAGTTGATTTTAGAAGTCTTGTGCTTAAAAGGCAGAGCTTTATCAAGTTCAGGGATGAAAACCCTCAGTGGTGTAAAACCTCGATGACAATTAAACTCAATACATGATTGGCAAAGAAGAGGAGTTGAGAATGGTTTCTTGTGTTTAACCTGAGCACTTGAAAATATGGAGTTGTCATTAACTGAATGGTAAACAGTAATAAAGGAGGGTGAGTTGTGTTTGCTTTTATTTGGTTTCCAGGTTTTTAAAGGAGATTTCCATTTTGAGTAACGTAAAGTTGAGATGCTTATTAGGTACCAACTATCAAGTAGGCTGTTGGGTACATGATTCCAGAACTTCAGAATACCTCAGCAACCGGGTTGTGCTTCAAACCCTGAAGACTAGGTGGGATCAGGACCTAGTTCATGAATTTAACTCAAAAGAATTCTAGGCCCTGAACACAGGAAAACCACAAATTTAGATGTCACCAGTGAAACTCGAAATGGGCAGCCAGAAAGGCAGAGCAGCAAATCCGGGGTCTAACCAAAGATATGTGTGTGTGTGTGTGTGTGTGTGTGCTCCACAGGGTGTGTTGTCTAAAGACTTTGTATAAGAAAAATGAATAATGAATTTCTTTAAATAATTCAGAAAAAGACAATGCAAAAAGCAACAAATGCATTGTCTGTGGGTAGGAAACCCAGAAGAAATATGAGTTTCCAATGACTATGGAAACGTACTGCTCTTAAAGTTAAAGTTAGCTCCAAATATATTCATCTCAACTCTGCTTTGTGATGCTGGGGCTCTCGTTCCTTTGCTGTATTTCTGCTTTGCTAGTAGATTTGTTTTTCTTTTGAAATTACTCCACTCCAATTTCAGGAGAGGGACTGGAAAGCTAGAAGTGGGCTTTGTTTTCCTGATTGCACTCTGGTCCCGGCTACCACCCATTGGAAAAGGACAAAGGACAACTCATGGTTACTAGGAGATGTTATTTGTCACCCATCAGATTGGCAAAAACTGAAAAAGAAAAAAAGAAAGATAAGATCTTGTATTTGTCAGTGTATGGGAACCTAAGGATTTAGACGCTCTTGAATACAGATTAATGTGGCCATTTTTTGAGAACAATTGGCACCACCTATTTGCAATGTGTATGTATTGTATCCGATACATTTTACTTCATGGCACCTTCCTTAGAGAGACTCCCACTTGGGTGTAAGACACTTGTGTGACACTAACATTGACATTGTCTCAACTTAAGAAACTTAAGAACCAAGAAATTGTCAGATAGTCAATGTGGGCAAGAGTTAGGGAAGGAGAAGGGGAAACAGATAGAAGCAGAGCTAGTGTAAGGGATCCTTCCTGTGGTGTGGCCCCACCCCCAAATTTTGGAAAATCTATTAGTAGCCCTTTGTGAGTACACAGCTTGTCTGATTACCCTATCCCATGTGTGTATCTGGAGAAAAGTACAGATCTGGAAGCCAGATGTGACTTGTTGTGGGATCCACCACCAGTCCCTCAGAATGTGAAGCCACTACCTCTCTGCAGATGAGTCGTGTTTGCCCTTGGGAGCCTAAGAGAGTCACCGTCCTGAGGGTCACCTCCTCTGAGTTCTTTAACCCTGAATTTTCTACCTATGTGGTTACTCATCCTGTCTGAAACTCAACTTAGGGGATACCTGGGTGGCTCAGCGGGTTAAGCATCTGCCTTCAGCTGGGGTCACGATCACAGGGTCCTGGGATCGAGTCCTGTGTTGGATTCTAAGGAGCCTGCTTCTCCCTCTGCCCGTTGCTCTCCCTCTCTCTCTGACAAATAAATAAACAAAATATTAAAAAAAGAAAGAAACTCAATTTAGGAGAATCCATTTTTCATGTAGGCTCCACACCTTGGAGCCCAACACAGGGCTTGAACTCATGACCCTGAGATCAAGATCTGAGCCGAGATCAAGAGTCAGAAGCTCAACGGAATGAGCCACCCCGGCACCCAAAGAGAATCAAATTTTTTTTTAATTAAGTCCAGTATTACTAATTACATAACAAAAAGCAGACATTCATCTTCCCAGGCTTGAATTGCTTGTAAGGGTACAGCTGCCTGTAGGAGATAAGGGTTGCTTCTCCATGTGGATAGGGGAGCCAAGACGGGTGAAGAGACTGGAGGCAAGCCTGGATGAGCGACATTGACCTCACCCTCTTCTCTCCTCCAGGTGGAAATGGCACGACAGGTGGCTGCAGTGGCTCTTCTCTCTATTTCATGGGAACTCCTCCTTTTTAGTGACTCCGCTGTTCTGTGACTCTTCTTTTCAGCCGTCACTCCACTCAGCCCTTTCGTGGCTTTGATCTCGATCACATGGAGGTAGAGGACTATGGAGAATCCTTCAGCCTGTTTGGCCACGTTGGCTTCAGTGGGCTGAATAGTTGTCCTAGGTGAGCCCAGGAAAACTGCACTCTTGTCACAACCACCCACCTGTGGTGCAGGCACTGTGTGTGTCCTGAAGAAAATAGCCCATGACCCTACTGAGTATACGACAATCACAGAGGACTCCTCAGGCCTGATAGGCCCACCGTTGGCTTAGAGTATGAGATTCTGCACAATGTCGTAAAGATTGGCTGTTGGGGCGCCAGGGTGGTTCAGTCAGTTGAGTGTCTGCCTTCAGCTCAGGTCATGATCCCAGGGTCCTGGGATCGATCCTGCATCATCAGGCTCCCTGCCCTCTGTTTCTTGCTCCCTTGCTCTTGCAAAAATAAATAAATAAAATCTTGAAAAAAAGAAAGAAAAAGAAAAAAGAATGGCTGTAAAAATGGCACTTAACCAAAAAGGAGTTTGGCAGACATTGTTTTTGTGCACAAAGACCCCTTTCCCCCAACCTGCTACACACACACACACACACACACACACACACACTCTTGCCAAGATGGCACCAGGGCCACGTCACCTCTCAGTGTTCCAGTCAGTCGCCGGCAGGTGACACCCGAGTCAGGTTGTGGGGTGGAAGAGCAACAGTGGGAGAGGCCTGATTAGTGACGATGGGGACATTCTCGGTTCTTCCCATCCAGGGGTCCTTCGGTTCCTCTTCATTTGTTTCTCTCCTTTTCACTCACTCAATGCCTGACCTTTCCTCACTCTCCTACAGGTGCTGTGTGTCTGCGCTGTGAACATTCCCGTCACTGAAGACTGGGTGACCCCTTTGCCCTGCATTGATGCTACGGAACAGGCAGCATCTCAGTGAGGAGGGGGCTTCCTTGCCCAGGGTGACCAGCCGGCAGGGAGAGTTCATTCTGAGTTCGAAGTTTATGTCCAAACAGGTGGATGTCACAGATATTGCCCATCTCTAAGTAGCACTGACCGTAGTCTCAGGCCTTAGCACATCTGTGTCAGGACCCAGCTTAGCAATACCTCCTCCCCAACCCCTCTGCCCGCCTCCACTCCCACTCCTCCAGTTCTGTGGCCCGTGTACCATAGCTGCCCCTCTAATATCTGAAAAAGCCAAATTTTAAAGAAAGGTTTTCCAGTCTCTGAACCCCTTCAGAGCTGGGCTGCCTAGCGGTCATGGCTCTCTTTTCAGGTTCCTTGCTTTGAGTCCAGTTCCCTTCCAGTGGCTAGAGTGACATGAGTGTTACTGGAAGATATGTGGCCGTTTCTTCCCCAAGGCTGCGGGCAGTATTTTCTCCTTTCCCTCCCAGCTTTCCTAACCCTTCCGTCAGCCTCCCTTCCTTTAGCCACCTCCTGTCAAGAGGACACAGCGGAAAACCACCCTGCTTTAGCAAGCCCAGCCCACCCCTTGTCCACAGTACCTGACAGAGCTCCACCGCCACCAGCACTTACGGAATCAGAGCCACAAGTCCTGTGTCCCCTCCTGGTCCAGAGCATGTCCCGTGACAGGGATGAGAGGAGACGAGGGAATCAGCTGTGTGTTTTCATCGAGGCTGAGAAATGAGCAACCGTGCCCAACTTTCCAGCTGTGGGAGTGGGATCTCGGGTGCAGATGTACACAGTGCCCTATCATAGTCATCATTTTTGTTTTGTTTTGTTTTGTTTTGTTTTCCCTTCACTCTCTGAACTCAGAGCTTTCACAGCTTCAAAATTCTGGGTTCCACTTTGGGAAGCACACAAATGCAATCCCATCAGAGGGGTTGAAGAACCACACGCTCCCACATAGCACCTGGTAGATGGTTTCATGCTATTCTTTGAGTTACATCCTCTTTCTTGCAACTCAAGAAAGTTGTGGAGAGGCATGGGGCTCAAGGAGGAAGGGGACGTGCCCAAAGCCTACCATTGGTAAGGAGCAGCGTCCGTTTAGAGCACAAGACAGGTCAGGGATCTCCATTTTCTTCTCCATTCCACAGATGACAAGAGATAGCTGAGGCCAGGTGGGCTGTGTGACTTAAGAGTCCCTTCACTCCAGTGGGGCCAGCTCGCTGCCTTTGCAAGTGGTTGGTGCTAAACCTTTATGAAGCCCTAGACTGGCCTCATCTCTGTCCTGAATATGTGGGTGCTACTTGAACTCTCAGATTCCTGGAGGGAGCCCTAGATTTTTTTTTAAGAAGATGTATGTATTTAAAAAAAAATTAGTTGTATGAATACTGTTTTTCTGAAAATAAATAAATTGGAAAAAAAATTAGTTGTATGTATGTATTTTTTTAATTTATTTACAGCACAAGCCAGAGGGGCAGAGGGGCAGAGGGAGAGAGAATGTCAAGCAGACTCTGCACTGAGCACAGAGCCCTGCACAGGGCTCAATCTCACGATCCCATGATCAGGACCTGAGCTGAGACCAAGAGTTGATCCCTTAACAGACTGCACTGGGAGCCCTAGATCTTGACTGCACTTGTGCTGCTGATAGGAGATTTGCTAACTACCTAGGCAGATAATGTAGGAAGATGAGAATTGAGGTGGGGGTGGGGAGCAAGGCACAAGGGAAGTAGGGCAGGGGCTCTCTGTGAGCGCAGGATCTAGAAGGGATGACTCGTGGGCACTGGACCTGTCCTGAAAGCCCACAGCCACCTTGGGAGACATTTACTGTGACATTTACTCAGTGCTGTGAGTTCGCGGTCTCTCACAATTTAGCTCCCCCTGGTACACTTAACGTGTCCAAAAAAGTGTATGTATATAACTCTTGTGCTGTTTCTTGTGACCAAAACAGCAATTGTCAACTTTTAACATATGTGGAATCCCAGAGAATGTCCACCTATGTCTTTAAGGTGGAGTACCCAGGGTTATGGAGATACAGGTACTCGATATTCACCTTCTACCCTTCTCAGAAAAAATGCTGAGCACAGAGCTCCAATGTTTATTTTTATTTATAATATAGACTACAGTTATAAAATACTCTGCACATTATAAGGTATATGTAGCTGGAATTTTAAAATGGATAAGTAAATCTATGATAAAACATTTTTATATTTTTATTATTGGGGCACCTGGGTGGCTCAGTCGATTAAGGGACTGCCTTCAGCTCAGGTCATGATCCCAGGGTCCTGGGATTGAGTCCCACCTCGCGCTCAAGCCTGCTTCCTCTGCCTGCCACTTCCCCTGCTTGTACTCTTTCTTTCTCTGACAAATAAATAAAATATTTTTAAAAATGTGCTGTAAGCAATATCATGATATTTCATAAAATCCAAGTAAAGGTTAAGCAGTATAGACTGAGAAGAGGTAAGGACTACATAAACTCTAACAACCTCAGAACACTCTTACTAAGGTAACTTAGCCCCTAAGTCTCAGGTTCTGCCTTTCCTGAAACAAATTCTTGAGAACAGCTATCTGATTGGCTCACCCTATCTGATTTTATCAGCCATTGGTAGCGTGATATAACTTGCTGATTCTGATGTCATGGCCGGAGGGCAGATCTAGAAGGGCTGTGAGAACAGATGATGCATCCTGCTCCTTTTCACCCATGGCTTCCCATTCACACTATTTCAGAGGTGCCCAATTGCATGATCCCATTTGCAACAGTCATGCCCCCAGTCAGAGACAACAAATGTCACATCCATAAACTGCTTCTAATAAATATCATATACGTCGTCCAGCACAGTCCTGTTGTGCCTTTTTGCAACTTATAGACCAAGTTGAAAATTTGAGTAAGACCAAATCCATCCAAAAGAAGCAAATGGAAGAGAAAAAATTTTATAAAAAGGAATAATAAAGTTTTTCAATTTTTTAACAACCCGAGAAGAAAGAACAAACATCTAGAGAGAGCAGAGCTAATTTCTGCAAGTGGTGACAAGGCAGTAATTGGAAGATAAGATATTCTTCTTCTCCCCCCGACCATTCTCTTCACTTATTTGGCTTCTCAGTTGGCCATGTTAATGCAGTCATATTTCTTGAGTTTTTTTCTCCAGTTCATAGAGGGACCTGCGTAATAAGACTTGAAAAGATGGTGTTGTTTTTTTGCAAATGACTTAGAAATTTGGATACAGAAAGACGTCTATAGAGAAATACTACAGATCATTCTAGAGAACCGGGAACCCTCCTGTCCAACGCTGTGGCATCTTCTCAAGGAAGCTGACCAGGCGTCAAATATGTTTAGTTGACAAATACAACTCTAATCATATTATTTCCAGGATTCAGTTGTTTCCAAAATCCTATGAGTACAATCCAACACTTTTGCATTTATAATAGACATCTGATACACAATTCAACTCTCCCTTTAAGACCTAAGGACCTACTCCGTCTGGCTACTGATAGGGCTGCGAGCTGACAGCCCTCCTACATAGGCCCTCTCTGGAAACTCCTCTAGTTAGCCCAAAGTTCTTTCCCCCTCCTGGGGTAGACTGTATCCAATTACTGGTCCAGGTGGGGTAGAAAGGCCTGGCACCCACAAACTTCCTCTAAAGGGTCATCTCAGCTTCACAGCTCCCTTGGGATCAGCTAACGCCTTGAGAGGACTGCACTGCAGCTCAATTTCTCTGCCCCAGTTGTTGGCCAGTGCACATCCCAATAAACCCCTTGCAGGTAATAATCTCTCATCTCAGGGTCTGCTTGGGTGTCTGACCTCCAACATCACAATATACGAGATCATCCATTTTGGGCCTCCGGAAACCCAAGCTGACATGATATTCTCCCAGACAGGTACATACGCTCTTATGTGTGCCACTTTCTCTTTCTTGTTCTTCATGACTCATTTAAGACTGTTGCTTTCACTGGAAAGCCCTGATAGTCTGAGTCTACTAATCTCTCAGAGCACAACTCCTATCATGTGGCATACGGCATTAAAATGTAACAGATCGGGGCACCTGGGTGGCTCAGTGGGTTAAAGCCTCTGCCTTTGGCTCAGGTCATGATCTCAGGGTCCTGGGATGGAGCCCCACATCGGGCTCTCTGCTCAGTAGGGAGCCTGCTTCCTCCTCCTCCTCTCTCTCTCTCTCTCTCTCTCTGCCTGCTTCTCTGCCTACTTGTGATGTCAGTCTGTCAAATAAATAAATAAAATCTTAAAAAAAAATGTAACAGATCACGTTTCTTTCTTCCAATTAGACTAGGAGCTAATCCATGGTGGGGATGTGACTCTTGATCTCTTTACCTGCATTGTATAATACAATCTTTCACACATAACACATTCTGAATCTTGACTGAATAGAAAAATATAAAAACAATGTAGTTTTAAAGGAAAGGAGGGATAAATGGACACCACATTGTCCTGACCCTCTGGGGCATGTGAGAAGAATCTCTGTCTGGAGAGGATGGAAGCCTGATTCCAGTTTGCCTTACCAAGACATTCAAAACAATGAGACAGCTCTGCTTGCCCGGTTCTGCTAAGGGATTATATCTTTTTTTTTTTAGCCTTTTCACTCTTTCTAGATGGACCATTTGAATTAGCTATTTTCTTGGAGTCAACAATGAATATCTCTCTTTCTCTGATGAAAAGTTAATTTATATCATTAGAGTAAGGGCACAGTAACATAGTAACATAATGACCTCAGATATAGGTCAGAAGACTGTGGAGTTTCTCTTCTAATGGGCTATGTTTGGGTCTATGCAGATGGTCATTTCTGAATACTGTGTACTCTGTTTGCTGGAGGTCCCATTAAGGCTGATGGAGGCTCAGGGTCTAATTCTACAAACCTATGAGGAAGATTAGAGGGCCCCCTCTCACAGCCTCCTGACTTCCCTTTGCCACAGGTGATGGAGCAGGGCAAGAGCAATCCAGTTTGGGGACTGAATCTCTTCTCTCTGACCTGTGTGGGGGATTCTTCCAAGGGGCTCTGCAATCTTGGCCGTGGAGTTTGTTCTTGAAATACAGATAACTGAGGAGGGAAAGGAGAAGTTGGGAAGTGTAGGTCAAGCGAGGAGGAAGTACTGAAAGACAAAATGGGGGAGCAGGTTCTAGTACCTGCATGCTCCGTGTGTTGAAAGTAAAAGGTCAGTGGTGGGGAACACGATCCTTGGATGTTATGGGATCCAGTGATAAAAATGGATTTGGAGGTGGTGATAAAATGGAAAGTGAGGGGTAAAATGGCCCAGCAGGTAGGGAAAAGTTGGAGGTAAAGAGGTCAGAATGAGTAATGACCCAGTGGATCCCAAAGATAACAGAGCACAGTCTTCCCTAGGCACCCCACCCGCACCCCCCTGCCCCAGAAAAGAATGAGTGCTCCCACAGTTGCTTAGCTGCTCCAGAAAGATACCCTCAAAAAGGAACACATCCCCTGTAGGAGACAGAAGGTTCAGAGCGCTTCCGGAAGCAGACTGGGAGCAGGTCAGTGTGCCACACAGCCCTTTACCAGGAAGGCTCTGCGTGTCTGGACTTTCCTCAGTTTCCATACTTTGGCAGAATTAACATTTCTGATGGGAGGAGAGAGTGATAGATGTACTCTCTGACCAGTCGGCCACACACACTCCAAGGAGTGTTTAGATATTATTTATTTACATCGACAAAGATAACCCAGTCATCGGATGCCGTCAGTGTGATTGGAAACCCACTTTCCGTAACTGTTTCGTGGTCTTGGTATATTCTTTAGCCACTGGACTCTGCATGCCTTCTGGGTGTTTTATCTTTTTTTTTTTTTTAAGATTTTATTTATTTATTTGACATAGAGAGATCACAAGTAGGCAGAGAGGCAGGCAGAGAGAGAGAGGAGGAAGCAGGCTCCCTGCTGAGCAGAGAGCCTGATGTGGGACTCGATCCCAGGACCCTGAGATCATGACCTGAGCTGAAGGCAGCGGCTTAACCCACTGAGCCACCCAGGCACCCCGGGTATTTTATCTTAATCACAAGGCTCCATGTTTCACTCAAATTAATATTCTTTTAATTTGGGAAATCTACTAAGAAAAACAAACAAACAAACCCAAATGCGATGCAAGGATGACCAGAAGGTCTCGGTGTGTTTTAATTAGGGGCTATCATTGTGAAAAGCAGGCAACAGCTCTTATAACCTTTCATTAACACCTATTCTGTGATGAATCAGGTGACATCCTCTCCTTCCAGGAGTTCTCCTCTTCTGGGAACAGAACAGAACGGGAACATAGATAAGGTAATTAGTGCTGAAAAAAAAAGAAAAAAGAAAAGACTGCAGGGCAGCTCTAGGCATTCAGCATTGTTAAGAACTCTGCCAAGGAATTAGCATTCAATGGAGATGTGATAATTAGCTGGGTTTTTCACAAGGGGTGATTGGGAAATTTCCAGACAGACAAGGAGCAAGACTGCTCTTTTTTATTACTGCCTCGGTGTTAGAAAGGATGCTGCAATCCTGATGCAAAATGTGGATGAACCTATTTTCCTAATTATACAAATGAAGAAATCTGATATAAAAAAATGAAATTGTGAAACTGAGAATTTACTATTAGCAAGGAAATGTAATGCACCATGAAATATGAGCTTGTGCTCAAAATATCTTTGCAGTTTTTAACCCTCAGATTGTTAGGCTATATCCACCTCCTAGCCAGTCATTGATCAGGATCCATGAGTTTGCACAACAAGTTGGAGAAAGGAAACATTTTGGTCTTTTTCTCTCACCATAGCTGCCCTAGGCCCAAAGGTGCCATGTGGTACCTAAACATGAAGACTCATTCTTTGTATGGAAGACTATGGTATGAGGCTGATTCCAATATGAGGGTCCATTCCTGCTAGGAAGGAGCCCCTTACCAGTGCGGGAAGAAAATTCCCCCAAAGGAGCACATCTACACACACCAGAAGCCTGCCTTCCACAGACTTGGTCTCTAGCCCCGTCACCTTAGTCACCTTTCATTAGCCCACCTTGGGCTCTGTTATTAGCCCAGAGTTACTGCACCTGCTTTCTGCTTCCTTGGGACGATGTTGCCTGCTGCCCTGAGGCTTCAGAAGTATTCAGCCTAAAAAAGGGAGACTTCTCTTCCACGTGTTTCTTACAAAATCTGGAAATCTCATTCAACTATTTATTTGTGTTAACCTGGGAAAACTTTTAGCCAGAAACCACAACAGGACAGGGAGCAAGCAGGTGTCCTGAAAGGGCAACATAAAGAGAGGGAAGGAGGGAGGAAGGGAGGAGGGAGGGGAACTCCCTGGTAATTGGTGGCTGAAGAAGAAGAAAACTAGTGAAGGAACAGATCCAAGAGAGCAGCATGTCTTTCCCATTCCCATTCCAGTCTAGGAGGTTCCTCCCCGGTTCAGATACGGATGCCAGCCGCTATGCTGACTGAACAGAAATCAAACATGGCTTTGATGGAAGGCATCCCCGTTTTCTTCAGGTTTATGGCTAGAATTCAGCTGACTTCTGTCAGGCAATGATCAAGAGCAAGATGGCACAGTTTCCAACCAGTTTATAGAAGACTGGAGAAAATGTAGTAATGGAGAAAATGAAGAAAATAGCACTTATTAAGTGGTAACTCCGGGGAAGAGGATGTCCTAAGAGATCTTAAATGTACTAATATAAGTACATTCTCATAAGCACTGAGATAACTGATAGAAGTACTCCATTTTGGGCACCTGGGTGGCTCAGTGTGGTTAAAGCCTCTGCCTTCGGCTCAAATCATGATCCCAGAGTCCTGAGATCGAGCCCTGCATCCAGCTCTTTGCTCAGCAGGGAGCCTGCTTCCTCCTCTCTCTCTCTCTGCCTGCCTCTCTGCCTACTTGTGATCTCTGTCTGTCAAATGAATAAATAGAATCTTAATTTTTAAAAAAAAGTAGTCAATTTTTCTGAAAACTGAGTCTTGGGAAGTTGAGCAGACTTTGAGCAAAACCGGAGTTCCATGTGGAATGCCACATAAAATCAGCAAGCAGAATCTCCCATAGTGAGTTATGGGTGATTCTTTAGGTCGGATTTCTGTTTGATTGATTGACTGATTGAATGAAGATTTTATTTATTTATTTGAGAGAGAGCGCTAGAGAGCACAAGCAGGAGGAGCAGCAGAGGGAGAGGGAAAGAAGCAGACTTCCTACTGAGCAGGGAGCCCAGCATAGAACTTGATCTCAGGATCCTGGGATCATGACTTGAGCCGAAGGCAGTCGCTTAACCAACTTGGCCACCAGGTGCTCTGGATTTCTGGTTTTTTAATTTTTTTTTTTTAACTTCTTCCTCTTTTTACCTTGGGCTTCAATTTTTGGCAGCTACATTTGTACTTTCTGATTATTTTTGTTCCTTACCTTAGATTTTTGCGAAAGAGAAATTCTCTGATACAACTTTTTCTATCTAATGAAGAAGTTTCTCAGAATTTAATATTCATTGCAGTATGGTTATATCTGAGCCCACAGATTCTCATGATTTTTATAAAGCCAACGCTAACCTCTGTAGGACAGTTTAAAAGTTAACAGGAAAGATCACTAAGCAAAAATTTCCAAGAATAGAACAGGAAAATTTTTTTACAGATCTAGCTTTACCAGAAAATGAACTGGATTGTAATGCAGCAACAGCATAAATATGGGGCCAGTAAGGAAACACAGGTGGCCAGAATAATTAAGAAAATAATCCCAGAAATTGTTGTATTATCGTAGTAATTAAGTTTGGAATTAAAGGTATCTTAGATGTTAATGCAGAAGGAAAGAACTTTCAGTAAGTGGTAATGGAATAAATGCCTGGTGACCCAGACTCAAATCAATTTAGATTCTCACCTCAAGTCATAGATGAAAATAAAATCCTAATGAGATATAGAAAAACATGTGAAAGATTTAAAACATAAACAGGAACTGGCAGTTCATAAGCTCTATAGCAGAATGAGAATGGAACAGTAATGGTTCTATATGTTCAACATACTGGAACTCAAAGAAAATGGGACAAAGAGGTACGTCATAGGACTGTAGCCACCATCTACATGAGAGGTTTATACCTACTTTTAAGAATTAAGAATATATAAAAATATAATGCATAAGGACAATACAAAACTAGTTAATGTTATAAAATAAAACCCAAATAAAGAGAACTAAAACTAGCAGACAAATGAAAAAATGTTCTAGTCCACGAGTACTTAAACATGGTTGAACAATGATGCTTGACATCCTAGCCTTTTATTTTTTTAAAGATTTTATTTATTTATTTGTCAGAGAGAGAGAGAGAGATCAAGAGAGCACAAACAGGGGGAGCAGTAGGCAGAGGGAGAAGTAGACTCCCCACTAAGCAGGGAACTTGAGGCAAAACTCCCTCCCGGGACCCTGGAATCATGACCTAAGCCAAAGGCAGACTCTTAACTGACTGGTCCACCCATGTGTCCCAAGACATCACTATTTTTTATTCTTTTTTTTTTTAAGATTTATTAATTTATTTGAGAGAGAGAGAGACTCAAGGAAACTGTGCGCTGAGGGTAGAGTTCCCACTCAGGGCTTCATCTCTTGACTCTGAGATCAGGACCTGCGCCAAAATCAAGAGTCAGAAGCTTAACTGACTGAACCACTGAGGTGCCCCACGACACCGCCTTTTAAACACATTTCTTCCCTTAAACATTCTCTCATCACCAGTCTCCTGGTTGTCCTATTGTGCTGCCTCTATTCCAGAGTGCTTTTTCATGCTCCTTCTTCTTTTCCCTACGTGAAGTTGTGAAGGTCCCTACGGTTCAGTTTTTGGTAGTTTTCCTATTTTGTATTTCTACAAGACCTCATTTATTCCTTGGCCTTTTGGGAGCAGGTATACTTCAGCTCCCAAGCTTACATTTTTGCCACAGCACTGCAAATTCTAGAAATGTGCATCAGGTATCAAGGCTCAGTGTTTCTGCATCCTCCAGTTCCTGGGGATAGATGATAATTTTGTTTTCTTTTGCTGACCATGGTAGTATATGATGCAGTTGAAATTAATTAATTGATTGCCTAATGCTTTTATGTTTCCTTCCAACAAAAAGGAAACGTTCCAAGAGGGCTGACACTTTTATTTATTTATTTATTTATTTGAGAGGGAGAGAGAGCAAGCAGAGCACAAGAATAGGGGGAGGGAGAAGTAGACTCCCTGATGAGCAGGAAGCCTGATGCAGGCCTCAATTCCTGGAAGCCAATCCCAGGACACTGCCGGATCTTGACCGAGGTGGAAAGCAGCTACTTAATCAACTGAGCCACCCATGCCCCTGGCACTTCGTTTTCTTTACTCAGCTTTTTATCTTGAAGGCAAGGAAAGTGCCTGTGATTTAGCAACTTAAGTATTTAAATTGAATCTAATGGATGAATGAACTGTACCTTCAGCTGAGCTACAAAATAAGTCTTTGTGTTTATTAAAAATGAACAAATGCAAAAAGGTTTGACAGTAAAACTTTAAATAAAGAGAATAAAAATATAGGAATGTCTTGGTGGCTCAGTACATTAGGCATTTGCCTTTGGTTCAGGTCATGAACCCAAGGTCCTAGAATCCAGTCCCACGTGGGGCTCCCTGCTTCTGCCTCTGCCTGCCACTACCCCCTTCCTCCTTGGACTGTTATCTTTTAAAATACAGTTATATCCTTACTGGTTTGCATATGCAAAATAAACTAGTTAGACTTAAAAGACATTAAACTCTTCAAACCATGGGAAATCTTGGAAGAAATTGTGTCAAAATGTATTTATTCATATGGCAAAATTGAAATTTACTACTGAAGAAATGCAAGTTAAACAAAATATCCATAAAGCAAAAATAAATATGGGGAAAATGCACAAACATTGCTGGTGACAACATTTCAGAAAGAAATTTTTGTATGTCTTGAATCCTTAGTGTTTATCTAAATACAGGGGAAACCTTTGTGCCTAGATTTTAGTTTATTAAGAGACTATAAAAAATGAAGTACAAGAAGGTATATATTCAGGAACAAATAATGGCCAAAGGAGACCACCTTTGTAGACTTTGTAGCTAGCGTCACCGGGAGGTTGTGTAGCCATTTAAAAATGTATGAGTGGAAAACAATTTAGAATTGTATTGCACAGCAAAAATTCAAGCTATATTATTTACATACTATGGTCACAACTTGGTATTTGGAGACACATGATATGCATTTTAATTGATTAGTAATATGAAAATATGAATCAAAATTATAATTGAGGTGTTACTAAAATTGTGCAGGATAAAAATCCTAACTCAAGCGCTTTATTGAGGAACAGTTTTCAGCATCATGCCCGTAGGCCCTCTTCTGCCCTGTTTCTTTTCAATTTATACTAAAGCCGCATTTCATTGAAAAGGCAGAAGCCAGGAAGTGTAAATCTTAAAGAGAAAGTATGAATTTAGCCGAAAAGCTCCGTTGCCGTGCAAAGTTTATACAAAACTAGCAGCATCACATACGTGCACCCGTTGGGGCTGACAGAATCCCACAAACGGAGTAACCCGGAGAGGCCAGCCAGCTCCCGGGCATCCCGCGCCGCAGCTCCCCAACAGCCCCCTCGGCGCCGCCCGCTCCCTTCCTCCCCATCCCCCATACGCCCGCCCACTGACGCGAGCGGGCGGCTGCGCAGCCGCAGTAGCCGCCTCAGCCGCTCCTAGCCCGGGGGATCCTGGGACGAGGCTTTTCCGGAAGGACGGGCTCGGCGTCCGCGGCTAGGCCGGTGTTCCAGGCCCAGACCCAAGCCAGGCCCGTGTTCCAGGCCCTCGTCCCAACACAGTCGCCGAGGCGGCGCTCTTGGTGACCTCGGAGGGCGCAGCGGGCCGCTCGCTGAGGTGGCCGGCCTCGCCGCCTCGCGAGTCGCAGTACGTGGCGGCGCCTCGCCCTCGGCCCGGAGCGGAACTGCTGGAGGAGCGGCAGCGCAGGCCTGACCAGGTGAACCGGGTCCCTTAACCGCCTTCTGGTGAATCATCTGCATAATAATCAGATTTGAGGTCCGCAGCCCTCTGTGGTCCTGTTGTGGAACAGTTTTCGGTGGATGACCGACCGGTGTGTGGTGAGGGGCGCCAGAGGGACTGCTTGCCCCTGAAAAGGAAAGCGAGCTCTCCCGCTTTTCGGGCTGCCTCGTTTCCTTGAAAGCTTTCGGGTTCTCACTGCGGGCTCGGGCACCGATCTGTGTGCCCGAGGAAGGCTTTCCCATGAAAGTGTCTCTTGGTAACGGTGAAATGGGCGTCTCCGCCCATCTGCAGCCTTGCAAGGCAGGAACCACACGGTTTTTTACCAGCAATACTCACAGTTCGGTGGTATTGCAAGGCTTCGATCAGCTTAGAATAGAAGGCTTGCTTTGTGATGTGACCCTGATACCCGGTGATGGAGATGAAATCTTCCCCGTTCACAGAGCTATGATGGCGTCTGCCAGTGATTATTTCAAGGCGATGTTCACAGGTGGAATGAAAGAACAGGATTTAATGTGTATTAAGCTTCACGGGGTGAACAAGGTTGGTCTGAAGAAAATAATTGATTTTATTTATACTGCAAAACTTTCCCTTAATATGGACAATCTCCAGGACACACTCGAAGCTGCCAGCTTTTTACAAATTTTACCTGTTTTGGACTTCTGTAAAGTATTTCTTATTTCAGGAGTCTCTTTAGATAACTGTGTTGAAGTTGGACGAATTGCTAACACCTACAATCTTATCGAAGTGGATAAATATGTCAATAATTTCATCCTGAAGAATTTTCCTGCTTTACTGAGTACTGGGGAGTTTCTGAAGCTCCCTTTTGAACGGCTTGCCTTTGTGCTTTCTAGTAATAGTCTTAAGCACTGTTCTGAACTTGAGCTCTTCAAGGCTGCCTGTCGCTGGCTAAGGTTGGAAGACCCTCGGATGGATTATGCTGCAAAATTAATGAAGAATATTCGATTTCCATTGATGTCACCCCAGGATCTCATCAATTACGTGCAGACAGTAGATTTCATGAGAACAGACAATACCTGTGTGAATTTGCTTTTAGAAGCTAGCAATTACCAAATGATGCCGTATATGCAGCCAGTGATGCAGTCAGATAGAACTGCCATTCGATCTGACTCGACACACCTGGTCACATTAGGAGGAGTTTTGAGACAGCAGCTGGTTGTCAGTAAAGAATTACGGATGTATGATGAAAGGGCACAAGAATGGAGATCTCTAGCCCCCATGGATGCTCCTCGATACCAGCATGGTATTGCTGTCATTGGAAACTTTCTTTATGTAGTTGGTGGTCAAAGCAATTATGATACGAAAGGAAAAACTGCTGTTGATACAGTTTTCAGGTTTGATCCTCGGTATAATAAGTGGATGCAGGTTGCATCACTAAATGAAAAGCGCACATTCTTCCACCTGAGTGCCCTCAAAGGACATTTATATGCTGTTGGTGGGCGAAGTGCAGCTGGTGAACTGGCCACAGTAGAATGTTACAACCCAAGGATGAATGAGTGGAGCTATGTTGCAAAAATGAGTGAACCCCACTATGGCCATGCTGGAACAGTGTATGGGGGCCTAATGTATATTTCAGGAGGAATTACTCATGACACCTTCCAGAATGAGCTCATGTGTTTTGACCCAGATACAGACAAATGGACACAGAAGGCTCCAATGACAACAGTCAGAGGTCTGCACTGCATGTGTACAGTTGGAGACAAGCTCTATGTCATTGGTGGCAATCACTTCAGAGGAACAAGTGATTATGATGATGTTCTAAGCTGTGAATACTATTCGCCAACCCTTGACCAGTGGACACCAATTGCTGCTATGTTAAGAGGTCAAAGTGATGTTGGAGTTGCCGTCTTTGAAAATAAAATCTATGTTGTAGGTGGATATTCTTGGAATAATCGTTGTATGGTAGAAATTGTCCAGAAATATGACCCAGAAAAGGATGAGTGGCATAAAGTTTTTGACCTTCCAGAATCACTTGGTGGCATTCGGGCTTGTACTCTCACAGTTTTTCCACCTGAGGAAAACCCTGGATCACCTTCTAGAGAATCACCTCTTTCAGCACCTTCGGATCATTCTTAGGACTAAAATGTAGTACCTTTGCAGTGCATCATGGATGATCTCACACTTCCCCTTCAGTTGTATCTTATAATGATTGGTACAGTTATTAGATAAAATGGTAATTGATGTTATTTGTCTTGTTAGGTTCTGTGTTTATCATATGGTTAACAAATGCATTCTGAAAATGTATTCGACATAGCCAGCTGTTTTAACAAATGTAAAAAGATATGTAGAAAAATGTTTGAGATGTGTTTGTGCTGCTGTGTTAAGTCAAATTGTAGGTGATTGTAGTAAATGTATAATTATGTTCATTATGCTTCAGAGCTGCAAGTTTTCATCTTTGACTTCAAAACATCAAAGGGAGGCTGCCTGCCCTGACCTAAAATAAACAAAAGGTCACCAATATTATCACCTACCTCCCTTTTTTCGTATAGTTTTTGGCATCGTTGCCAATTCACCTGATTGAGTGCATTGAGAATATGTGAAGTTTCTTAGATAGGAGAAGTAAACAGTGTAGCCCTAAGTCAGGGTTTTGTATCTCTCTCTGGAGAGAGGGAAGGGGAGAGAGAGAATATAAGTATGTTTGTACGTACATTACATACATGTGTATATACATCCATACACCCATACACATTTCATTTTTAAATTGATTGGTATTTCAGCTATAGGAAAATTGTTTTTAAATTAATTTTTTTCTTCTACCTAGCAGCTGTTTCTATTCAAGTGGGAATTCAGTACCAGAAAATAAGTATAGAGTCATACTAAATTGAGACAGCTAAGGGCTACAACATACTAGGTTGACTACCAAATCTGTCATTTGGCTAAATTTTTATTTCAGATAAATCATATTACTTTTTCTGGTGTATATTGTTTTCTGTAGAGTTGCTTTTATACAGGCTATTTAGCAGAGTTCAGGCTTCTGAGAATTGGTTTTGCTGAGTAAGTTTAAGTAAGCTCTGCTATTCTGCCCTTTTGTTCAGTAAAACTTACATGAGGAAAGCTAAGAATGAAATATGCTGAACAAAGCTGTAGGATTTTAAGTTCGGTCTCCCAACTTAGTCATTCTAACATGATCGTTTGATTTGGGGCGGTTGCTCTAGGCAGTCTATGTCCTGAGCTTTGTGGGATCTGCCTCAAAGCTGTGATCTGAGCAAGCAGGAGATAGACTCAGTTCTGTTTCAAATCAGAAAAATGTCCCTTTGTCTGTGTCTAAAGAACAGGACCAACTTCAGATTCCCTAAGAAGCCAGTTACAGAAAGCCTTGGCCACTGCTGATTTTCAGACAGGTGCTAAAGTAGATGTTCAGCCTCTGAAATACCAAGGGCATCCCTACTGGTTGAGAAGCATATGGGGAGATCTTAATGAGACCTTTTCAGCGAATGGGAGTCATAGGAGACTTTTGTATGTAGTGAGTGATTCTGGAGAGGTACTTTCCTGGAATAATTGCCTACCTGAAGAAAAATTTACATAGGCACATTTACATACATATAAATATATCCCTACACTTGGGAAGTTGTCACAGTATAAATCAGGAATGATCTCTTCATTGACAATCCCATAATAAAACTCAGGAATCCAGACAAGAGGAATTGGCTTCCAGGGATCTGAACCTTACTGCCCATACAAGTGTTGATTGATTTTAGTGCTTTTTATGATTTCTGCCTTGGCAGAAAATTTCATACTTTCTATGTTTTTTTAAATGACTGATTTTTTATTACTAAAAATAGCACAGTTGAGTACATGTAGAAAATAGAAAAAATAGAAATTGATGTTAACTTTGTGCATTAAATAAGCAAGAAATGGCATCCCAATCATTTCTTTATTAATGAAGTTAAATATTTGTGTTTTTTGAGTAGCTCTGTTTCCTCTGAATGTTCATGTCCTTTACCCTTGTGATACCTATTGGACTTGCTTTGTTTTTTTTCATAACAAGTTATAGGATCTCTTTATATAATAAATATAATTTAACTGGCATTTGTTTGCATTGATTTCTTTATCTTAATCTATTACAGTTTTACAAAGGCAGGGCCATTCAGTTACTTTTAGAGATAAAATTTGTCCATCTTTTTGTATTTTGACCTTTACGGATAATTCTGCTATGGTTATTTTTTTTTTTTTAATTTAGTATTGATGTATTACTCTTGGTGCTAATTCTCACCTGCTGAGGTGGTATTGCCCTGCTTGCCTTCTGTTCTACACAAGCTTTGCTCTTCCACCTTGTTGAAAAAAGGTTTTTGCCTTCTATTACAGTTAACTGTTGCTTTGTAACTAGCTAAGAATTGCTTAACTAGATAAGCTAACTATTCCACCTATATCCCCTACCTCCAGCCTCACACACTTCACCTCTCACCCTTTTCGAATTTTCTGCAGTGGACAGCTGTCTTGGCAGTCCTAGAGTAGGTGACTGATGGTATGCTAATGCTACTAATTACACCTGGAATTCTTTGCTTATAGATAAAGAAATTTTCAGTGACTTTAAAATGATTAGAAAGAGATTTTACTTTCATAAGCTAATAATTTTTTATGGGAAATTAAGACTGAAAAAAAGGATAAACTGTAAACACATTAGATATTTTTAATGTTGCTTATTTTTCTAAGTTTCAAAATTAACGTTCATTAGTTTTTCTGATTATAGAAGTAATTTATGTGTATTATAGAAAGTACAGGAAAATAAAAGTGAAACTGTAAATGATCAATGATTTCCACATGCCAAGGGTAACTTCTGTTAACATTTATATATTATACATGTACATAGGTACAGACATTTGTCAAATATTTTTCAAATAGGCCAGACCCTAACCTAAAATCTGATGATCAAAAGAAATAAATCCAACTTTGAAACACACTGCTATCATTATGACTTTTCCTTCAGGTTCTATAAAATATATATTAAAAATTAATGTGCATTGTTTTTACTCAAATCCATACTTTTTTTCCCTCCTTGCCAGCAGAATTCCTGTAGTTTACCCATAAAGCAAACACATTCATTCATGTTCATATTTTTCTGGTTCATAATTGAAATTACCTGGTTTTGATTACAAAGTATGCTCCTACAGAACATTTCATTCAAAACTACAAAAACACACCATCAAGAGAAATAAAACCAAAGTCCTATCCACAGCTCAACCAGTTATTAACTGAAAGACCCTAAGCTCTCAAAGCTAATGTTTACCCTTTTGTCAATGGCATTATGGTGGGTATTAATAATTGTGGTATCTTATCAGAATTACAAGTTGAGAATGTTACAAAGTGATTGGCATAAGACATGCATTGGGAAGTATTTAGTGAAGGATAGTTGGTACTAATAAAGTTGGCATTTTACATCATAATTTTCGACTTTTTTTTTTAATAAACATATAATGTATTATTTGCCCTAGGGGTACAGTACAGTACATAGCACTCACCATAGCACATACCCTCCCCAGTGTTCATCACCCAGCCACCTCATCCCTTCCTCCCCTGACCCTCCAACAACCCACAGTTTGTTTCCTGAGATTAAGAGTCTCTTACGGGGGCACCTGGGTGGCTCAGTGGGTTGAGCCGCTGCCTTCGGCTCAGGTCATGGTCTCAGGGTCCTGGGATCGAGTCCCGCATCGGGCTCTCTGCTCAGCAGGGAGCCTGCTTCCTCCTCTCTCTCTGCCTGCCTCTCTTTCTACTTGTGATCTCTCTCTGTCAAATAAATAAATAAAATCTTTAAAAAAAAAAAAAAAAAAAGAGTCTCTTACGGTTTGTCTCCCTCCGCAGTCCCATCTTGTTTCATTTTTTCCTTCCCTTCCCCCATGACCCCCCACCCCCATGTCTCAAATTCCTCTTATCAGAGAGATCATATGATAATTGTCTTTCTCTGATTGACTCTTTTCACTTAGCATGATACCATCTAGCTCCATCCATGTTGATGCAATGACAAAATTCAGGGGTTTTTTTGATGGCTGCATAGTATTCCATTGTGTATATATACCACATCTTTATCCATTCATCTGTTGATGCACATCCAGGTTCATTCCATAGTTTGGCTATTGTGGACGTTGTTGCTATAAACATTTGGGTGCATGTGCCGCTTTAGATCACTACATTTGTATCTTTAGGGTAAATACCGAGTAGTGCAATTGCTGGGTCATAGAGTAGCCCTATTTTCAACTTTTTGAGGCTCCTCCATACTGTTTTCCAGAGTGACTGCACCAGTTTACATTCCCACCAGCAATGTAGGAGGGTTCCCCTTTCTCTGCATCCTCACCAACATCTGTCATTTCCTGACTTGTTAATTTTAGCCATTCTGACTGATGTGAGGTGGTATCCCACTGTGGTTTTGACTTTATTTCCCTGATGGTGAGTGATGTTGAACACATTTTCATGTGTCTGTTGACCATTTGGATGTTGTTGTCGTCGTCTTGTTCTTTTTAAATTTCTTTGGCAGAGAGACACAGCGAGAGAGGGAATACAAGTAGGAAGAGTGGGAGAGGGAGAAGCAGATTTTCTGCCAAGCAGGGAGCTTGATGCAGGGCTCCATCTCCTGGGATTATGACCTGAGCTGAAGGCAGAGGCTTAATGACTGAGCCACCCAGGCGCCCCCATTTGGATGTCTTCTTTGCAGAAATGTCTGTTGTTATCTTCTACCCATTTCTTGATTGGATTATTTGTTCTTTGGGTGTTGAGTTTGGTAAGTTTTTTTTTATAGATTTTAGACACTAGCCCTTTATCTGATTTGTCCTTTGCAAATATCTTTTTTCATTGTCTTTTGGTTTTGTTGACTGTTTACTTTGCTGTGCAAAAGTCTTGGTGAAGGGGCGCCTGGGTGGCTCAGTGGTTTGGGCCTCTGCCTTCGGCTCAGGTCATGATCTCACGGTCCTGGGATCGAGCCCCGCATCGGGCTTTCTGCTCAGCGGGGAGCCTGCTTCCCCCTCTCTCTCTGCCTGCCTCTCTGCCTGCTTGTGATCTCTCTCTGTCTATCAAGTAAATAAATAAAAATTAAAAAAAAAAAAAAAGTCTTGGTGACGTCCCTGTAGCTCATTGTTGCCCTTGCTTCCCTTCCCTTTGGCACATTTCTAGGAAGAAGTTGCTGTGGCTGAGGTTGAAGAGGTCGCTGCCTGTGTTCTCAAGGATTTTGTTGGATTTCTGCCTCACATTGAGGTCTTTCATCCATTTTGAGTCTATTTTTATGTGTGTGGTGTAAAGAAATGGTCCAGTTTCATTCTTCTGCATGTGGCTGTCCAGTTTTCCCAGCACCATTTGTGGAAGACTATCTTTTCTCCTTTGGATATTCTTTCCTCTTTGTCGAAGATTAGTTGACCATAGAGTTGAGGGTCCATTTCCGGGCTCTGTATTCTGTTCCATTGATTTATGTGGTTTGACTTTAGTTTTATCTTAATGATTTTCATAGGTTATTTTTCTTAGAAAGTATTAAATATCTGTACAATTTTGCACTCATGAATGTACCTTCATATTTTTTTCCATTTCCCTATGAGTATATTTAAATATCTACCCTAAATGTATCTATTAAATTAATAGATTAATTAATCTATTAAATATCTACCCTCATTTGAAATTTCCTACATAAAATTTTGTCCATGTCTGACTCTGTAATAAATTCTAAAGAAGTAAAATCTGAGTCAAATAGTGTAGGCTCTTAAAATACATTCCAAGAGTGTACCAATATGCATTTCCAGCAGAATGTGTTTAGTGATTATTTGGGAGGAAATCTTTTTTTTTTTTTAAAGATTTTATTTATTTATTTGTCAGAGAGAGAGGGAGAGCGAGTGAGCACAGGCAGACAGAGAGGCAGGCAGAGGCAGAGGGAGAAGCAGGCTCCCCGCTGAGCAAAGAGCCCGATGCGGGAAATCTTTACAGTTCTAGCTTTCTTGTTTGGGTTTTTTCTTCTTTTTTATTACAACATTGAAATTTATGGCATTTTTATGGGTGCAAGGCTACTCAACTTTTTAGTTGAGATATTATGGACATGTATTGGTTGAGGTCCACAATATAATGATTGGAGATATATAGATATAGATATAGATATAGATAGATAGATAATCACCACAGTCAGTGTAATTAATATTCATCACCACACATAGGTACAAATTTTTTTCTTGGAATGAGAACATTTTAAGATTTACTCTCAGTTGGGGTACCTGGGTGGCTCATGGGTTCAAGCTTCTGCCTTGAGCTCATGGTTTCAGGGTACTGGGATTGGGCTCTCAGCTCAGCAGGGAGCCTGCCTCCCTTTTTCTCTCTCTCTGCCTGCCTCTCTGCCTACTTGTGATCTCTGTCAAATAAATAAATAAAATCTTAAAAAAAAAAAAAAAGATTTACTCTCGGCAACTTTCAAATATACAACAATATTATTAACTGTAGTCACATGCTGTACCCTACTTCCTAATTTATTTTATAACTGGAAGTTGGTACCTTTTGACCACCTTCACCATTCCATATAATGCAGTCAAATATGTCCATCTTTTTTGCATTTTGAACTTGTGGTGGTAATTTTGCTGTTTTTTCCGTAGTACTGATGTCACATTTTTCATCCTTATCAGTTGCTTTATCAGCTCTAATTCTTAACTTGCTAAGGGAGCACTTATTGCTTATTTCTTGTTCAAATTGCTTTTCTTTCTGATTGAAATGAACATGAATTTTTAAAATAAATTTTCAAAAATTCCTTTTACATTAATATTAGTCTATTTACAGTAAGTATTTTCCCATCTTATTTCCTTAAGTATGTGTCTTAATATGCAAAGTTTTTTTTGGCAATGTAGTAAAATTACTTTTTCCTTTGTCATTTTAAAATATTTACTTGTGTATTTTTTTCCCACTGTGATATGGTATAATTATCCCAGTATTTTATATTATTGTTATGAATATCACTTTTTACTATACTTCTAGCATAAAATCTAATGTATGTTTTCAAATTATTATCCATTTGTTCCCATCACCCCTTTCTGGATAATTTTTACTTTCTCCCTGAATTTTTATGCTTTTTAAAATCATATAATAAAATCTTATATGGGCCATTTAGAGTCTTTCTTCAGTTTCGATGATCTTTTCTTCAAGTTGTCTTTGGTATATAGATTGCTTTTTTGAATGATTTTGTTTTCACATTGTATTCCAAACTTTATTGCAGCAGTATAGGAAATGCATGGTTTTAGCATGTTGCTTTTTTGACATCATTACTGTCATTGATTCTTAAGTTTTTGGATGAAACATTCATCTCATTGATTTGTAACAGATTTTTTGGTGGATTCTCTTGTGTTTTCACCTTAGAGAATCATATTATATTATTTGCATAGTATAAAAACCTTGTTCTATATTATTTGTATCATAACTTGAAAGATTGGTTAATACTTCCAGGAAAATTAGAGTAGTGATACATATCATCATGTCTTGTAGGTAATTTTAATAGGGGTGATTGTAGTTTTCTAATTTATTTGTTAAAGAGAGATGTTCTTGCTTTTGTTCATCAAAGGTGGTTGTTCACAGTGCAGAACTGGTAAAGTGTTCCTTAACAAAATGCATGAATAATAAATTTATTCCTCTATTTACTTTGTAACAGTCTGTGAACAACCACTTTCTAGGGACTGATATTATTCTGCCATCTACTGGTTGGAATTAAAAGTCCTCATTTTAGATGGATTCCAGAAAATGTATCTCCTTAAAAACAACAGCAAAAAAACCCCAGAAACCCCAGTAATGACAAAAAACTATGAGAAATTTTTGTAGCATCAAGTCTTTACACACCCAATTACCTAATAAATATGTAAAACATATGATAACTCTTGGTGGATATAGTGGGTCAGATAATCAAAGAAAATATTTTTTGGCATCAAATAAAAATATACATTTTAAATTGCTTTGACCTTTATTTAATTGATTAATCCATATAAATTGCCAACTATCTAAAGTCTGTAACATTTTTAAAGGATTTTATTTATTTATTTATTTTAGAGAGCATGGGCCAAGGCATTGCACATGGGAGGAGGAGTAGAGGGGGAAGGGAAAGGGAGAGGGAGAGAATCCTAAGCAGACTCCCACTCTGGGTTGGAGCCCCACAAAGGGCTTGATCTCATGACCCTGAGATCATGACCTCAGCCAAACCAAGAGTTGGAGGCTTAACCCACTGAGCCAGGCAGGTACCCCCTAAAGTCTGCAACATTTATCTAAGCATCCACACCCACTACTGCATGCCTTCCTTTGGGGGACAGTAGGCAAGGAAGACATTCCCCATCCCTTTTAAATTGTTTTTAGCAAAGAGCCTCATTATGAAGACACTTACAGAGTAAATATTTTGCAATAACAAAGAATATAATATGCAATATATCCAGGTATAAATAAATCTGACAAACTTAAAATATTCAAATGGCTTTTTATATTGGCTTGCCCGTATGGATGCTAGGATCGGATCACTGCTCCAGCCACATGGCCTTCACTCAGCCCCAACAGCAACATATTTACAGAGCCACACAGTAACTTCTGAACCAGCTGATGCAAATTCTTTAGAATACCATCCATGGGCTCAAAGAAAGCCTGTTTCTCAGCTATGGGAACAGTAAGAGTGGCATAACTACCCATGTCTAATTCTCCAAAATACTGTCTCAGAGTAAAATATTCTCATACATAAAGCATTCTTTTCCTCAGGATGGATATGGCTGAAAACAGGTGACTTCTTACTGATGCCTCCTGAAGGCTATCAAGAGTACACATAGTCCCATATTTCTTTTCTAGATAGAGCTGAAAGAGCAAGGTTATATTTCCTGCAATCTTAGAACAAGAGGAGTATAAAGCTGATGACAGCATCTAAGGTCAGGTATTTCATTGTGTAGAGCCCCAACCACCGTTCCAAGTCCACAGAGTGTTCTGGTTCTTTACTGGTCCATCTTCCAGAAAGCTGTTACTATACAGGTAGAGGCTTATCGTCCTTTGCCTGTCAGCACCATCTGTTTAGATATGAGTCAAAGGGCAGGTCTAATTTTTACTGACTCAACTTTTTCCTAATTGGGAAACAAAGTTTATCACTTGCAAGTGAAGGAAATATTCTTCCATCCAGGAATTCGTGATTCATAAAAACTCTAGGGGTGCCTGGGTGGTTCAATGGGTTAAGCCTCTGCCTTCAGCTCAGGTCATGATCTCAGGGTCCTGGGATCGAGCCCCACATCGGGATCTCTGCTCAGCAGAAAGCCTGCTTCCCCCTCCCCCTCTGCCTGCCTCTCTGCCTACTTGTGATCTCTCTCTCTCTCTCTGTCAAACAAATAAAATAAAATCTTAAAAAAAAAAAAACCTAGAAGTTTATTTTCGCTTTTGTTTCCTTTGCCTTTGGAGACGTATCTTGAAAGAAGTTGCTGTGGCTGATATCGAAGAGATTACTGCCTATGTTCTCCTCTAAGATTCTGATAGATTCCTGTCTCACGTTGAGGTCTTTTATCCATTTTGAGTTGATCTTTGTGTACGGTGTAAGAGAATGGTCGAGTTTCATTCTTCTACATATAGCTGTCCAGTTTTCCCAGCACCATTTATTGAAGAGACTGTCTTTTTTCCACTGTATATTTTTTCCTGTTTTGTCGAAGATTAATTGACCATAGAGTTGAGGGTCCATATCAGGGCTCTCTACTCTGTTCCACTGGTCTATGTGTCTGTTTTTATGCCAGTACCATGCTGTCTTGGTGATCACAGCTTTGTAATAAAGCTTGAAATCAGGTAAGGTGATGCCGCCAGCTTTATTTTTGTTTTTCAACATTTCCTTAGCGATTCGGGGTCTCTTTTGATTCCATACAAATTTTAGGATTATTTGCTCCAGCTCTTTGAAGAATGCCGGTGGAATTTTGATCGGAATGGCATTAAAAGTATAGATTGCTCTAGGCAGTATAGACATTTTAACGATGTTTATTCTTCCGATCCAAGAGCATGGAATGGTCTTCCATCTTTTTGTGTCTTCTTCAATTTCTTTCATGAGTGTTCTATAGTTCCTCAAGTATAGATCCTTTACCTCTTTAGTTAGGTTTATTCCCAGGTATCTTATGGTTCTTGGTGCTATAGTAAATGGAATCGATTCTCTAATTTCCCTTTCTGTATTTTCATTGTTAGTGTATAAGAAAGCCACTGATTTCTGCACATTGACTTTGTATCCTGCCACGCTGCTGAATTGCTGTATGAGTTCTAGTAGTTTGGGGGTGGAGTCTTTTGGGTTTTCCATATAAAGAATCATGTCATCTGCGAAGAGAGAGAGTTTGACTTCTTCATTACCAATTTGGATACCTTTTATTTCTCTCTGTTGTCTGATTGCTGTTGCTAGGACTTCTAATACTATGTTGAACAAGAGTGGTGAAAGTGGGCATCCTTGTCTTGTTCCTGATCTCAACGGGAAGGCTGCAAGCTTTTTCCCATTGAGGATGATATTTGCTGTGGGTCTTTCATAGATAGATTTGATGAGGTTCAGGAATGTTCCCTCTATCCCTATACTTTGAAGCGTTTTAATCAGGAACAGATGTTGGATTTTGTCAAATGCTTTTTCTGCATCAATTGAGAGGACCATGTGGTTCTTCTCTCTTCTCATATTAATTTGTTGTATCACATTGATTGATTTACGAATGTTGAACCATCCTTGTAGCCCAGGGATGAATCCCACCTGATCATGGTGGATAATCTTTTTAATGTGTTGTTGGATCCTGTTGGCTAGGATCTTGTTGAGAATCTTAGCATCCATATTCATCAGTGATATTGGTCTGAAATTCTCCTTTTTGGTATGGTCCTTGCCTGGTTTGGGGATCAGGGTAATGCTGGCTTCATAGAAAGAGTCTGGAAGTTTTCCTTCTGCTTCAATTTTTTGAAACAGCTTCAGGAGAATAGGTGTTATTTCTTCTTGGAAGGTTTGGTAGAATTCCCCAGGGAATCCGTCAGGTCCTGGGCTCTTGTTTTTTGGGAGATTTTTGATCACTGCTTCAATCTCGTTATTAGATATCGGTCTATTCAGGTTGTCGATTTCTTCCTGGTTCAATTTTCGTAGTTTATATTTTTCCAGGAATGCATCCATTTCATCTAGGTTGCTAAGCTTATTGGCATATAACTGTTCATAGTAACTTCTGATGATTGTTTCTACTTCCTTGGTGTTAGTTGTGATCTCTCCCTTTTCATTCATAATTTTATGAATTTGGGATTTCTCTCTTTTCTTTTGGATTAGTGTAGCCAGTGGCTTATCGATCTTATTGATTCTTTCAAAAAACCAGCTTCTAGTTTCATTGATACGTTCTACTGTATCTCTGGTTTCTCCCTCATTGATCTCAGCTCTAATCTTGATGATTTCCCTTTTTATGTGTGGAGTTGGTTTGATTTGTTGTTGATCCTCCAGTTCTTTAAGGTGTAGAGACAGCTGGTGTGTTCTGGATTTTTCAATTTTTTTGAGCAAGGCTTGGATGGCTCATCAAAATCAAAAGCTTCTGCACAGCAAAGGAAACAGTCAAAAAAACAAAGAGGCAACCCACGGAATGGGAGAAGATATTTGCAAATGACAGTACAGACAAAAGGTTGATATCCAGGATCTATAATGAACTCCTCAAACTCAACCCACACGAAACAGACAAACACATCAAAAAATGGGCAGAAGATATGAACAGACACTTCTCCAATCAAGACATACAAATGGCTATCAGACACATGAAAAAATGCTCATCATCATTAGCCCTCAGGGAGATTCAAATTAAAACCACATTGAGATATCACCTTACACCAGTTAGAATGGCCAAAATTAACAAAACAGGAAACAACATGTGTTGGAGAGGATGTGGAGAAAGGGGAACCCTCTTACACTGTTGGTGGGAATGCAAGTTGGTGCAGCCTCTTTGGAGAACAGTGTGGAGATTCCAGTGTGGAAATTAAAAATAGAGCTTCCCTATGACCCTGCAATTGCACTCCTGGGTATTTACCCCAAAGATACAGATGTCGTGAAAAGAAGGGCCATCTGTACCCCAATGTTTATAGCAGCAATGGCCACGGTCGCCAAACTATGGAAAGAACCAAGATGCCCTTCAACAGATGAATGGATAAGGAAGATGTGGTCCATATACACTATGGAGTATTATGCCTCCATCAGAAAGGACGAATATCCAACTTTTGTAGCAACATGGACGGGACTGGAAGAGATAATGCTGAGTGAAATCAGTCAAGCAGAGAGAGTCAATTATCATATGGTTTCACTCATTTGTGGAGCATAACCAATAGCATGGAGGACAAGGGGCGTTAGAGAGTAGTAGGGAATTTGGGTAAATTGGAAGGGGAGGTGAACCATGAGAGACTATGGACTCTGAAAAACAGTCTGAGGGGTTTGAAGTGGCGGGGGGGGTGGGAGGTTGGGGTACCAGGTGGTGGGTATTATAGAGGGCACAGCTTGCATGGAGCACTGGGTGTGGTGAAAAAATAATGAATACTGTTTTTCTGAAAATAAATAAATTGGGAAAAAAAAAACCTAATTCATGGTAATCATTAACCAAAACATACTCAATATAGAATCCTAGAGTCAGTAATAACATTTATTTATTCATACTAGGCAAAAAATTTTACTACAGTTTTTTATTAACTTTCTCTAGATGAGAAAATCACAGATTTCATAAAACCTTCCATATATCATGTATACAGACACACATGAAGATGTCACTTAAGCTCAAAGACTGGGGAAAGAGTTTTCTAACCTTCAAGATTGCTCTCCCTTCCTGAGCTCACCCAGGCCCTGAAATGTTGACTTTATCCTGCAAGAGGAGTAGGTTGTGGATTCCATTGACACTGTCCACTTCATTCACTTCTTGGGTTTCAATATATTCTATATTCATCCTCACCACTGATCTGAGAGCTAATTCAGCCATGCACAACAGGTTCATGGCTCTCATTCAGGGAACCTCTATGTGTAGACCAAACTCAAGAAGATCTCTCTCCAGGACGCCTGGGTGGCTCGGTTGGGCAGCTGCCTTCGGCTCAGGTCATGATCTTAGCATCCTGGGATCGAGTCCCACATTGGGCTCCTTGCTCGGCAGGGAGCCTGCTTCTCCCTCTGCCTCTGCTGCCACTCTGTCTGCCTGTGCTGCTTGCTCGCACTCTCTCTCTCTCCCCCCCCCTCTCTCTCTGGCAAATAAATAAATAAAATCAAAGAATATCTCTCTCCACTTAGATCCCAGACCCAATGTCTAGAAATGGATGAGGATTCACCTGCTGGACACTTCCACATTCCCAGTGTACAACACCCTGCTGACGTGAAGTATCTACTGTTGCAGAAAAGAGAACCCCCATCAAGATCTCAGTAGCAATCAGGGTTGTAACTTTGAGAATAAAGTCTGATGAAGCCTTGATCTTACGCAGAGTCAGGAGTGTCATTATTCAGGAGAATGACAGAATTAGCCATCTTATCACAGCCATGAACCAGACCTGAACTATAAACTAGTCACCAGCTGGACACTTTATCTTTAAAAATCATGAAAACAACTGATCATTCTGGTCCATTGCATTTGCCTGGGGTTGTTACTAACCCTTAGTGACGTCACAGGACCCAGCTGTTCTAGTTGAAGAAATCGGCCGTTTTTGAATACTTAATCGCACATGTGTTCAGGATGCAGTTAGGGAGATGAGTAAAGATGGTGGTATCAGGCACAAGAAACGTGCAGGACCTGGCAACCCCTAAGCTCCAGGCCTACACAGAAAGAGTGATGGGTTTTTCCTCTAGTCCACCTTATTTTTGACCCCCCGACTGCTGGCTTTCAGGAGACTAGGGGCACAGGAAAAAAAAAAAAAAAAAAGCTCGGCAATAGTCTAACTCTTTAACAGTCTTGTCCAGCTCTTAGGAATGCCTTCACGCCCCAGACCTAACCTCTTCCACAGCCCCAATAATTCTATTCTCCTTACCCAAATTGGGCATTTGATCTATAAAACCTTCTTTTATTAATATCAAGGATATAGTCCTGAGAAACATTGTTCTCTCACATTATAGATTTGCGTCTGTTTGTCTGGTTGCACATTTCTGTGTACCCTCATTTTGAAGACTCTGAGCCAGGTGGCCATTTGGACACAAAAGAATAGAAACCCAATTTCCAACCCAAACACAAAGCTTCATGTAACAGATTTTCATCCTCTACCATTATAGTTTCCAGGGAAACAGGAACAGGATTCTCCGCAGTCCCGTGGCCCATGGAACAATCCTCTCAGCTTCTGAGTGATGATTGCTTCCATACCAATGACTACCCCAGCTCCACTGTGTTCCTGGGGCCTCCAGGAGAAATACTAGCTCACACCAGCTCAAGCTTTCTTGTCCTGAAAGACCCCCTTCCTCCTTGGTAAGGTTTGTTTTAGCAACCTATTGAAAGACCCCCTTCCTCTAGGACCCCCTTCCTCCTTGGTAAGTTTTGTTTTAGCAACCTATTGTCCCCATAGCCTGAAGGCAACACATTGTCTGTGGTCACCCGGTCTGTCAAAAGGAGAGACAAATGAGAAACGAAATGTACCGGGACTTTCCAGAGTGCTGTCCCAAGGAACCGCCAGAACGCCCTGACCCCAACACCCAATCATGCCCGAATCAAATTAATCAATTAGACTCCTGTAACCATGCATATCTGCTTCTGTAGGATCGCTTCCCGCCAGAACAAACCGTTACAGTGCCTAACAATGCTTGATTTAGGTTAATCAATCAGATTCCTGTAACCAAGCATCTGCTTCTGTAAACTCACTTCCCACCACCCCAACCTTGCCCTATATAATCTGCTCCCCAACTTAGCCCAGCACGCTCAGCCCACAAAGGCTGATGCGTCCGCAGGCGCCTGTGTAATCAATAAACCTCTTGCAATTTGCATCCAGTGGAGGCGTGCTGTTTGATTCTTGGGTGCGACTCCAGGATCTTTCAGTCCAGAGCCTGATATTCTTTTCCCTGACTTCCTTAGAATCATTAGTCCAAGTTCAAATCCTAGAAGAATCCCCTTTCTACCCTTTCCTACTGAATTTTATCATGATTCTTTGTGGTGGATGTGGTGAAAGCGCAAGTTAAGGCTTGGTCTGACTATAGATCTATTGCTGTCAGTCTACACCTGTGGGGCTTCATTACATTCCAGGAAAGGAAGGAGCGTGAGAGTAACCAAAGAGTAAGCACAATCTTCAGCCCCATCTGTACTGTCGGTGGTCAGAGAAAGGATCATTTGGTGCTAAATTTTGGGGGAAAGGGAGTGGGAGGCTGGCAGATGCCCCCTTTTATTTTATACACAGAAATAATGTTTTAAACTGTTCTTTAAATATCTGAGAGATTTTAGGAAAAACAAATCTCTTTCTTTGACTAATGTGAAAAGAAAAAAAAATGAGGATGGGGGAAATCGATAACCAAGAAATCTTGTCTGTTACTTTCTCATAGCTATCGTGCAGGTAATTTGAATGTTAAAAAATCAGCAATGTGATCATATCTGCACCCAAGTCCCTCGAAACGAGAAGTGCCCTCTGTGGAGCATAACAAAAAGCATGGAGGACATGGGGAGTTAGAGAGAAGGGGGTTGGGGTAAATTGGAAAGAGAGGTGAATCATGAGAGACTATGGACTCTGAAAAACAGTCTGAGGGTTTTGAAGGGGCGGGGGGTTGGAGGTCGGGGTACCAGGTGGCGGGTATTATAGAGGGCATGGATTGCCTGGAGCATTGGGTGTGGTGAAAAAATAATGATACTGTTATGCTGAAAATAAATAAATTTAAAAAAAAATTTTTTTTTAAATCTGGGGGAAGAAAAAAAAAAAAAAGAAGTGCCCTCTTGGAAACTGATTCTGAAGACCTGAAAGATGATAAGCAGGTTTCATAGGCTTGGCTCCTAAAAGCATAAAACACACAACCGACAGGGTGCGAACGACAAAATCACTGAAGAGCAAAAGAAATCACAGGGAGACACCATGACAGACTGCCCTCCAAAGATAGCTACGATAGTATCTCCCATCCCACGTGTGTCCTGAGAACTTTGCCATTTCTCAAAACGTTGAATCTACTTCACCTCCCGTTAAATACGGGAGGGCTTGGTAATTGCTTATAAAAGAATTTGTTAGAAATAATGATGCATGACTTCCAAGTTTACGTTAGAGTTTATCACCCTTGACACTACCGATACTTGAGGCCAGACAGTTCTCTGTGGTGGGGCCCTGTCCCATGCACGGGAGGCATTCAGCAGTATGCGTGACTTATGTCCACGAGATGCCAGTAACAGCCCTCATCAGTTGCGACAACCAAAAATGTCTCTGGACATTGCCCAAAGTCCCCTGGGGGACAAAATCATTCTCACTGGGAACCACTGGGTTAGATCATGAAAGACGATAGAGCTTGGTCACTGGGCCCTCATTTTTTGAGCCCTCGGGCCCCATGTAAACAGTGCAACAGTACTGGGTCCACCAGTCTATCAGAAAACACAGACGTCAAGGAGAAGTTAGAGTGAGGTGCTCCTGCACCCAGGGCCAGCTGAGATCCCAGCTGAAACCTGTAAGCCTCAGATATCGCAGTGAAAATGTCTACCAACCATCAAGTCATCACCAGCCAGACAGGGGGGTGTGTTCTAAGTTAGGATCATGCATTTTAGAATAATTTGTTTCAGAGCTATAGTAATGGGGAGAGTTTGTATCGAGAGCCCCAATCCACTGCACCCCTGCCTGCCTGCCCGCTCCCTCGCTGGACACCTGCCTGGAACCATAGCCCAGAGTGCACGACATCCTCATACTATGAGACAGCTGAACAGTGTCCCCTCTCACACGTGCCTGAAGGACAGAACCTACCTCAGAGTTCCTTGGGAAAGATGGACCGTCACCCAAATCCAGAAGATACAAAGCCCCTGTTTCTACCACAAGATGTTCCTGCAAGTCTTCAACCCCTTCGGCACAGACCACAGCCAGGCTGCCTGGAGCCACGCCGCCCTCCATGACCTCCTCTCCAGCCTTCATCGCTGCCTGGGACACCGGAAGCCTAGGGAAGAAGATAACCCTGTCTGTCTGTGTCTGGGGATCGTGGTCCGGAAGGACTTCCAAAGCATCCATCTCTACCTGAAGGAGAAGAAACACAGCCGCTGTGCCTGAGCATCAGATGAGAAATACCTGAACCAAAATCATGAACTTAAAAAAAAAAGTATTGTTGGGACGCCTGGGTGGCTCAGTTGGTTAAGCAGCTGCCTTTGTCTCAGGTCATGATCCCAGCATCCTGGGATCGAGTCCCACATCGGGCTCCTTGCTTGGCAGGGAGCCTGCTTCTCCCTCTGCCTTTGCCTGCCATTCTGTCTGTCTGTGCTTGCTCTCTCTCCCTCTCTCTCTCTAATAAATAAATAAAATCTAAAAAAAAAAAAAAGAGCTTTAAAAAAAAAAGTATTGTCTAGAATGGATTTACAGAAAACATCTTCAGAGAGAACATGATCTACTTTCTTAAATAAATGACTTTATGATGTAATTTTTTTTAAGTCTGTTTAAGTTTTGGGGTATATTTTGCATTTCCAAAATATAAAGTCCAATCCTTTATGAAAAAGTACTTGAGGATAGTATTTTGTTGAAGACATGTGTCAGTTAAATGAATGCCAGCTGCTATAACTGATCTACAGGAAACTATAACAGAAATTATATAACTGTATACCTTTATATATAATATAATATAGATTATATACATTATATAATATCTTATGTAATATGTTATATATTATATAACTATAAAAGGAGTTCCTGCTCAGATGACTCCACAGTGATTCAGGGACACCAGAACCTTCTCTTCTGTGACTTTGCCATATTCTGCATAGGACTCCAAATACGTCTGTAGTACTTGAGTCTATTCCAATCATTTGCAAAGGGGAAACGTGGGGTGGATCACAGAGGATGATTTCAGGGGCCCAGACTGTACCAGTGCAGGGCAATATCACTTCATCAACATTTGTGTGGCCCGAATTTATTCTCATGGGTGGTCTCAGTGTAAAGAAGTTTCCACTGAGAAGCAGACTGCTGGGGAGACTCATAAAGAGGAAACAAGTTCAATGAAAAAGAGCAGGCTTCATTGTTAAATTATTCGTACTAATGCTTTTTTAAGGGGAAAAATAACCAATAAGTTGGCAGCACACACTTCGAAAAGACCAAACAGCTGACCTAAAGTCTGAGATACAATTTAAACCAGGGCAAGATTAATGGCTATCACTCTTTAGAGTTGATAGCATCACTGACCCTTTGTAAGAAGCATTCAAGTTGATTCCCTAAGGCACAGCCTGACACCAGAAGGGTAGAGATGAGATCTCAGAACACTCTGTAAAATTCAAAGTTATATCTTCATTAGGTGAGGTAGGTGAGCAAGGCAAGAGGAGGTGGTTCCTTGCAGGTCCTTGGGGCTCACTGAAATAAAAGAGGAGAGTGAGTCTTCTACTGATAACCAACCTTGTGATTCTCATCCTGCTACCCTAAATACTGAAAATACAAACTTGAAGGAAATTTTCTTGCCCATAGACATTTTTTGGTCTTGTTTTCTTTTGTTTTTAAATCCCCCACTGGCTATTCCATTATAACTTTCCTTATAGAACTAAGAGGAATTTATAAAGGATCTTCAGATCTGTTGAACTCCCACATTACATAAAGCTTACCACTGTAGTATTTGCTCGTATTATTCTTTCTCCTATAATTGCCATACTTGTTTTCCTCGTGAATATTGACAGTGCACTGGAAACAATGGAGACTGGTACTGGATGCCTAGAAAAACAAGTTGGGTGAGAGGAAGTCTCTCCCCTTAGGTATTTTACAGACCCCTGGAGGAAGATATTCCAAGGAGAAAATAGGGCAGGTCAGGGCTCAGTCCCTTTGGGTGCTTTTAAAAAAAATAGTATATCCTAGTTAACTTGTAAAGAACAGAAATTCACTGGTCACAGTTCTAGAAGTTGGAAATCCAATATCAGGGTGTCTCTTATAAGGGCCCCAATTTCATCAGGGATATGGCCTTGTACTCTCATCACCTCCAAAGGACCCCCACCAGATAGCATCATTTCAGGGTTAAGATTTCAACAATTTCCAAACATTCATTAGCAGTTCATTAAAAGCTCCATGACTGCCATCTAAAAGAGACAATATAACCATCCTTAGTACCAAAGAAGAGTGAGTAGGTATATTAGCAAGAAAGAGCAAGTGGGGCCAAGAACTGAGAATCCACATCTTCATTCTTTGACCTGAAGTCACTCTCTGCTTTTTACCTGCCAAACTGTGGAAATTGCACTGAAGTGGAGCCCAGTCTCCCTCTCAAATGGATGGAGAAAAGAGCATCCAATTGATTGTTCATTGTTGTCTCTGAGTAATCTCCAGAGCACCTCAGGATAAAGGTCATTCAGTGACGCTTCAGGAAAGATCTACCACAACTCATAGATAAATAGCCTGGTTGCTGTAGGCCGTGCGAATGGGGGAGAATTTGAGTTTAGATGTGTGGCACTCTGTAGGACACCAGGCTAGTTATTTTTCTGTGATGACCAAGTTAAGGCAAATTTGAGATGAGACCATCCTTGGGACTTCCTCTAGTGCTGGGCAAAAGCTGAAAATTGTGCTCTTGCAACACAAACCCCAGGGCCCTGTGCACCTGAAAGCAACTAGAATTCCAGTGGTTTCAGCAATAATCCCAGTAGACGTTGTTGACACCAGGAAGAGTAGAGTGGATATTTCAGGCATGGTCTCATATAGTTCTAGCAAACATGACCATGATGAAGCAAAGCAGTTCGGTCACTCATGAATGTCTCCTGGTAGGATGAGGATATCGGAGAGCACGCTGCAGTTATCATGACATATTGAGCCAGGGCACTGGCCCCATGCCAAGGAGGGCCAAGTGAGTCCATGACTAAGAGCTGGTGTATGTCAAAGATGGCTATGTAACTTCTAGGTAAAGAGTAGGAATGTAGAGGGGTAAGGCAAGGTAACTTCCTATGCAAAACGAAAAGAGTTCAGAATAGAAGGTGAGAGTAAGTTTGTCACATGATAATAATCAATATTTACACGGTTTTGAATTTAGGACAAAAAACGTTCCTTTTTTTTTTTTTTTTTTTTTGGAAAAGATCAGTTTGCAACTGATCTATTCCTCTAAAAGTCCTTTGAGAAATTTGAAATTACATGCAAAAATCTAAACAAAGATTCAGGGATGCCTGGGTGGCTCAGTCCATTAAATGTCCCACTTTTGGTTTCAGCTCAGGTCATGATCTCAGGGTGGTGAGATGGAGCTCTGCATTGGACAACAGTCTCCAAGGGGGGTATGCTTGAGATTCTGTCCCTCTCTCTCTCTGCCCCTCCTCCTGCTCTCTCTCTCTCACTCTCTCTCTCTCTCAAATAACTAAATAAACCTTTTTAAAAAGAAGGGGTGCCTGGGTGGCTCAGTGGGTTAAAGCCTCTGCCTTCAGCTCAGGACATGATCTCAGGGTCCTGGGATTGAGCCCCACATCGGGCTCTCTGCTTAGCAGGGACCCTGCTTCCCCCTCCCCCTCTGTCTGCCTCTCTGCCTACTTGTGATCTCTCTCTGTCAAATAAATAAAATTTCAAATCTTTTTTTAAAATCTTTTTTAAAAGGATTCACATTGATTATGTTCTTTTACTTGCTGGTTTTTACTACCAATGGTGCAAAAATGAGTTGCTGGAGAATGAACATATCTTCGGTATTACAATGATTGCTGCTCTTTAAATCAAACCTGTTCAACAAAATCCTAGTCCTTATTATTTATTTTCTCACTATCTCTTAACTTGTTGGTTTTTCTTGAGTATCTTATGTGAAGTATTGACACTGAGTTCATGAAAGTTACAGAAAATGCAAATTTAGAGCAATAAAATTTACATCAAATAGATGGCTCACCAGAGGACTCTTTCTCCATCATTTGCTTGATTTCAAAGCTGTATTGTGAGAGGTGAGAGGTGGCCTTCCCTTACTTAGTAGCTGCCATTATTGTCTGTTTATGTTGCTTATGTTGGAGCCTCAGTGTGAACTAGGCTTTAGAATTAAGTGCAAGTAGTTCATATTTGATCATTTAATTCTACTAAAGTTATTAAATACAATAATTATATTAATTGCTGAAAAGGAATAAATATTGAGAATATCTGGATGAATATCAAGCAGTCAGTGAAATTAAAAATTATTTTCTGATATGAAACAAAATTAGATGTTAAGACCTAAAAATATATGTCAGGAAAATACTGTGAATTTTCAATTCTTTTGAGTACTTCTAATAAATGTTTAAGTTTTTCACTGCAGTCATCATTATTATGTATTGTATTGGTACAATTTTAAATTTGAATATGACTTTAATACATTACTATTTATGTAAGTATAATAAAATTTGCTCTGAAAACTTAGCTATAAAGATAAATAAAATGTTAATAACTTTTAAATTTACTTATAGCTTAAAATTTTTGTCAATCTTAATCCTGCATTGGATAAGAGAGTCAAGTTTGGCACTCTTTTCTTTCTATGTATAAAGTACAGATACATAGAGAGGACACAAATAGATATAGAGGAAACTGTGTCATTAAAATTTCATGAGGGATTCAATTAGCAAAAAAATATCTAAAATGATTCTGGGGTCAAGGGAAGGGGAGACAATAATGAAATGAAATTGTTGAGAAACACTGCTCTAAACCCATTTGGTGAAAGCAAAATGAAAAACAAAAACAAAAGTAGGAAGTAAGAGGAACATTCAGAAAATGGAAACTAATGTGTCCCCATTTAAGAGTGTGCACAAGAGAAGATGTTCAGAGAACCTAGAACCACGGTTCCCAGACGTGCCCACCCCAGCCAGACCAACAGCATCTGCAGGATCCCCAATGGCCCTGTCCTGCTCCTTCTTGGTGGCCCTGGTGGTGCTCAGCTGCCACTCCCTAGGCTCTCTGGGATGTGACCTGCCTCAGGATCATGGTCTGCTGAACTGGAGGGCCCTGATGCTCCTGCGACAAATGAGGAGAGTCTCCCCTTTTTCCTGCCTGAGGGACAGAAATGACTTTGCCTTCCCCCAAGAGGTGTTTGACGGCAAGCAGCTGCAGAAGGCTCAAGCAATCTCTGTCGTCCATGTGACGAACCAGAAGACCTTCCACCTCTTCTGCACAGAGGCCTCACCTGCTCCCTGGAACACGACCCTCCTGGAGGAATTGTGCTCGGGACTTTCTGAGCAGCTGGGCCGCCTGGAAGCCTGTCCCCTGCTGGAGGCGGGGGTGGGAGAGACACCCCTGGTGAATGGGAACTCTATCCTGAGGAACTACTTCCAGAGAATCTCCCTCTATCTGCAAGAGAAGCAATACAGCCCTTGTGCCTGGGAGATGGTCCGAGCAGAGATCATGAAAGTTTTCTCTTCATCAACAACCTTGCAAGAAAGGTTAAGGGGCAAGAAACAAGACCTGGTTCAACATGGTGATGACTCTCACTGACAAATAATATCGTACTTCCTTGTGTTCTACCAGGTCAAAGACTCTCATTTCTGCTATAATCATGACACGATGGAATCAATTTGTCAAATGTTTTCAGGAGTATTAAGTAACATAATGTAGAGCATATCAGCTCTACAAGAACTAGTTCCTTTCAGATGACTATGCTGATCTATTGATGTATCTATTTAATAACTTATTTATTTAACTATTTATAAGATTTAAATTATCTTTGAACAACATTAGGTATAATTTCTCTTTGTGGTTAAGAGAAAAAATATATTCTTTATATTTGTTCAATTTATTATTTCCTTTCTTTATTAAATATTTTGTATAGAAAAATTATTGTATTTATTATTTAAAAAAAACAAGTCTGAGGGGAGCCTGGGTGGCTCAGTGGGTTAAAGCCTCTGTCTTCAGCTCAGGTCATGATACCAGGGTTCTGGGATCGAGCCCCACATCTGGCTTTCTGCTCAGCAGGGAGCCTGCTTCCCTTCCTCTCTCTCTCTGCCTGTGTCTCTGCCTACTTGTGATCTCTGCCTGTTAAATAATAAATAAATAATCTTTTTTTAAAAAAAGAGAGAGATAAACAAGCCTGATTATAACCGGAAGAGAGAATGGATTATACAATGCACCTACTCATTATTATGTTATTCACGCTATAAATTAAAAATAGACTTTCTCTAAACCAGTTTGTGTATTGCTGTCAGGATAGAAGTGGACATTATAAATCCAATCCTGCTTTGTATCATGGATTTTTGTGGAGAAACCAACCTAAAAATAATAATCATTTTGAAATAGTACTAATTATGTTAAGTGATATAATGAGAAGGGAGAAAATGGAGTTCTCTCAGCAGAAGCTGCAGTAAGTCATTGTCAGGAAACAGAAACAGAAACAATAGATCTCTTCTACAATTGACTGATGGAAAATGGATATTTGAGTCTGTGATTTATAAGCAGCTCTATTAACCAAAAGCCTGTGAGCAGAAGTGGTCATATCGGAAGAGTAGAGCATGAGAAAAGAACTTAAGATTGATTCCTCGACGGGCACTTGAGTGGCTCAGTGGGATAAGTTTCTGCCTTAAGCTCAGGTTATGATCTCAGGGTCCTGGGATGGATCCCCACAATGGACAGGTTCCCTGCTCATTGAGGAGTCTACTTCTCCCTCTCCCTCCACCCTTCCCCTAACCCCCACTTGTACTCACACTCTCTCTCTCAATAAAATAAAAAGATTAATTTTGTAAGCTTTCAAGTGGTAAGGGAGAAAAGAGCCACAAAGGAAACAAAGGTGAAGTGGCCCTAAGGCAGTAAGGTAAGAGAATACTGGTCAGAGTATTTCAAAGAAAAAAGTGCTTCAAAGAATTACAACATTGCAAAATGTGGATAGGAAGTGTCTACCACCCTGGGATATAGGGAGCATTGAAACTTTAGTGAGAGCTGGCTTGCCAGAATTCATCAACAGAAACCATATTGGAAGGTAAAGGGAGAGAGTGAATAAGAGAAGTGAAGTTAATATGTTCAGAGAAAATAGTTGTGAGAGATTTGCCTTCTGAAATGCAACAGAAAACAGAATGGGAATTGGAAATTATGTGCATTTTTTTTCTGCAGAATTCCCTCATTTGCAATGTATGTGTCTCTGGGTCGATTCATGGATTTGAAACATTAGCAAATCATGTCCATCTGTTTAATATGTATTTCTTTTAAAGCATGGCACATTTCATTACTCACAATGCTAATTTATTATTATTTTGATTCCTACAGTGTGGAATGTCGGTAGGCTGCTCTGTGGATTGGAACCATGCAGAAACCACAGGGCAGCAGATGGAAGGCAAGGTCGCTGAAGAGAAGAGCTCCTGATGTCTTTCTCTCACCTGGGAGTCACTTTAGTATTGTCCTTCCCTTCCTGGTCAGATTGCCTTTGAGTTCCTGTTGCCTCAAAGCATCCAAATGTGATGACAGTTTTCTAGCAAAGCTGAGTGGAGAAAGAAAAAAAGAAAATGATGTATTGAAAGTGATGGAAACTAATGGTCCAGGACCTTCTTTTTCCATTTTCTCTTCCCTAGTTTGGTACTGAATCAAGAAGAAATGGAAAGGAATTGAGAAGAGCAAGACAACTCCTGTCCAGAAAATTACTAAATTAAAACAAACATACACATTTTTAAAAACTCTGAACCAGTGAAGCAAAAGTGGCTAGTTTTATCTAGCATCCTATGTGGCCTCACTGCCCCATATTTCACTGTGAGACAGAGCATGAGGAATCCAAGGGCTCAGGAGAAGAGGACTGACTCAATAATGCAGGGATAGTCATTCCTTCAGTCAAAGCCTCACACAGCAGGGAAAGCTACACCAAGTCCCCTGTGGCCTCAGAAACTGAGAACAGAAGAAGGACTCACAGTCTAATGACTGAACTCCATATAGAAATCAACATTTAACAAAATAAAACTGCAGTCACTATTTAAGGTAAAACTTAAAAAGGGGGGGGTGATAATTTACCCACCCCCGTGTCCCTGACACTCGCATGTAGTACATAACGTTTACCTTGTGTCCTCTGTAGACACAGAAAAATATGACACTTGGGTACCTGACAGAAAGAAGAGGAATTGGTCACAGAAACACTCTTGGGTCTTGGGTTGTTGATTGTTCATGGGACAAAAACAAATCCCCTCTAAGACAGTTTTGCTCAAAACTGGAAGTGTGCTGAGCTCACTCCTCACAGCCAGGTATAGAGAAGGGGAGTGGGCGAGGGAGGGAGGGAGTGAAGAGGGCAAAGGTGGAAGACAGGTGGCTGTGGGCACAGCATAAGATGCAACCCGCCCTGCTCAGGGGGTATGAGATTCTATGCAGAAAGGATACATGGATGTGCAGCTGAAATTAGAACAGAAACACCAAGCTGTCCCAAAAAACAAACAAATAAACAAACAAACAAACTAGGAAACCAGCCTGGGTTTCAGGGAAGAAACTGATGAATCATTAGAAGGACAAGGCAGAAAGAGGTGGAAATGCCACTTACCTCCCTGGTCATGAGACACCCCCCTCCCCTACCTCATCCAAACAGCACCCCACGTGGCCATCCTTGGAAGTCTTCTTTTGTACACAGAATCCAAGAATACTCTTCATTAGTCATTATGCCCTAAGCAATTAATAGGAACATTGACCAATGACCAAGGTGTGGGAAGACCCCAGGGAATGCTTGTCAAACAGGGGGACCACATCCTTTCTGAAGAGGAAAGATGCTGAGGGATGAGGCAGCAGGGCTGAAGAACAGAAATGAAAACAGAGAAAACAGAGCCCTGGAGCAGAGGTAAAACTGCATTCTCAGCAAGGAGAACAAAGCTGCATACTTGTGACTGTAACACAAACATTTTTTTTTCTCATTTAAAAGCTTTGGTTCCATTTACATAGAAACATCTCAAGATCTGGACAAATTAAACTTTGATGAAAAATAATCAAAATGGGTGGTGTCTTCTAATCTCTTCTAAGTAAAGCATATGTAAAGAAAAGCAAATAAAAATTAAAAGCCATAAAAAGTGCCCAGAAACATTCTGCAAATGAAAACTACCCTATTATATTTAAGAGTCATGAATGGAAAGAACTGGAGAGGAACTGAGGGCCATGACACACCTGACTGGTCCTCCAGACAACCAGACTCAGCTATGGCAGAGATTTTTCAATTGTCAGACTAGGAATTAAGAATGACTATCATTAATATGCTGAGGGTATTAATGTATTCATATTCTCATTCATTTATTCATTCATCTATTTTATCTTCTATGTACTATTTAAAACAGATTTGAACAGCAAGACGCCCTTTTAAAAATAAAAAAATAGTTTTGTTCATATAATATCATATTTACCATTATAATACATTTGAATATAACAAAATTTGTTCATCTTATTTTAAAACTGTTTTCTTTATGAAATTCTTCACCAGGAGATTTCTCAGATTTGTTAATTCTTAAAAAGAGAGAGAGCCTGAATTTGTGACCAATTTTGAAGCATGAATGATAAATTCAAATCACTCATTCATTTCTCGTTCATTGTTTTAAAACTGCTTATCTCTATGCCAGATTATGTAGTTATTCTGGGGACATAGAGATGAATAAAGCAATTGTAAAACTTATTCTCTTTGAGCCTTCCATTTTGAAGAGAAAGAAACATAAAACAGGAGAATTAGACAAGATGGCCAATTTAGTTGGCCTACTTCTGAACACCTACAAACTCAACAGGAGATTATAGAGAAGAAGAACAGCAATTCTAGGAGCAGAAAAGCAACCACTTTCTGGAAGGTAGGATGTGGGGAGAAGTGAATCAAAAGCCATGGGAAGAGAGGTCACAGCACGGAGAGGCCTGCTCCCAGCAAGCAGTAGAGCAGTGGAGCACAAAATCAGAACTTTTACAAGTCTGCTCCACTGAGGGACGTCACTTCAGGGGTTAAGTGAGGGATGGAGCCCTCATGGGGACAGTGTGGTCTCAGGACCTGCAGGGTCACAAAAAGATCAGGGGTGTCTGAGTGTGGCAGAGCTCCACACTCAGTATTGGAGCAGGGACACTGGCTGCAGAGACAGAGCCAAGGGGTGGGCTCTCAGCTTGGGTTACCTTAAATCCAAGACACTATCGGGCCATTGCTCTTTGATCATGGGCCCCACAAGTGGCAGATACGGGGACACCCCTCCTTTCTCCTCCAGGAGGAGCAGCACAGGAGCACGCAGCAGGAATCTGCTGGGTTTGGAGACTCCAAACAGGGCTGCGAATCAGAGATAGACATGCTTGGTCACAGCTGGGAGAGCACGGAGTGCAGCCAGAGACAAGGGAGATGGGAGGGATTGACTGCTTTTCTCTAAGGGGACACTGAGGAGTGGGGACCCGAGCTCTTGGCAACTCTGAGCAGAGACTGGGAGGCCATCATTTTCATTCTCCTCTTCCAAAGCTGTATGGAAAGTGTTCAGGGAACAAAAGGCACTGAGAGCAAAACGGAGCAGACTGCTTAGCCTGGCCCCTAGCAAGGGCGGTACAATTCTCCCTTAGGTAAAAGCACTTGAAAATTACTGCAAGAGTCCCTCCCCCAGAAGAGCAGCAAGAATATCTAGCCAAGATCAAGCTCACCAATCAATGAGAACTGCAGAACTCCAGAGCTAGGGGAATACCCCACATAGAATTCATGGCTTTTTTCCCATTATTCTTTAGTCTTTCGAAGTTGAATTTTTTTTAATTTCATTTTTTCTTATTCTATTTTTAAAAGTTTTTCCTCTTTTCTATTTTAACATATTTTAACTATTTTATCTTATCAGTTCCTTTTAAAAAACTTTTTATAATTTTCATCTTTACAGTCATATTCTGTCCCTTCATCGTGTTTACCCTTATTTTTTTGTATATATATATATATATATGTTTTTCTTTCTTTAAAGTTTTGGGAGGCAGTTTCTTCTAACAGACAAAAATATACCTAAAATCAAGCGTGTGACTCTGTTCTATTCACCAGTCTAATCATAATTTTTTCCCTTTCTTCTCCCCCCAGTTTTGGGTTTCTTCTAATTTGGTTAGTGTATATTTTTCTGGTGTCATTGTTGCCCTTTTAGTATTTTGTTCTCTCATTCATCTATTCCTTTCTGGATAAAATGACAAGGCAGAAAAACTCACCTCAAACAAAAAAAGAACAAGAGGCAGAACTGAATGCTAGGAACCTAATTAATTAGGACATTAGTAAGATGTCAGAACCAGAGTTCAGAATGGTGATTATAAAGATGCTAGCTGGGCTTGAGAAAAGCATAGATGATACTAGAGAATTCCTTTCTGGAGAAAAAAAAGAACTAAAACCCAACCAAGTTGAAATCAAAAAAGCTGTTAATGAGGTGCAGTAAAAAATGGAGGCTCCTACTGCTAGGATAAATGAGGCAGAAGAGAGAATTAGTGATATAGAAGAACAAATGATGGAGAACAAAGAAGCTAAGAAAAAAGAGATAAACAACTACTGGATCACAAGGGGAGAATTCAAGAGATAAGTGATACCATAAAACAAAACAATATTAAAATAATTGGGATCCCAGAAAAAGAAGAAAGAGGAGGGGGCAGAAGATGTTGGAGAAGATTATAGTGGAGAACTTCTCTAATCTGGGGAAGGAAACAGGCATCAAATACCAGGCAAAGGAAAAAACCTCAAAATCAATAAAAATAGGTCTGCACCCCATCATCTAATAGTAAAACTTATAAGTCTCAGAGACAAAGAGAAAATCCTGAAAGTGTAGGGGCCTACTTAGCCAGAGCGACTCCATCTCAGTTAAACAGACATTTTGTTGTTTGTGCAGTCAAACTTAAACTGACCCTGCACAGAGGAACTTACTTAAAAGCAAGTCTGGGAAGCCAGTAAAATATGCTCAACCAGTCCCTGATAACAGAGCTCCAATACAAGGATGGGTCAGGTCAGGTGGAGATAACAGAGCCCAAATACAAGGACGGGTCAGGTTAGGTGGAGATAACAGAGCCCAGAATGCAAGGGTGAGTCAGGCCAGGTGGAGACAATCTCATTGGCCAGGCTCAATCACATGGCCTTTGCTCTATAGAAGCTAGTCTGTGAAGCTGGGAGGTGGTCTCTCTCTCTGTAAAAGATGGCCCGGCCAGTCGGTTTGATTCTCTGTACTGGCATGAAATAAATTGCTTGACCTTCACTTTGTATCTGTCTCGCTGCTTTGATGATGGACCCCATCATGTGGGGGATCGTCCGGGATCAAATGATGAGGCCTGAGCCAGCATCAGAATTTCCAGGAAAAGGGGCGCCTGGGTGGCTCAGTGGGTTAAGCCGCTGCCTTCGGCTCAGGTCATGATCTCAGGGTCCTGGGATCGAGTTCTGCATCGGGCTCTCTGCTCAGCAGGGAGGCTGCTTCCCGCTCTCTCTCTCTCTCTGCCTGCCTCTCAGCCTGCTTGTGATTTCTCTCTGTCAAATAAATAAATAAAATCTTAAAAAAAAAAAAAAAGAATTTCCAGGAAAAGCCTCCAGAGGTAAGATCTCGAGACCCCATTCTGGGAGACGTCTGTCTGTGTTTTTGCGGAGCTCCATGGGTATAGCCCTCCGGGGAGAAACTGGACGCAGTATTGCTCCCCAGGGCTGGAGAGGATGCGGGGTTGCCCCATCCCTCCACTGGTAGATTGCCAGGGGGTTCAAGTTCCAGTGGGCGATCAGGGGACCAAGAAAATCCCCACCAGTGGCAGATTGTGTTTTTGAGTTGGGATTATATCTTGCATACCCTTAGACTTGATATATGGTCGAGGAAGGGTCGCTGGGTCTGCAGTTGTCTTTGTCTTGTCTTTTTGTTGTCTGTTGTGTTCTTTGTTGTGTTTGAAAAGGTGTTTAACAACAGGGATGCATAAGATGATGAAAAACAGACCAAAAAAATAGTTAAGGTTTTGGCATTACATGAAGTGGGAAGGAGACGGGGGAAAGAGATCAATGGAAAGGGGAAAGGCAGGTAGAGGATGGTCAGCTCCTTTGATCATGGAACCCATCAAAAGCAGCTCAGGACATATAACAGTAGAAATATTAGACTGGCAGCAGATCTGTCCACAGAGACTGGCCAGGCAGAAAGGACAGGCATAATATTTTCAGAGCACTAAACGAGAAAAATATGCAGCCAAGAATACTATATCTAACGAAGATGTCATTGAAAATAGAAGGAGAAATAAAAATCTTCGAGGACAAACAAAAACTAAAAGAATTTGCAAACACCAAACCAGCTCTACAGGAAATATTGAAAGAGGGTCGTCTAAGCAAAGAGAGACCCTCAAAGTAACAGACTAGAAAGAAACAGAGACAATACACAGTAAATTTCACCTTAAGGCAAGACAATGGCACTAAATTCATATCTTTCAATAGTTAACCTGAATGTAAATAGTTACCCTAAATGCCCCAATCAAAAGACACAGGGTATCAGAATGGATAAAAAAACAAGACCCATTGATATGCTGTCTGTAAGAAACTAATTTTAGACCCAAAGACACCACTAGTTTTAAAGTGAGGGGGTGGGGAACCATTTATCATGCAAATGGACATCAAAAGAAAGCATGGGTGGCATACCTTATATCAGACAAGTTAGATTTTAAGCTAAAGACTATAGTAAGAGATGAGGAAGGATACTATACCATACTTAAAGGGTCTGTCCAACAAGAAAATCTAACAATTTTAAATATCTATGCCCCTAACATGGGAGCAGCCAATTGTATAAGCCAATTAATAACAAAATTTAAAAAATCAACAATAATGCAATAATAGTAGGAGACTTTAACACCCCATCACCGAAGTGTACAGATTATCTAAACAAAAGATCAAAAAGGAAATAAGGGCTTTAAATGACACGCTGGACCAGATGGACTTCACAGATATATTCAGAACATCCCATCCCAAAACAACAGAATACACACTCTTCTCTAGTGCACATGGAACATTCTCCAGAATAGATCACATCCTGGGTCACAGATCAGGTCTCAACTAGTACCAAAAGACTGGGATCATTCCCTGCATATTTTCAGACTGCAATGCCTTGAAACTGGAGCTCAATCATGAGAGGAAAGGTGGAAAGAACTCAAACACATGGAGGCTAAAGAGCATTCTACTAAAGAATGAATGAGTCAATGAATGTGATACACTACATTAATAAAAGGAAGAACCAGAACTCAACTCTCAATAGATGCTGAAAAAGCATTTGACAAGGTACAACATCCTTTCTTGATCAAACCTCTTCAGAGTGGAGGGATAGAGGGTACATACTTCAATATCATAAAAGCCATCTATGAAAAACCCACAGCAAATATTCTCAATGGGGAAAAACTGAGAGCTTTTCCCCTAAGGTCAGGAACTGTCCACTATTATCACTGCTATTCAACATGTACTAGAAGTCCTAGCCTCAGCAATCAGACAACAAAAAGAAATAAAATGCATCCAAATCAGCAAAGAAGTCAAACTCTCATTCTTTGCAGATGCTATGATACTTTATGTGGAAAACCCAGAAGACTCCACTCCAAAACTTCTAGAACTCATACAGGAATTCAGTAAAGTTGCCAGGATATAAAATTAAAGCACACAAATTAGTTGCATTTCTATATACCAACAATAAGACAGAAGAAAGAGAAATTAAGGAGTTGATCCCATCTATAATTGCACCCAAAACCATAAGATACCCAGGAATAAATCTAACCAAAGGGGCAAAGAACCTGTATGCAGAAAACTATAAAGTATCCATGAAAGAAACTGAAGAAGACCCAAAGAAATGGGAAAATGTTCCATCCTCATGGATTGGAAGAACAAATATTGTGAAAATGTCTGTGGTACCTAGAGCAATCTATATATTTAATGCAATCCCTATCAAAATACCCCAACATTTTCCAAAGAAATGGAACAAATAATCCTAAAATTTATATGGAACCAGAAAAGACCCTGAATAGCCAGAGGCATGTTGGGGGGGTAAAAAACGAGGCTTGCAGCATCAGACTTCCAGACTTCAAGGTCTACTACAAAGTTGTAATCACCAAGACAGTATGGTACTGGCACAAAAACAGACACATAGATCAATGGAACAGAATACAGAGCCCAGAAATAGACCCTCAACTCTATGGTCAACTAATCTTTGACAAAGAGGAAAGAATAGCCAATGGAAAAAAGACAGTCTCTTCAACAAACGGTGTTGGAAAAATTGGGCAGCCACATGCAGAAGAATGAAACTGAACCATTTCCTTACACCACATACAAAAATGGACTCAAAATGGACAAAAGACCTCAATGTCTTGGAATCCAACAAAATCCTTGAGTAGAACACACACAGCAACCTCTTCAACCTCAGCTGCAGCAGTTTCTTCCTAGAAACATACCAAAGGCAAGGGAATCAAGGGCAAAAATGAGCTATTGAAACTTCATCAAGATCAAAAGCTTTTGCACAGCAAAGGAAACAGTCAACAAAACAAAAGACAACAGACAGAATGAGAGAAGATATTTGCAAATGACATATCAGATAAAGGACTAGTATCCAAAATCTACAAAAAACTTATCAAACTCAACACCCAAAGAACAAATAATCCAATCAAGAAATGGGCAGAGGACAAGAATAGACATTTCTGCAAAGAAGACATCCAAATGGCCAACAGACACATGAAAAAGTGCTCAAAGTCACTTGCCATCAGGGAAATACAAATCAAAACCACAGTGAGATACCACCTCAAACCTGTCAGAATGGCTAAAATTAACCAGTCAGGAAATGACAGATGTTGGTTAGGATGCAGACTCCTACACTATTGGTGGGAATGCAAGCTGGTGCAGTCACTCTGGAAAACAGCATGGAAGCTCCTCAAAGAGTTGAAAATAGAGCTACCCTATGACCCAGCAATTGGACTCCTGGGTTTTTACTCTAAAGATACAAATGTAGTGATCCAAAGGGGCACGTGCACCCAATTGTTTATAGCAACAATGTCCACAATAGCCAAACTATAGAAAGAGCCTTGGTGTCCATTAACATATGAGTAGATAAAGAAGATGTAGTGTATATACACAATGGTATACTCTGAAGCCATACAATGGCTTCAATGGTATACAATGAAGCCATCAAAAAAAAAAAAAAAAACAAAACCTCAAAATCTTGCCATTTGCAATAACGTGGATGGAACTAAAGGGTATTATGCTAAGTGAAATAAGTCAATCAGAGAAAGATAATTATCATATGATCTCACTGATATGAGGAATTTGAGGGGCAGGGTGCGGGTTCATGGGAAGGGAGGGGAAAATGAAACAAGATGGGACCCGGTAAGGAGACAAACCATAAGAGACTCTTAATCTCAGGAAACAAACTGAGGTTTGCTGGGGGGTGGGGGGGAGGGATGGGGTGAATGGGTCATGGACATTGGGGAGGGTATGTGCTATGGTGAGTGCTGTGAATTGTGTAAGACTGATGAATCACAGACCTGTACCCCTGAAACAAATAATACATTATATGTTAATATAAAGCTCAGCAGGGCTTTATATTAATTTTTAAAAAATTAAATTTAAAATTAAAAAAAGATAAGAAACATAAAGCACTAATCATGCTTTAAGAATTTCAATTATATTTCATATTATAATGAGAGGTAAAGGACAAGAGATTCTTTTGCTTGAATGAGGGATGTCAAGAGGGGAGACAGAGCAGATGAACTCTTTAAAGCAGAAGCAACCTCTAAACACAGACATCCTATCAGCAGACGTGTCCTCGGATCCAGAATCTCCAACAGAGTATATTGTGGAAATATTAATTTACAATGGCTTGTTGCATATTTACAACCCAGGGCATGATAATAGATGTTTCACTTATGAGTAGATTGCAAAATGAAGAGATGACCTAAAGCTTATGAAGATGTTCGACTTTTAAGGTTAAAAGAGAAGAGCTTCCAAAGAGCCAGTGCAGGTAGAAGGTAACAAGAGAAGAATAATCTTCAGAAAGCACTCAGTAAGCAAACAAAGACCTTAAATTTGATGGGGGATCTTAGAGAAGAATAGGGCTAACTTGTCCCAGTGGATCTGGAAACATAGGCGCCATTGATCACTTTGGTAAGATCCAATTAGGCAGAAAAATAGGCCATGTTGATAGATGAAGAATAAGAGTGTGTCATCTCTTCAATCTTTTTACTTAGATCAGTGTGCTATGGTTCTAAATATTTTCTGTAAAAAAGAAGCTCTTGGTTTCTTTAATTTTCTTTAGAGTTTTTCTAGTTTCTATTTCCTTGATTTTCACTATTCTCCTTATTGTTTCTTTTTATTTATTTTATTTTTAGTTGCTTCTTTTACTTCTAGCTTGTTACAGTGAAAGTGAAGAATCCTGGCTTTGGACATTTCTTCTTCTCTCTCCTGATCATCTAAAGCCATAAGTTATACTTCAATCCTGCCTGGTTGCATCCCACAAATTTTTATAAGTTGGGGTTTTTAATTTTTTTTCCACTTATTTATTTTTAAAGTTATTTTAAAGTTTATTTTTAAAGTAGGCTCCACACCCAACATGGGGCTTGAACTCATGACCCTGTGAGCAAGAGTCTCACTTTCTACTGACTGAGCCAGCCAGGCACTTCCAATATGTTGTGTTTTCATTTCCATTTATTTCAATGTATTTTTATACTTTCCTTGGGATTTTTTCTTTGCCCCATGAGTTACTAAATGTGTGTTACTTAATTTCTGAATATTTGGAGACTTTTCATTATCTCTCTGGTATTTTTCTATTTTTGCCTATTGCAGTTAAAGAATTTCCTCTATCATCTTGGTATTTTCTCTATAGAGAAACTTTTTTATGACCCAGAATGTGGCCTGTACTTATGTTTGTCCTAATGAAGTCTGAAAAAATATATGTCACTTGTAATATTTGTAATATTTTCCATCTCTAAAAATTCCTATCAGTTTTTATTTGTGTCTTCCATCTTTTCCTTCATTGTGCCTTGAGGAAGAAAGTCATCTTAATTATCAAACTCAAGAAGATGTTATTCTTTGTTTCAGCATCATGGACAGTTTTCTAGTTATTTCTTCTAGGAGCACATGTTCAAGCCTTCTTCACACATCGTGATTGAAAATGAGCTATTTTCCTTCTTATGTTTTATTTCATTTTTTAAAAATATTTTATTTATTTATCAGAGAGAGAGCTCAAGAAGGGCAGGTAGAGGGAGAAGCAGGCTCCCTGCTGAGCAAGAAGTTGGATGCAGGACTCAATTTCAGGACCCTGGTATCAGGACCTGAGCTGAAGGCAGATGCTTAACCAGTTGAGCCACCCAGGTGTCCCTACTTTCCTTCTTAAAGTCCAATCTTCCATCAAGTCTGTATTGCATCAGGATTTTATTTTTATCTATCATATGATATGAGTTGACACTGATCTCTGCCTGGATTGGCAGGTAACCACTGTGGAATCATTTCTGGATGGTTAATCCCACCATTTGAACACCAGATACATCCTTTATCCTAAACCTAACTGTCAACAATAACACAATCATTTTGGGCATGATGCATTTTATCAATCTGGTGACCTAATTTTCCTCTTTGTTACACTGCATTTTCTGTAATTATGAAATATAGCTTATTTTTACATAGAGATTGATATGCCCAGACTTCTCTATTGCTTTCTTTCTACCTGACTAAATGAAGATTCAATCTTTAGGTAGGTCAATGACTTCAGAAAAATGATAAACTCTTAAGCATTAATAAATAATGAGTTTGCAATAAATATAATGGCTAGGGACACTTCCCTCATTAGATGAAAAAATGAAAGTGAATCAGAAATTTTCTCCTTTCCAATATCTGAAGAGCAAAATTAGGTGAAAATCAGTAAAAATCAAGAGCAGCAGCATCAAAAAAGAGACAAGGAAGTGTGTAAATTTGGGATTAAAATATATGAGAACTTCAAAATAAGAACTATAAGGAATTTGGACCTCAGTTCTCCAAATATAAAATTTGGACCTCAGTTCTCCAAATCTCCAAATATAAAAGAGGCTGGATATGTTTCTTGAGTTGTGAGTATTAAATAATCTAGAACACTTGGAGGCACTTAGCAGAATGAAGCCTTAACAGATAGTGACTATTATTTATTCATAGAGATCTAGGGGAGAATAGTGGACTTCTCCTAGCCCTCTCTCTGTTACTGATTGCAAATTGCTGGTGGTCTAAAAAAACAGAATTGGGAACAAGTGGCTCATCAATTACATATATAATAGTATAATATGTTTATGTATATAGTACATGATATATATACACTATATATTCTGATAGCTAACACATTTCCCCCTTCTTCCCTGCTTCCCTAGATCCCATCTATTCACTACCATATTACGATGTTTCCTTCTCCTGATGTAGAAACCACCAGTGAGGGGTTTATTTTTAAATAAATAAAAATTTATTTAAATTTTGGCTCAGTGGGTTAAACCTCTGCCTTTGGCTCAAGTCCTTGGGATTGAGCCCCACATCAGGCTCTCTGCTCAGTAGGGAGCCTGCTTCCTCCCCCTCTCTCTGCCTGCCTCTCTGCCTACTTGTGATCTCTGTCTGTCAAATAAATAAATTTTTAAAAATCTTAAAAAAAAGAAAAGAAAAGAAACCCCCTAGTGAGATACCCCTCTTCCCTGCCTCCTCAGGAGCCTCTCCTGCCCATTCACACACCTGCTTCCTTTTCCTTTGTGGTTTCTATGACGCTTTTATTTCCAAGTACAAAGCCACTAACTGAAACCAAGAGTTGTGTGAAAGTTCTAGGTTTTTGGAAACTCAGCTAGGAGAAGCCGTGTTCTCTTTTTTTTTCTCCCAGTGACTATTTTTAGACCTGAGGAAATGTCCCCGCTGTAGTGATGTAATAGTAGCTTTAGCAAAAAGGAAATAGAAAGCAGGATTATTTTACTGTGGCCTGTTAAAATATTTATGAAGGAAGAGTGCCGCCTACTGGCTAGGACAAAGACAGTGAGCAAGTCTGGAGACTTGCTTTGTGCTCTAGGCAGAAGCCTGTCTCCAGGCAGGAGATTTTTTTCCAGGGCAAAAAGGGCTCATTCTTAGAAAGAACTGACTCCAATAGTGTAATAAGACAATTTCCATAGCTTTTGTATATTTTTGAAACAACATACTTTTTTGTAAAAAAAGTGGTGGCTTCAGAGAAAAATTGAGCAAAAGATATCAAGGTTTTTCACCTACACCCTGGTTCTGTATCTACATTGTCTTTTGCATTATCAATATCCCCCACCAGATGGAAGAGTTGTTATACTTGCTTCCAAGCGTCAAAATTGCTTCTTGTGGTTGCGACCCAATCTGAAGTATTGCAGTGGTCTGTGGCTCCCCAGAGCTAGTCCTTGCAGTGGTCTAACAAAACCTTGGTATTTATTGTCTCTCATTGGGTTTTCTTGGATATTACACAAGAAACAACGACACAAAATTTTTGGAAGATACACAAACTGTCCGCCGGATCACGGCAACAAACCTAGGAATAACAGGAATAACTTAGGATTGGAGGAGTTTCTCTCCATCATTTCTCGGATCTGAGAGTCTTAACTGGAAAGGTGATCCTTGCTTACTGGTGAGCTGCCATGGGCTGTCATGTGGACATTGCTTGTCGGAGCTTTGATGTGATGCAGGCTTGGCAATAAAGTACAAATTATATTTCATGACTTAGTTCTACAAAACTGATCAGTAATTATGAAGTGTTAAACAGAAAAAATATTTTGACAATACCTTCAAGAGTATCTAGTAGCTGGTGAAGTTGAAAATGACTTTGTCATATGAGGCAACGTTAAAATTCAGTTCAGTAAAAACACATGTTAAGAAAATAATTTAATTTCTCATTTGCTTTTAGCAATTTGGAATGATTTCAAATGTTTGAGTACACCGATCATTATGTCTTCTTAGGAAATTTGAATTTGCTTATGTACTTTATTTATTACAACTTCTATACATAAACAAATTATAGGTCACTCACCAAATTTACTTATATACTTAAGCATCAATAACCTTAAAAGTTAACTTCTAGCTTAAAATTTTTAGTCATTCACAACCCTGTGTGGGATAAACTTTACACTTTCTTTTTTACCTATAGAGAACAGATAGAAATACAAAACGAGATATGCTGTGTCTCTGTGCTATTAAGTTTTCTTGGAAGTTTCAATTAAAAAACATCCAAAAGACTCTGGAGGCAAGAGACCATATGGAAAAAAATATGTGGTTGAGAAACCCATACTCTAAACCCCAGTAGAAAGTGCAGAATAGAAAGCAAAAAGAGAAGTAGAAAGGAAGGGAAACGTTCAGAAATCGAAAACTCCTATGTCCCCTACTTAAGCCCCATGCACAAGAGAAGATGTTCAGAGAAGCTAGAGCCACGGGTCCCAGACGTGCCCACCCCAGCCAGGACAACAGCATCTGCCAGATCCCCAATGGCCCTGCCCTGCTCCTTTTTGGTAGCCCTGGTGGTGCTCAGCTGCCACTCCCTCGGCTCTCTGGGATGTGACCTGCCTCAGGACCACAGCCTGCTGAACTGGAGGGCCCTGATGCTCCTGCGACAAATGAGGAGACTGTCTGCTAGCTCCTGTGACAACTACACAAACGACTTTGGCTTCCCCCAGGAGGTGTTTGACGGCAAGGCGCTGCAGAAGGCTCAAGCAATCTCTGTCGTCCATGTGACAAACCAGAAGACTTTCCACCTCTTCTGCACAGAGGCCTCACCTGCTCCCTGGAACATGACCCTCCTGGAGGAATTGTGCTCGGGACTTTCTGAGCAGCTGGGCCGCCTGGAAGCCTGTCCCCTGCAGGAGGCGGGGGTGGAAGAGACGCCCCTTGTTAATAGGGATTCCATCCTGAGGAACTACTTCCAGAGAATCTCCCTCTATCTGCAAGAGAAGCAATACAGCCCTTGTGCCTGGGAGATGGTCCGAGCAGAGATCATGAAACCCTTGTATGCATCAACAGTCTTGCATAAGAGATTGCGGAGCAGGAAGTGAGACCCGTTTCAACATGGAAATGATTCCCTCTGACTGTAACATCACACATTCTGGAGTTCTGCTGTGTCAGAGACCCTCATTTCTGCTGTCATCGTGACATGAACCGAATCAATTTGTCACATGTGTTCAGGAGTATTAAGCCACATCAAGTCAATGCTACAAACACCTGTTGCTTTCACACAACTATGCTGATCTACCTATTAACTATTTATGTATTTCACTATTTATAAGATTTAAATTATTTTTCATTGTATAATGTTAAATGTACCTTCATTGTGGTTAAGAGAAATACATATGCTTTAATTTATTATTTTTTTATTTTTTTGTTAATTAAATGTTTCTACAGAAAAATTCTTGCATTTGTTTCTTATTGAAGGAGGAAACAAGTCTGATTACAACCTGATGAAAGAATAAATTGTACAACTCACTTACTTGTTATTTTGTGATTCACATTAGAAGTAAAAGCATCAACTTCCTGGAAATCAGTATGGATATTGTCCTCAGGGTAAATGCAGACATAAGAAATCCAATCCCCTGTCTGTATCTTTGAGTTTTGTAGAGATACCAACCTCTGAACAATAATCATACTGAAGTAGTATCAGTTATTTTAAAGGTAGAATGGGAAGAAGGTAAAATATGAATTCTATAAGCAGAAAAAGAAGCAGACACATCAGAATATAAAAAACAAAAGTACTAGTAACCTTCCACATCACACTGGTAGCCACCCAAGTGCAAATATTCTTTACAAAGTGGATCTTTGAATCTGCCATTTACAAGCCATTCCATTCACTTAAAGCCTAGCAAGGGAAGTGGGCATGTAAGAGAGAAAGGGACTTAAGAGTGATGCCTCAAACCTCCCTTGGTTAAGGGAGAAAAGAGCCACACTGCAAACAAAGGTGGAATGACCCTAAGGCCGTAGCATAAGAGCAAATATTGGTTAAGAGTCTATTTCAAAGCTGAAAAAGGCCTCAAGGAATTGCATCAGTGAAAGGGTGAATGGAAAGGGTCCATGAAGCAGGGAAGTGGAAGGGTTGTGACCATGGGGACCAGTTGTTTTGACTGAATTACTCACCAGAAACCATACTGGCGGCGGAGGAAAGGGGAGGAACAGGACAGAAGCTAGTGACTATAGATAGAATATAGATCTGGGAGATTTACCTTCTTTGGGTTAATTAAACTTCCATGAAAAAATGAACAAATAATTGAAATGGGCGATGTCTTCTAATGTCTTCTAATCCATGTAAAGCATATATAAAGGAAAGGAACAAAAATGAAAAGGCATGAAAAGAGTACGGGAACATTCTGCAAATGAAAACTACCCTGTTCTATTGAAGACTCACGAATAGAAAGAACTGAAGATGAATTGGGGGCCAGGGCACCCTCCACTGGTCCGCCAGGGCACCAGAAGCCCTCGGGAGCAGCGCCCAGCCCCTCTGCGGGGATCCTACTGGTTCCCTGTGGCAGCCTCTCATTCTGGGCTGAGCTGCCTCCTGGTCCTGGACAGCTTCACAGGAGGACCTGCTGCTTCTGACACAAGAAGGATCATCTGTCCCTTCCCTGGCCCAGGACAGCTCCTCTGGGACATGGTGTGTGGCCACCGATTCCAGGAGGCCTGGGCCACTATGACCTCCACAAGATGCTCCAGCTGGCCTTCACCCTCTTCCTCACTGGGCGCCGCCATTTGCTGCCTGAACCCATCCCCCCTGGGAAAACTCTGCCCAGGGCCCCAAGGGCAGCCAGAACCCCAGACACCTGTGTGGTACCTGCAACGGGATTGGCGGAATCTCCCCCGGGTTTGAGGGCCCTGCCCTAGCCTTGAAGACGTGCTTCCAGAGAATCCATCTCCATCTGAGACAGAAGAAATGGAGTAACTACCTGGGAAGGAGTCTGAGTCAAAATCCGGCGACCCATCTTTTCTTACTCAAATTAAGACATAAGGAAAGGGAAATGATAAAAAGGAAGAAAGCAAGAAAGGGACATGCAATGATATTCTTGACCTACAACACTAAGTCACATAGCCATGAGTTCTAGCTTTCTAACGACTCCTCTTTCTGCTTCAGCCATACAATGTGTTGAGTTAAGTTACTCAGCATTGTGGGGAAAATGTGTCTGTGACAGGACTGTCCCTAAGGGCCTCCATCGCAGGACAGAGCTAGCCTGAAGTTGTTCATGTGTTCACGTATTGCAGGATCCTCTGGTTTCTGGATCAACACTGAACCTGTTGGAACAGTTTTCCTGACCTCACAGCTGCAGCACAAGAACAAAACCAACAACCACCAAGTACAAGAAGACGGAAAACAACAACTCTTCTTAGATCCACTCACAGCTGAGGTCCCAGGGCTAGTCTCAGCGCTGGTACCCGGAGAAAAAGGAGCACGCAGACAATCACACTCGCCAGGAGCAGGCAATGGTAGGAACTTGAGCTGTTACGGAAGCATGGCTCGAGGCTCTGTGTGTTTCCACTGGGCAGTTATAACGTCCAGGTCTCCCTAGTTAATGGAGCCCATAGGTGTGTGCGTTGTACCTTTGGATTCTCCACTAGGCTCCCCCTGTGAAGAGCAGAGGGAAATCTCCTGGCTTTGCCAGCACAGGGAGGGGGAAAGGAATCACTCTAGAATAGTCTGAGTCTACCTCTTCAGATGATAGATGCCAAGGGGATCTATGGCCAGGAGCCTAAGGGAGGGAAGTCGGGAAGAGGGGCCAGCCGACTTCCCACTGGAGATGCAGGGGTGAGTCTGGACTCTCCAACAATGCACGTCCTGGAGACATTAAATTGCAATGTGTCTTGCATATTTGGAAATCGAAGCCCGGTGCTGAAAGTCCTTCCGTCTGATGTGACTGTGGAATGAGAAGATGCCCTAAAGCTTCAGAGAACCTTTAACTTCTAAGGTTGAGAAGGAGAAGGGGAGACCCTCAAGGGCACAGAGATGGGGGGCAGCCAGTGCAGGTGGGACGCAACCAGGGAAAAATGATCTCTAGGAAGTGTGGAAGAAGGGAAGTTTCAGAATTTCCCAAGAGGAACCTCAGGCAGGAATTTATGACATGGGCTATAGGACTGTGCCCTGCATCTGGAGAAAGTCTCTGAGGCATGTCCAAGGAACTATGACAAGGCCAGAATGGCTGGAAGTGAGGGTGACTGGAGATGATGACAGAGAAGAACAGTCACCAGAAAGGCCAGAAGTTCTGGGCACTATTTCATGTGCTGGAATCTTGAAGAATCAGTTATGTGATGGTTTTTCCAGCACTCACTAAGCCCTCAAGGTCTTTATATACTCTCCATTTTCAGGATTCCAAATAAAAAGAAGAATTGGGCCTGATGGTTAAAAAAAAAAAAAAATCTCCTTGTTTGATCAAGAGAACCTCACTGGAGCTCTCTGCAGCTCAGTCTCTCCAGATGTAAAGTGGGAAATATTCCTAGAGCTGTTGTGATAATGAAGTGGCACATTTCAAAGCATCTAGTATCTTGCACTGAGTGAGAGTTTAACAGATGGGCAATATTTTCTCATGTTTTCCCTAAAAATTGATCTTCTCTTAACCTTTTCCCTATAACTGAATATAAATGGCTGATCCCCCCAAAATATCATTGGGAATAAAAAACACCCATTGGGAATGGGTGTCCTCTCCACTGAATGAAATTAGTACACAATAATGTAATATGTATACATATACACTGTACCTATGTCCCTATGCTCCATATGTTCTGGTACAGCACATTTCCCTTCCTCCACGCCCTCCCAGGTCCCATCCTTTCACTCTCCAATCACAGAGTTTCCCTCTCCCCCAGTGTAGAAACCTCCTGTGAGCTCCCCCTCCTCCCTCCTCAGGAGCCTCTCCTGCCCATTCACACAGCTGCTTCCTTTTCCTTTGTGGGTTCTGTCTGGCCCTTTTACTTCCAATGACAAAGCCACAGCAAAGAACAAAAGTTGTTTGAAATTTCCAGGTTTTTTCGAAACTCTCCTAGCAGAAGCCTTGATGTTTCCTTTTCTCCTGGTGACTATTGTTGACCTGAGGGAATGTCCCCACTGCAGTGATGTCACAGTGGCAGGAGCAGAGAGGAGATAGGAGCAGGAGGCTGCTGTTCTGTGGCCCGTCACAGTCTTTACAGGGGAGGCTGCCAGCGAGGGGGCAAGGTGGGCTAGACAGTGACCAGGTGTACACACAGGCTCGTGTTGTATGTAGAAGTCTGTACCCTCGTGGGAGATTTTCCTCCAGAGCAAGCGAACAAACAGAAACAAAAACTTTCCTGGAATGAACAGACTCTGCTAGTGTTATAAGCCATGACCTTCAACAAAAATACCTTTTTTTTTTCCTTTTCTTTTCTTTCTTCATTTTTTATTTATTTATTCATTTATTTTTTTACAAAAACAGCAGATAGATTCCTAGTAAAAGTGAGCAGAAGGTCCAGAGTTTTTCCGCATCCTTCCTGCTCTGGAGCTTCAAGGTCTCTCCCACATTTCAGCATCCCCCCACCAGAGGGAACACTTGTTCCAGTTGCTTCCAACAATGTAACAAGTAGTTCTAGGGTTGGGAACAAGGCTTCAACATTCCATGGGCTGTCTTGTGGACGTTGCTTGTCTTTGAGTCTTATTTTGATGTGGGCTTTGGAAATAAATACAGATAGATTCTACATAACCATTTAATTATTCAAAACTTATTCATTGCATCAAGAATTCTATCTGGTATAAATGGAAAAGATATTTTGAGAATAACTAGATGAGTATCTAGCAGCGAGTGAAGTTAAAAATCATTTTCTTATTGAGGCCATACTAAAATAGGGTACATGAAAAACAAACATCCAGTAAATAATTGAATAATTCATTGGCTGTTAGCAATTTGGAATGATTCTCATTATTTTTTTTTGATTCTCATTATTTAAGGACACCGATAGTATTATGTCTTTCTACAAATTCTTAATTAGCATTGTACTTTTATATTTCCATTTAAGTAAGAAAAAATTGAGAAGTCATTCATCATATTTAGATATCCAGTAAAGAATAAATAGCTTAAAATATAGCTCTCAGACTATGGACTCTGAAAAACAATCTGAGGAGTTTGAAGTGGTGGGGAAGAGGGAGGTTGGGGAACCAGGTGGTGGGTATTACAGAGGGCACGGATTGCATGGAGCACTGGGTGTGGTGAAAAAATAATGAATACTGTTTTTGTGAAAATAAATTAATTAATTAAAAAATATATAGCTTTCAGTTGAAATTTTTGTCCATCTTAACAGTGAATTAAATAAACAAAGTAAAATGAACACTTTCTTTTCTAATCTATTAAGCAGAGCTATACATACATAACTATATAGACTGTAGATCCATGTTACCAAGTTTTGTTGGAAGGTTCAAATACATAAATATTCAAAAGACTGTGACAGGAGGTGGCAATAGGAAAAAGAAACGGTTGAGAAACCCATGCTCTACAACCCAGGAGAAAGTGTAGAAAGGAAAGCAAAAAGAGAAGTAGAAAGTAAGGGAAACGTTCAGAAATCGAAAACTCCTATGTCCCCTACTTAAGCCTCATGCACAGGAGAAGATGTTCAGAGAAGCTAGAGCAACGGGTCCCAGACGTGCCCACCCCAGCCAGGACAACAGCATCGGCAGGATCCCTGATGGCCCTGTCCTGCTCCTTCTTGGTGGCCCTGGTGGTGCTCAGCTGCCACTCCCTAGGCTCTCTGGGATGTGACCTGCCTCAGGACCACAGCCTGCTGCCCTGGAGGGCCCTGATGCTCCTGCGACAAATGAGGAGACTGTCTGCTAGCTCCTGTGACAACTACACAAACGACTTTGGCTTCCCCCAGGAGGTGTTTGACGGCAAGGCGCTACAGAAGGCTCATGCCCTCCCTCTCATCCATGTGACAAACCAGAAGACCTTCCACCTCTTCTGCACAGAGGCCTCACCTGCTCCTTGGAACACGACCCTCCTGGAGGAATTGTGCTCGGGACTTTCTGAGCAGCTGGGCCACCTGGAAGCCTGTCCTCTGCTAAAGGCGGGGGTGGGAGAACCACCCCTGGTAAATGGGGACTCCATCCTGAGGAACTACTTCCAGAGAATCTCCCTCTATCTGCAAGAGATGCAATACAGCCCTTGTGCCTGGGAGATGGTCCGAGCAGAGATCATGAAACCCTTGTATGCATCAACAGCCTTGCATAAGAGACTAAGGAACAGGAAGTGACACCTCTTTCAACATGGAAATGATTCCCTCTGACTAATAACATCACACATTCCAGAGTCCTGCCATCTCAGAGACTCTCATTTCTGTGGTTGCGAAGACATGAACACAGTCAATTTGTCAAGTGTTTTCAGGACATGTCAACTCTACAACCAGTAGTTGCTTACAGATGACCTTGCCTAATCCTATTTATCTATTTAAATATTTATTTATGTAAATATCCTTAAGATTCAGTTTTTTCATATAATATGATGTACACCTTCACATAGTAGAATATAATAAAATATATTTTTAATATGTAATCAGTTTATCACTTTTTTTCTTTATGGAACTTTAAGAAAAAAGGGTTTTCAAAGAGGCACACCAGGTCTGATTGTGTAACTCCGTTGGAAATTGGACAGCAGAATGCATTTACCATCATACTGCATTAACACTGGAAATAACAACTCACTTTCTCTAAGACAACTTGCACGTTGACCTTAGGCTATAGGACATACAAAATACAGATCCTGATGTCTACATCTTTGGTCGAAGGGACATATTAATATGGTTGCTGTAGGGATGGGATCTAAAAACCTCCTATTTAATGTTTTAACGATGAAGGAAAGGAAGTGACGTCTATCACCTACTGCTATAACAGAGACGTTGAAGCACATAGGAAGTGCATATAGAAAAGCTGTGTACCCCTCGACAGGTCACTGGCAGATGTGGAGACATGTATGTCCAGTGTCAGGGGCAGATGAGCTGGCAGTTGACAAGAATCACAATGGCTGAGTCCCACATTAGCAGGCAAAGCCAGAAACAGAGGTGGTCACGCAGGGAGACCGTGTCATGTGAGAAACAGACATAAACTTGATTCTGAGGCTCTTCAACCATTGAAGGGACGGGAGAGAAGAGCCACAAAGGAGACGGTGGACTCTTGGCCATACAGCACAGGGATAAGGGAGGATGCTGGTGAGTGTCTTTAAGGAAGTAAATGTATTTCAAAGACCATCAGCGATTCCTGGAAGATGTGGATTGAAACTGCCTGTGATGTCAGAAACACAGAAGCCTTTGCTGACCGTCGGTTTGGTGGAATGCATAAGCAGAGACCACCCTGGAGCGGGTGGGAGCATGAATAAGAGAAGTCAGTGCATCTGTCTTGGAGAAGAATATTGCATGGGATCTGGGAATAATGGGGCTCGTTATTCTGCGCATAGTTTGCACTTTCATGTCATTTCTTTTTCCCTGAGTGGTTTCATGGATTCAATGTTCTGCAAATCATGTTAATATGTTTAATGCTGTATTTCTTTTTCATCATGACTGAATTGCTGACTGTGATTTAGCGTGTCTTGGTTCTTACTTCCTTGCACATCAGCGAGCTACTTGGCTTTAAGAATTCACTTGGCAGGAATGGATAACTCATTCAATCCTTCATCAAATTATCTATTACCATGGATAAGATCATGTTTCCTGGAATATTTGGCATCATTAATGAGGTTCCTTAACCCCTCCTTGTGACCCTGTTTACTAAAGTGGCAAAATATCCCATTGCTTTTTCTAGAGAGTTTGATGTGGTAAGAATTCTTCTCTGTTGCTCACTGCTAGTATTTCCTCATGTTCAGAATACCACAATGTTTGGTGGATATCCACATCACAAGATTCTCTTGCACATAAAGACTGACAGACTTTCTTCAAAAATGAGGGTGGGAAGCTGAGTCAGGTATTCTCTCTCCTCATATTTACAGCAGTGAGAAATCACTGGTCGAATGAGCTGAAAATACATGAATCATGGAAATCCATGGAGCAATAGTGAGCTGTGTGTAATTCAGGAGTACAAACACATTTAACAATTAGGACAGAAGAGTGTGAATATTCACTGAACTCATGCACTGAAAGGAACCTAGCAGTGCATCTCTGTAGGGAACAGCATAAATATGGTAGAAATCATCTTATCTTAATTCTGACAGCTATATATGGGAATATTGTTTGTCTCCTCCTCCAAAATTCGTGGGAACAGTGGTCCTACACTTCAGTACCAGACTTGCAAAGGAGGCTGCCTCCCAAACTGCAATTCTGTTGTGAATTCTAGGAAAGGCTGATCCATTCATCCCTCATTGGCAAGAAACGTTTTTATTTATCACCAGTGATGAGACGGTGGCTTCTACAAACTTCTGAAAGTTGAGAATAAAGATCTAGTTGGAAGTGCAGAAGAACATGCTATTTCCTTAACCTTCTGGCACCCATGCTGCCCTCTCCCTCCCCCAACCCTCATTCCAGAACACATTCCCCTGTCCTAACAGTTTCCTTCCTCAACAAGGCAGAAGTCCCCACAGCCCCTTGGCATTCACTCTCTTGACCTCTCAGCCTTTTCACACAACAGCTTTCTGTTCTGCTGTCATCTAAGCTTAAAGGTTTTCCGAAGGAGCAGCAAAAGAAAGCAAGTAGACAACAAAAATGCATTGAAATCTCTAGGTTTTGCAGAAACATCTGCTAGAGAGGCTTTGCTCAGATTTCCATCCGATATGATGGAACAGCAGTGGGGGCTGAAAGGAAACAGAAAGCAGGATCAGGTTGAAGGGTCGCCTAGTGAAGCTCCCCTCCGGGAAGACTGCTTCCTGGTGGCCAAATGTGACAAGGGTGGTGACCAAAATCGGACCTCTTCTGAGAATGTCCCTTCCAACTACATAAAGCCTACCTGTGGACATCCGGAGATTCTAATGCTGTCATAAACCCGTTTCCTTACTCTGTCTGTAACAAAGCGTAAGTCTTGTCCTGATAATCCCTATAGCCATAGTCAGTTTTAATCCCAATGTTCTTGATTATTAAATACTGGAAACTGTTGGAGAACCAAGCAGCAAAGGCTAAATGCAGGGGTAAGGGGAGTGAGTACCCCTGCCAACATTTTTTAAAAGATTTTATTTCTTTATTTGAGAGAGACAGAGAGGCAGAGCATGAGAGGGGGGAAGGTCAGATGGAGGAGCACACTCCCCACTGATGAGGTAGCCTAATGTAGGACTCGATCCTAGGACCATGAGATGATGACCTGAGCTCAAGGCAGATGCTTGAAGGACTGAGCCAGCCAGGCGCCCTGACCCCCGCCAACTTTCCATTCCCAGGCATTGCTATTCAGCCTGCCATGGGACGTAGAGGAGGCAGGGCTCAGGGTTGGGTGCCCAGGGACAGGCTGGGAGACTCACCCTGCATTATTGGCCACAAGCAGCCAAGGTCTGGCAGCGTCAGAAGCCAGAGTGTGCACTTGGCCTCCCTCCACCCTCCTGTCAGCTGATTGCTGTGCTGTGGATCTCAAGGCCCCCACAAATCCGGTCCCACACAGAAACACGCTAATTCCAGGGCTCCTGTGCAAAGAATCCCGGAGCTCCACTGTGCCTGTGTTGGAGCATTCCCTAAGTTCTTGTTACACCAGGAGTAGGACACTCCTTTGCTCAGAAAACCACACTGACGTCTGGAAACATGAAAGTGTTGAAAGTCAGCAGCAGTGTGGGAACCTGGAAGGAGAACAGAAATGGGAAAGTGTTCACTGGATTAGTCACTTATCCTCAGGAGGCAGAACAGTTGGACAGTAGGGCAGCATTGAGTCAACTGTATCTCTGTGTCCTTCCCGAGACTGAGAAGGGTCAAGTGGACACTGGGAGCACAGAATTCTTCTAATCGTATGTGGCCCATGGTAGTTTCCCCACCGTGGGTGACCCTGACAGGACAACAGCCTGCAACGTGTTGGAAGGAGAAGGGTCAGTCTAGTGCCAGCTGCAAACATCTATCTCATTGGCAGAAAAATCTAATGTCTCATGAGTACTCATTTAATATTTAATTTTTATTTTTTTTAACATAATGTATTCTAGCCCCAGGGGTACAGGTCTGTATTTACACACTTCACAGCTCTCACTGTAGCACATACCCTCCCCAATGTCCATAACCTCACCTCCGTCTCCCTAACCCCCTTTCCCTGGCAACCCTCAGTTTCTTTTGTGAGATTAAGGGTCTCTTAATGGTTTGTCTCCCTCCCTATCCCATCTTGTTTCATTTATTCTTTTCCTACTCCCAAACCGCCCATGTTGCTTCTCTACTTCCTCAAATCAGGGAGATTATATGATAATTGTCTTTCTCTCATTGAATTCATTCAATGGGCATAACCTCTCTAATTCCATCCCATTGTTGCAAATGGCAAGATTTCATTTCTTTTGATGACTGCATAGTATTCCATTTTATATATATACACCACATCTGCTTTATTCATTCATCTGTTGATGGACATCTAGGTTCTTTCCATAGTTTGGCTCTTGTGGACACTGCTGCTGTAAACATTCGGGTGCACGTGCCCTTTTGGATCACTATATTTGTATCTTTAGGGTAAATACCCACGAGTCCAATTTGCTGGGGTGTACGGCAGCTCTATTTTCAACTTTTTGAGCAACCTCCACGCTGTTTTTCAGCGTGGTTGCACCAGCTTGCATTCCCACCAACAGTGTAGGCAGGTTCCCCTTTCTCCCCATCCTACCCAGCGTCTGTCATTTCCTGACTTGTTAATTTAGCCATTCTGACTAGTGTGAGGTGGTATCTCATTGTGGTTTTGATTTGTATTTCCCTGACGCCAAGTGATGTGGAACACTTTTTCATGTGTCTGTTGGCCATCTGGAAGTCTTCTTTGTGGAAATGCCTGATCATGTCCTTTGCCCATTTCTTGATTCGATTACCTGTTCTTTGGGTGTTGGGTTTACTAAGCTCTTTATAGATTTTGGATACTAGCCCTTTATCTGATATGTCATTTGCAAATATCTTTTCCCATCCTGTCAGTTGTCTTTTGGATTTGTTAGCTGTTTCCTTTGCTGTGCTGAAGCTTTTGATCTTGATGAAGTCCCAACAGTTCATTTTTTTGCCCTTGCTTCCCTTTCCTTTGGTGATGTTCCTAGGAAGTAGTTGCTGCGGCTAAGGTCAAAGAGGTTGCTGCCTGTGTTCTCCTCAAGGATTTTGATGGATTCCTTTCTCACACTGAGTTCCTTCATCCATTTTGGTCTATTTTCATGTGTGTTGTAAGGAAATTGTCCAGTTTCATTTCTCTGCATGTGGTTGTCCAATTTTCCCAACACCATTTGTGGAAGAGGCTGTCTTTTTTCCATTGGACATTCTTTCCTGCTTTGTCGAAGATTAGTTGACCATAAAGTCAAGGGTCTGTTTCTGGGCTCTCTATTCTGTTCCACTGATCTGTGTGTCTATTTTTGGTCCAGTACCATACTGTCTTGATGATGACAGCTTTGTAATAGAGTTTGAGGTCTGGAATTGTGATGCCACCGATTTTGGCTTTTGTTCAGTATTCCTCTGGCTATTCGAGGTCTCTTCTGGTTCCATATAAATTGTAGGATTCTTTGTTTCATTTCTTTGAAAAAATGGATGGGCTTTTGATAGGGATTGCATTAGATGTGTAGGTTGCTTTAGGTAGTGTAGACATTGTTACAATATTTGTTCTTCCAATCCATGAGCGTGGAACATTTTTCCATTTCTTTGTGTCTTCCTCAATTTTTTTCATGAGTACTTTATAGATTTCTGAATATGAATTCTTTGCCGCTTTGGTTAGGTTTCTTCCTAGGTATCTTATAGTTTTGGGTGCAGTTGTAAATGGAATTGATTCCTTAATTTCACTTTCTTCTGTCTTGTTTTGGTGTAAAGAAATGCAACTGTATTCTGTGCATTGATTTTATATCCTCACGCTTTACTGCATTCCTATACAAATTCTAGCAGATTTGGACTGGTGTCTGTTGGGTTTTCCACATATAGTATCATGTCATCTGCAGAGTGATAGTTTGACTTCTTCTTTGCTGATTTGGATGCCTTTCATTTCTTTTTGTTGCCTGATTGCTGAGGCTAAGACTTCTACTACTATGTTCAATAGCAGTGGTGGTAATGGACATCCCTGCCATGTTCCCTGACCTTAGGGGAAAAACTCTCCATTTTTATCCACTGCAAATGATATTTGGAGTGGGTTTTTCATAGATGGCTTTGATGCTATTGAGGTATGTACCCTCTATCCCTACACTTTGAAGAGTTTTGAACATTAAAGGGTGCTGTACTTTGTCCAAAGCTTTTTCAGCATCTATTGAGAGTATCATATGGTTCTTGTTCTTTCTTTTAGTAATGTATTGTATCACATAATGATTGATTTGCGGATGTTGAACCCACCTAGCAGCTCAGGAATAAATCCCACTTGGTCATGGTAAATCATCCTTTTAATGTACTGTTGGATCGTATTGGCTAGTATTTTGGTGAGAACTTTCGCATCTATGTTCATCAAGGATAGTGGTCTGTAATTCTCTTTTTTGATGGGATCTTTGTCTGGTTTGGGATCAAGGTAATGCTGGCCTCATAAAATGAGTTTGGAAGTTTTCCTTCCATTTCTATTTTTTGGAACAATTTCAGGGGAATATGTATTAATTCTTCTTTAAATGTTTCTAGAATTCCCCTGGGAAGCCGTCTGGCCCTGGGCTCTTGTTTGTTTGGAGAGTTTTTGATGACTGCTTCAATCTCCTTACTGGTTATGGGTCTGTTCAGGTTTTCTCTTTTTTCCTGGTTCAGTTGTGGTAGTTAATATGTCTCTAGGAATGCTTCCATTTCTTCCAGATTGTCAAATTTGCTGGCAGATAGTTGCTCATAATATGTACTTATAATTGTTTGTATTTCTTTGGTGTTGGTTGTGATCTCTCCTCTTTTCATTCATTCTTTTATTTATTTGGGTCCTTTCTCTTTTCTTTTTGATAAGTCTGGCCCAGGGGTTTATCAATCTTATCCACTCTTTCAAAAACCATCTCCTAGTTTCATTGATTTGTTCTATTGTGTTTTTTGGTTTCTATTTCATTGATTTCTGCTCTGATCTTTATTATTTCTCTTCTCCTGCTGGGTATAGGCTTTCCTTGTTGTTCTTTCTCCAGGTCCTTTATGTGTAGGGTTAGGTCGTGTATGTGAGACCTTTCTTGTTTCTTGAGAAAGGCTTGTATCGCTATATATTTTCCTCTCAGGACTACCTTTGTTGTGTCCCACAGATTTTGAATCGTTGTGTTTTCACCATCATTTGTTTCCATTATTTTTTTCAATTCTTCTTTATTTTCCTGGTTGACCCATTCATTCTTTAGAAGGATGCAATTTAGTCTCCATGTATTTGGGTTCTTTCCAAATTTCATCTTGTGATGGAGTTCTAGCTTCAGAGCATTGTGGTTTGAAAGTGTACAGGGAATGATCCCAATCTTTTGATACCAAGTGATACCTGATTTAGGACCCAAGATGTGATGTATTCTGGAGAATGTTCCAGTTGCACTGGAAAAGACTGTGTTTTCTGTTGCTTTGGGATGGAGTGTTTGAATCTATCTGTTATGTCCCTCTGCTCCATTGTATCACTCAAGGCCTTTATTTCCTTGTTGATCTTTGGCTTGGATGATCTGTCCATTTCAGTGAGGGGAGTGTTAAGTCCCCTACTATTATTGTATTCTTGTCGCTGTGTTTCTTTGATTTTGTTATTAATTGATTTATATAATTGGCTGCTCCCATGTTAGGGGCATAGATACTTACAATTGTTAGATCTTCTTGTTGGACAAACCCTTTGAGTATGATATAGTGTCCTTCCTCATCTCTTATTAGAGTCTTTGTCTTGAAATCTAATTGATATGATATAAGGATTGCACCCCAGCTTTCTTTTCATGTCCATTAGCATGGTAAATTTTTTCCACCCCCTTTATATCTTGAGGTGTCTTTGGGTCTAAAATTAGTTTCTTGTAGGCATTCTGTATCCATTCTGTATCCATTCTGATACCCTGTGTCTTTTGCTTGGGGTTTTCACCCCATGTACATTCAGGGTAACTATTGATAAATATGAATTTAGTGCCATTGTATTGCCTGTAAGGTGACTCTTACTTTATATTGTCTCTGTTCCTTTCTGGTCTACTACTTTTGGGCTCTCTCTTTGCTTAGAGACCCCTTTCAATATTTCCTGTAGAGCTGGTTTCGTGTTTACAAATTGTTTTTGTTTTTGTTTGTCCTGGGAGCTTTTTATCTCTCCTTCTATTTTCAATGATAGCCTAGCTGGATATGGTATTCTTGTCTACATGTTTCTCTCTCTTAGTGCTCTGAATATATCATACCAGTTCTTTCTGGCCTGCCAGGTCTCTGTGGATAAGTCTGTTGCCAATCTAATATTTTTACCATTGTAGTTACAGATTTCTTGTCCCAGGCTGCTTTCAGGATTTTTTTTTTCTTTTTTTTTTCCCCAATTTATTTATTTTCAGAAAAACATTATTCATTATTTTTTCACCACACCCAGTGCTCCATGGAAGCTGTGTCCTCTATAATACCCACCACCTGGTACCCCACCCTCCCACCCCCCCGCCACTTCAAACCCCTCAGATTGTTTTTCAGAGTCCATAGTCTCTCATGGTTCACCTCCCCTTCCAATTTACCCAAATTCATGCGTTCAGGATTTTCTCTTTGTTGCTAAGACTTGTAAATTTTACTACTAGCTGATGGGGTGTGGACCTATTCTTATTGATTTTGAAGGGGTTTCTCTGTGCCTCCTGGATTTTGATGCTTGTTCCCTTTGCCATATTAGGGAAATTCTCTATAATAATTCTCTCCAATATACCTTCTGCTCCCCAAACTCTCTCTTCTTCTTCTCGAATGCCAATTACTCTAATGTTGTTTTGTCTTACGGTATCACTTATCTCTTGAATTCTCCCCTCAAGGTCCAGTAGTTGTTTGTCTCTCTTTTGCTCAGCTTCTTTATTCTGTGTCATCTGGTCTTCTATATCACTAATTCTCTCTTCTGCCTCATTTATCCTAGCAGTAAGAGGCTCTAGTTTTGATTGTACCTCATTAATAGCTTTTTTTATTTCAACTTGGTTAGATTTTAGTTCTTTTATTTCTCCAGGAAGGGCTTTTATTTCTCCAGACTGAGTTTCTCTAATATCTTCCATGCCTATTTTTGGGCCCAGCTAGCATCTTGAGGAACATCATTCTGAACTCTAGACTGAGATATTATGAAAGTCCATATTGATTAGGTCCCTTGCCTTTGGTACTTCCTCTTGTTCTTTCTTTCTTTCTTATTTTTTTTTTTGCAGTGCCTTTTTCCACCTTGTCATTTTACCCAGATAAGAATATATGAAGGAATGAATAAAATACTAAAAGGGTGGCTAGGACCCCAGGAAAATGTGCTCTAACCAAATCAGAAGAGACCCCAAATCATGGGGGGAAGATATGGGGAAAATAGGAGTTCAGCAAAAAAAAATTATAAAAAGAAAAAAATATACAAAAGAAAATATGTATATTGGATTGGTGACTAGAACAGAGTCACACACATAATTTTGGTCTCTTAAAATAAACTCTCTCCCAAAATTTTAAAGAATGAAAAATACACACACACACATACACATTCATACTAAGGGTATGTTTACTAAGGGTAAACACGATGAAGGGATGGAATATGACTATAAAGATTGACGTTTTAAAAAACAATTTCTAAAAAAGTAATTGATGAGATAACTGGAGAGAATTTGCTCAGGCTGGAGACTAGAATAAAGACCTCTGTAGATTTAGGGTATATTTTGACCTATTAGAAGAAGTTGTATCCCAAATTGTTTAGAAGAAAAAATCCCATGTGTATACAAAAGTATAGTTAGATACACTGAAGGGTAATATATGAGTATAAAAATGAAGGTTCAAAAAAGATTTTTTTTAATAAAAGGTATTGTTAAGATAAGCTAGTTAAAAAATGTTAAAGGAGGAAAGAGCAAAAGTCAAAAAAAATTTAGCTTAAGAAAAAAAAAAATTAAAAAAATTAATTAATTTTGCCAGACTAAAGAACATGGGGAGAAAGTCATGAAATTCATGCTTTGCTTGCTCCTCCTCTGGAATTCCACTGTTCTCCTTGGAAGAGAACTTGGTCTTGGCTGAATTTCTTGCTGATCTTCTGGGGGAGGGGCCTGTTGTAGTGATTCTCAAGTGTCCTTGCCTGAGGCAGAATTGCATCACCCTTACCAGAGGCTGGGCTAAGTAATTCACTCGGGTTCACTGTCGGGAGCTTTTGTTCCCTGAAGGGTTTCCATAGAGTTCTGTAGGATGGAATGAAAATGGTGGCCTCCCAATCTCTGGCCCGGAGGAGCCGAGAGCTCTAGAGCTCGAGAGCTCAGGGCCCCTCTCCAGAGCGTGCCTTTGGAGAAAAGTGCTCAATCACTCCCACCTCCCAGGCCTCTGGCCGCACTCCAAGCTCCCCCAGCCTCTGACCAAGCGTTGCTGGCACACAGCCCCATCTGGAGTCTCCAAACCCAGCAGATCCCTGCTCTCTTCTGAGGCGGTTTTCCGGGATCTTGTGGGGTCCCTGCTTACAGAGCAGTGGCCTGCCTAAGCCATGGATCACAGTTTAAGGTAGGCCCGAGTTGAGAGCTCACTTCTGGACTCCCCGCTCATAAACCTGGGAGCTCTGCAATGCTCAAACACCCCCGACACTTCTCTGTCCCCGCAGGACATAAGACCACACTATCCGTGCATGGGCTTCACCCCGGCTTAGCCTCTGGAGCGATGTCCCTCAGTGGAACAGACTTTTAAAAGTTCTGATTTTGTGCTCCATTGCTTCACTGCTTGCCGGGAGAGGGACCCTCCCCATGAGGTCTATCTTCCCATTGCTTTGGATTCACTTCTCTGCAGGTCCCACCTTTCAGAAAGTGGTCAATTTTCTGTTTCTAGAATTGCTGTTCTTCTTCTCTTCAATCTCCTGTTGGATTGGTAGGTGTTTGGATTGGTTTGATAAACTACCTAGCTGATATTCTGCTACCTGATGTAAAGTCAGCCCACTACTTCTCCACCATCTTGACTCCTCCCCACTCTCATGAGTGTTTAAAAGGGATCCTGACAACTTGTCTTTGGAACTTCAAAGTTCCAAAGTCATGTAGGTGACTCCTCCCACACCTCCTGTCGCCATACACAACCACAGTCAACAAGTCTTTGGCATCTACAGTGAGATATAGAATCCTTGATCCCTCACCTCCTCCACCTGACTGAATTCATGCCATGGCCTCTCCTGGGTCTCAAAACCTCTGTCCATCTCTTTTCTTCACATCATTTAACAGCTGCTTCCAGACAAGCAGTTATCTCACAACTCCTTTGTGTTCCACCTTGGATATTGGTTAGATCTGAATATTCTCCCTCTGTTTCTCTCCAAACAGCTGGATAAATAAGCAGAATCCAAATGGGGTTACTGATAAAACAGACGTAATGGTTTCAAGGATCTCAGAAGGGTTAGACTGCAATCACCTTTAGTGTTATCATCTTAAAAGATCTTCATCATTATTCTAATCCAGGTCCAGAGCAGAATCATGTAGGATCCTTCAGTTCCCCTCGTCTTCCTATTGGATTTCTCAGGCAAAAATTTCCGGGCCTGAGTGGACTTATCAGGTAGGTAGAGCTCTCAGGCAGGGCGAGGATCCTGTCTCCTTCCAGGGAGGGTGATCAGCTGAGTCTTGGTTGCCAGTCTCTTGTGAGCTGGTTGGTGTGACTCCTCTCATCTCTCCTCAGAGCCGAGTACCCGTGGATTGAACGAAAGGAAAACGAGGTGGCTCCTCTTGTAGAGCTGAGGGCCTCGTGGGGACCCAAGAGTTGGTCTTGTGGGATCCTCTGGCCAAGGCAGACACTTTCCTGACTTGCAATAACTCAGTCCAGCCTTCATCCCCACGTCTGCCGGAGCAGCTCATCCCCAGTATTGCTACATCAAATTTTGCTGGAGTCACTCTGCCATTTTCTCAGTGGACAGGCCATTCTTTCACTTTTGTCACATTCAGACAGAACAGTTGTCCTCCCCCTCCCCCCCCCACAGCTGTCATGTTTTGCTTTCGAGGAAAGGTGACATGAGAAACAGAAAAAGTGAAGTCTTAAAAATGAAAGAGAAACCTGGGGCAGCCCCTTGGCCCTCTCCTTCCTTCCCTCTGTGTGATCCTCACGATATTGTAGAACATGATCAGGACAAGCAAGTCAGAGTATGTCCAGTAAAGCATGTGGAAATATTAAGTTATTCACATTCCCTTTGTTGTTGTTACTTAAGTTGAAGATGCAACACCATGAATAAGGAAAGGCAACAAGGAAGTGTGTCCCTGACAGGATAGCCTGGGCCTCACCCCCTGCATTCTGAGCACCAGACAGATGGCCAGACGAAGCTGCCTACTGGAAACATAGTCTGAATGAGCTAGTGAAAGTCATTACTTTCTTTGATGGAAGTTTCTGGTGAGACACCCAGTGAATTCCCCTGCGCTCAGCCGAGAAATTTGAACCTAACAAGTGTTCTCTAGTTTCAGGAAAATTTGAACCATGGGGATCCTGGGTGGCTCAATTGGTGGAGGATATGATTCTTACTCTAACTTCAGGTCTTGATGTCAGACTGTGAGTTCAAGCCCCACGTCAGGGTCCACCCTGTGTGTGGAGCTTACTTTAAAAAATGAAAAATGGGAATATTAAGAGCTGTGATGGCACAATAAATGTATTCCGTTATTCAAGGTGAAAGGATGATAATCATTCTTTCCTCTACTTGGAGAAAACAAACATTTGCTCTCAGCATCTGAGAAGCTGACACCTTCTTCTGGTCAGGAGAGAAGGAGGTCAACACTGAAAGGGTCCCCAGGACAAAGACTCCAGGGGCAAGGGCAAGGATCTAGGGGCAGTAAGTGCTTTGCTAACAAGGAAACCAGCCCCTGCACAGTAGCAGAATCTAGAATCCTCCAGACATGGTGAGTCTGTCCTCAGGAGTGAGTCCACGAGAGCCTGGATGGAGGACACTCAGTCACTGCAGAGGAATGAGGTTAGTAGAGGTGATAACTACCTTGTCAGTGAGGTGCTGCTGGGAAATCCAGTCATCTGGAATTAGAACCTTGACACCTCCTCTTCCCAGACAAGAACCAGGCTTCCTGCTGGGGGCACTTGCAATGTCTTAGAGGGTTCTAACAAAACCTTGGTATTTATTGTCGTTCATTGGGTTTTTTTGGATATTACATAAGAAGCAATGGCATAGAATTCGTGGAGGACACAAACTGTCTGTAAGGTCAGTGTTAGAAATCTAGGAATAACAGGAATCCTTTAGGATTGGAGGAGTTTCTCTCCATCATTTCCTGGGTCTCAGAGTCTTGCCTGGACAGGTCATCTTTCTTACTGGTGAGCTGCCAGTGGTGTCTTGTGGCCATTGCTGATGTCTGAGGCTTGTTGTGATGCAGGCTTTGGAAATGAAAACACAAATACATTAAATTTTATGATTTAGCCCTACAAAACTCATTCAACACCTCAGTAAATATCTAGTGTTAAACAGAAAAAGACATTTTGACAATACCTTCCAGAGTACATAGTAGCAGGTGAAGTTAAAGATGAGGTTGTCGTGGTGCCTGGGGGGCTCAGTCAGTTGGGTGCCGCTTACAGCTCAGGTCGTGATCCCAGGGTGCTGGGATGGAGCCTCGAATCAGGCTCCCTGCTCCTTGGGAGCCTGTTTCTCCCTCACTCTCTGCCCATTGCTCTGTCTACTTGTTCTCTCTCTGATCTTTCTCTCTGTCAAATAAATAAATAAAAATCTTAAAAAAATGATTTTGTCATATGAGGCAACATTCAAATTCAGTGCACTAAAAACACATGTTAAGTAATCATTCCAGTTTTCACTTGGATTTAGCAATCTGGATTGATTATAAATGTTCAGGTATACCGAATTCATTATGTCCAATTTGATATTGTTAATTTGCATATGTACTCCATATACTTCACTGTATACATGTACAGAAATTATAAGTCACTCATCAAATTTACTTATATACATAAGCATCAATAGCTTTAAAATATAACTATTAGCTTAAAATTTTTAGTCATTCTCGACCCTGAATTGGATAAACGTTACATTTTTTTTTATCTTAAAGCACAGACAAAAATACAATATATAACGATACATACTGTGTCTCCCTGCTACTAAGTTTTCTTCAAAGTTGCAATTAAAAAAAATCCAAAAAGATTCTGGAGGCAAGGATAATACTTAAAGAAAATAATACATGGTTGAGAAACCCATGCTCCAACCCAAGTAGAAAGTGTAGAAAGGAAAGCAAAAAGAGAAGTAGAAAGGAAGGGAAACGTTCAGAAATTGAAAACGCCTATGTCCCCTACTTAAGCCTCACGCACAAGAGAAGATGTTCAGAGGAGCTAGAGCCTCAGGTCCCAGACGTGCCCACCACAGCCAGGACAACAGCATCTGCAGGATACCTGATGGCCCTGCCCTGCTCCTTGTTGGTGGCCCTGGTCATGCTCAGCTGCCACTCCCTCGGCTCTCTGGGATGTGACCTGCCTCAGGACAACGGCCTGCTGCACTGGAGGGCCCTGATGCTCCTGCGACAAATGAGGAGACTGTCTGCTAGCTCCTGTGACAACTACACAAACGACTTTGGCTTCCCCCAGGAGGTGTTTGACGGCAAGGCGCTGCAGAAGGCTCATGCCCTCTCAGTCCTCCAGGTGATGAACCAGAAGACCTTCCATCTCTTCTGCACAGAGGCCTCACCTGCTCCTTGGAACATGACCCTCCTGGAGGAATTGTGCTCGGGACTTTCTGAGCAACTGGGCCTCCTGGAAGCCTGTCCCCTGCAGGAGGCAGGGGTGGGAGAGACGCCCCTGGTGAATGGGGACTCCATCCTGAGGAACTACTTCCAGAGAATCTCCCTCTATCTGCAAGAGAAGCAATACAGCCCTTGTGCCTGGGAGATGGTCCGAGCAGAGATCATGAAACCCTTGTATGCATCAACAGCCTTGCAAAGGAGACTAAGGAGCGGGAAGTGACACCCCTTTCAACATCGAAATGGTTCTCTCTGAAGAATACTATCACACTCCCATGTGTCCTGTAGCGTCAAAGACTCTCATTTGTGCTGTCATCATGACATGAACTGAATCACTTTGTCACATGTGTTCATGAGTATTAGGCAACATGAAGTCAATGTTACAAACACCTGTTGCTTTCAGATGACCATGCTGATCTGCCTATTTAACTCTTTTATATTTATTTCACTATTTATAAGATTGAAGTTATTTTTTATTGTATTATATTAGTTGTACCTACCCTTTGTGGTTAAGAGAATTGTATATGTTTTACGTGTATTAAATTATTTATTTTCTGATCATTTAATGTTTCTATAGAAAACTTCTTGCGTTTGTTTCTAATTGAAGCAGGAAACAAGTCTGATTACAACCTGATGAAGGAACGGATTGTACCACTCTCTCACTCGTTATTTCATTTTCACATTAGAAGTAATCGCATCAACTTCCTGGAAGTCACTTTGTATGCTGTTGTCACGGGAAAGGCAGACTTACCAAGTCCAATGCTGTTTCTGTATCTTGGATGTTGTACAAAAACTAACCCTGGGACAAGAATTGGAGTGAAGTAATATCAGTTATCTTAAAGGGAAGAGTGACAAGAAGGGAAAACATGAATTTTGTAAGTAGAAAAGGAAGCAGACATGTCAGGAAACAAAATGAAAAGCACCAGATACATTCCACATCACACGGTAGACACCCAAGTGCGAATATTCTTTAGCAAATGGATAGTTTAGGGTCACCCGAGTGGCTCAGTAGATTAAGTATCTGCCTTAGGCTCAGGTCAGGATGACGGGGTCCCGGATCAAGCCCTGCGTCAAGCTCCGGGTTCAGCGGGGAGTCTGCTTCTCCCTCTCACACTGTCCCTGATTGTGTTCACTGTCTCTCTCTCTGTGTGTCATAGAAATAAATAAAATCTTTAAACAAAACAAAATAAACAAATCAAAAGAAACAACATGGATCCTTGATCCTGCCATTAGAGCCATTCCGTTCACAGAACCCAGGGAGGGAAGCAGTCGCCTGGGAGGAGAGCGTAGACTGAGAAATGGTGCCTCAAGCCTCCCCTGGGTAAGGGAGAAAAGAGCCGCACTGCAGACAAGGGTAGAATGTCCCTCAGGCAGTAGCATAAGAGCGAATATTGGTTAAGAGTCTATTTGAAAGCCGAGAAAGGCTTCAAGGAATTGCATCATAGCAAAGGGAGCATGGAAAGGGTCCATGAAACCAGGAAGTAGAAGGGTTGTGACCAAGGGGACCGCTGCTTTGACTGAATTACTCACCAGGAGACCATACTGGTGACAGAGGAAAGGTGAGGAACAGAACAGAAGCTATGACTATAGATACAGTATACATCTGAGAGATTTTTGTTCTTTGGGCTAATTAAACTTCCATGAAAAAATGAAAAAATAATTGAAATGGGGGATGCCTTCTAATGTCTTCTAAGCCATGTAAAGCATATCACAAAGAAAAGCAAACAAAAATGAAAAGGCATGAAAAGTGTATCGGAACATTCTGCAAATGAAAACACGCTGTTCTATTGAAGACTCATGAATAGAAAGAACTGAAGATGAATGAGGGGACAGGGCACCTCCCACTGTTCCCCCAGGCCATCAGAAGCCCTCAGGTGCAGCGCCCAGCCCCTCTGCGGGGATCCTACTGGTTCCCCGTGGCAGCATCTCAGCTCTGGGCTGCGAGCTGCCTCCTGACCCTGGGTAGCTTCACAGGGGGACCCACTGCTTCTGAACAGAGGAGGAGCGTCAGTCTCTTTTCCTGAACCAGGGACACCTCCACTGGGACAGGGTGGGTGGCTGCCAGTTCCAGGAGGTCCATGCCAAGTCTGTCCTCCACGAGATGCTGCTGCTGAGCTTCACACTCTTCCTCACCTGAACCCATCCCTGCTAGGGCAGCCAGAACCCTGGAAACCTGTGTGGTACCTGCGATGGGAGTGGGGGAGCCTCCCATGGATTTGAGGGCCCTGCCCTGGCCTTGAAGACGTGCTACCAGAAAATACATCTCCATCTGAGACAGAAGAAACAGAGTGACTACCTTGGAAGGAGTCTGAGTCAAAATCAGGCGACCCAACTCTTCCTCTTCAAATGCAGACATAAGGAAATGGAAATGATAAAAAGGAAGAAAGCGGGAAAGGGACCTGCAAATGATATTCTTGACCTACAACACTAAGTCACATAGCCATGAGTTCCATCTTTCTAAATCCTCCTCTTTCTGATTCAGCCATACAATGTGTTGAGTTAAGTTACTCAGCATCGGGGCGCCTGGGTGGCTCAGTGGGTTAAGCCGCTGCCTTCAGCTCAGGTCATGATCCCAGGGTCCTGGGATCAAGTCCCACATTGGGCTCTCTGCTCAGCGGGGAGCCTGCTTCCCTCGCTCTCTCTCTGCCTGCCTCTCCATCTACTTGTGATTTCTCTCTGTCAAATAAATAAATAAAATCTTTAAAAAAAAAAAAGTTACTCAGCATTGTGGGTAAAATGTGTCTGTGGCAGGACTGTCCCTAAGGGCCTCCTTCCGAAGGACAGAGCTAGCTGAAGTTGTTCACATATTGCAGGATCCTCTGGTTTCTGGATCAACACTGAACCTGTTGGAATGTTGTTCCTGACCTCACAGCTGCAGCAACAAGAACAAACCAACAACCCCCAAATGCAAGAAGACAGAAAACAACAACTCTTCCTAGATCCACTCACAGCTGAGGTCCCAGGGCCAGTCTCATCTGCAGTACCAGGAGAAAAAGGAGCACGCAGACAATCACACTGGCCAGGAGAAGGCACTGGTAGGAACTTGAACTATTACAGAAGCCTGGCTCGAGCTCTGTGTGCTTCCACTGGACAACTACAATGTCCAGGCCTCCCTAGTTGGTGGAGCCCACAGTTTATTTGAGTTGTACCTTCGGAATCTCCACTAGTCACCCTCTGTGAAGAGCAGAGGGACATCTGCTGGCCTTGCCAGCAGAGGGAGGGGGAAAGCAATCACTCTAGAATAGTCTGAGACTACCTCTGCACAGTGCTAGATACCAAAGGGATTCTGTGACCAGGAGACTGCAGGAGGAAAGTCAGGAAGAGGGGACAGCAGACTTCCCACTGGAGATGCAGGGGTGAGTCTGGACTCTCCAACAATGCACATCCTGGAGACATTAAATCGCAATGTGTCTTCCATATTTGGAAATTGAGGCCCGGTGCTGAAACTCCTTCCGTCTGACATGAGAGTGGAATGAGAAGATGCCCTAAAACTTCAGAGAACCTTTGACATCTAAGGCTGAGAAGGAGAAGGGGAGCCTGTCAAGGGCACAGCGATGGGGCAGCCAGAGCAGGTGGGACGCCACCAGGGAAGAATGATCTCCAGGAAGTGTGGCAGAAGGGAAGATTCAGAATTTCCCAAGAGGAACCTCAGGCAGGAATTTATGACATGGGCTACAGGACTGTGCCCTGCATCTGGAATTCTGCTTCCATCTCCTTGTCTGATCATGAGAACCTCACTGGAGCTCTCTGCAGCTCGGTTTCCCCAGATGTAAAGTGAGGTGGAAATATTCCTAGAGCTGTTGTAATAATGATCATCCTCCAAAATATCATTGTGAAAAAAAATTTTAAAAATTAAATACCCCTTTGAAACAGGTGACTATTCATTGACTGTAATTAGATACACAATAATGTAATATGTATACATATACTCTGTGCCTATGTCCGCATACTCCATATGTTCTGGTACAGCACATTTCCCCTTCCTCCACGCCCTCCGAGATCCCATCCTTTCACTCTCCAATCACAGAGTTTCCCTCTCCCCCAGTGGAGAAACCTCCTGTGAGCTCCCCCTCCACCCTCCCTCCTCAGGAGCCTCTCCTGCCCATTCACACAGCTGCTTCCTTTTCCTTTGTGGTTTCTGTCTGGCCCTTTTACTTCCAATGACAAAGCCACAAAGAAGAACACAAGTTGTGTGAAACTTCCAGGTTTTTCGAAACTCTCCTAGCAGAAGCCTTGTTGTTTTCTTTTCTCCTGGTGACTATTGCTGACCTGAGGGAATGTCCCCACTGCAGTGATGTCACAGTGGCAGGAGCAGAGAGGAGATAGGAGCAGGAGGCTGCTGTTCTGTGGCCCGTCACAGTCTTTACAGGGGAGGCTACCAGCGAGGGGGCAAGGTGGGCTAGATAGTGACCAGGTGTGCACACGGGCTCGTGTTGTATGTAGAAGTCTGTCCCCTGGTGGGAGATTTTCCTCCAGAGCAACCAAAGAAACACAAACAGACACAAACAAAAACTTTCCTGGAATGAACAGACTCTGCTAGCGTTATAAGCCATGAACTTCAACAAAAATACCCTTTAAAAAAAAAATAGAGCAGATACATTCCCAGTAAAAGTGAGCACAAGGTCCTGAGTTGTTTCAGGTCCGCCATGGTCGTGAGCTATTCCCCGTCCACCCTGCTCTGTAGCTGCCTGGTCTCTCCCACATTTCAGCATCCCCCCACCAGAGGGAACACTAGTCCAGTTGCTTCCAACAATGTAACAAGTAGTTCTAGGGCTGGGAACAAGGCTTCAACATGCCATGGGCTGGCTTGTGGACCTTGCTGGTGTTTGAGCCTTGTTTTGATGTGGACTTTGGAAATGAAATACAAATAGATTCTACATAATCAATTAATTCTTCAAAACTAATTCCTTGTATAGGTATATTATCTGGTACTAAATATAAAAATATTTTGAGAATAACTTGATGAGTATCTAGCAGCAAGTGAAGTTAAAAATCATTTTCTCATTGGGGCCATACTAAAATACAGTACACAAAAAACAAACATCCAATAAATAATTGAATAATTCATTGGCTATTAGCAATTTGGAATGATTCTCAGTATCTAGGGACACCGATATTATTATGTCTTTCTACAAATTCTTAATTAGCATTGTACTTTTATATTTCCATTTAAGTAAGAAAAAATTGAGAAGTCATTCATCATATTTAGATATCCAGTAAAGAATAAGTAGCTTAAACTATAGTTCTCAGTTGAAATTTTTGTCCATCTTAACAGTGAATTAAATAAACAGAGTAAAATGAACACTTTCTTTTCTAATCTATTAAGCAGAGCTATACATACATAACTATATAGACTGTAGATCCATGTTACCAAGATTTGTTGGAATGTTCAAATACATAAATATTCAGAAGACTGTAACAGGAGGTGGCAGTAGGAAAAAGAAACGGTTGAGAAACCCATGCTCTACGACCCAGGAGAAAGTGTAGAAAGGAAAGCAAAAAGAGAAGTAGAAAAAAAGGGAAACGTTCAGAAATCGAAAACTCCTATGTCCCCTACTTAAGTCACACACACAGGAGAAGATGTTCAGTGGAGCTACAGCCACAGGTCCCAGACATGCCCACCCCAGCCAGGACAACAGCACCTGCAGGATCCCCGATGGCCCTGTCCTGCTCCTTCTTCGTGGCCCTTTTGGTGCTCAGCTGCCACTCCCTAGGTTCTCTGGGATGTGACCTGCCTCAGGACCACGGCCTGCTGCACTGGAGGGCCCTGATGCTCCTGCGACAAATGAGGAGACTGTCTGCTAGCTCCTGTGACAACTACACAAACGACTTTGGCTTCCCCCAGGAGGTGTTTGATGGCAAGCAGCTGCAGAAGGCTCAAGCCCTCTCTGTCGTCCATGTGACAAACCAGAAGACCTTCCACCTCTTCTGCACAGAGGCCTCACCTGCTCCCTGGAACACGACCCTTCTGAAGGAATTGTGCTCGGGACTTTCTGAGCAGCTGGGCCTCCTGGAAGCCTGTCCCCTGCAGGAGGCTGGGGTGGGAGAGACGCCCCTGGTGAATGGGGACTCCATCCTGAGGAACTACTTCCTGAGAATCTCCCTCTATCTGCAAGAGAAGCAATACAGCCCTTGTGCCTGGGAGATGGTCCGAGCAGAGATCATGAAACCCTTGTATGCATCAACAGCCTTGCATAAGAGACTAAGGAGCGGGAAGTGACACCCCTTTCAACACGGAAATGATTCCTTCTGACTGATAACATCACACATTCTGGAGTTCTGCCGTGTCAGAGATTCTCATTTCTGCTGTCGTGAAGACATGAACACAGTAATTTGTCACATGTTTTCAGAACATGTCAACTCTACAAGCAGTAGTTGCTTACAGATGACCTTGCTCGTGTCTATTTATCTATTTAAATATTTATTTATGTAAATATTGATAAGATTCAGTTTTCATATAACATGATGTGCACCTTTACATAGCAGAATATAATAAAATATATTTATAATATGTAATCAGTTTATCATTTTTTCTTTATGGAACTTTAAGGACAAAAGGGTTTTCAAAGAGGCACACCAGGTCTGATTGTGTAACTCCGTTGGAAATTGGACAGCAGAATGCATTTACCGTCATACTGCATTAACGTTGGAAATGACAACTGACTTTCTCTAAGACACTTGCATGTTGATCTTGGGCTATAGGACATACAAAATACAGATCCTGATGTCTACATCTTTGGTTGTAGGGACATATAAATATGGTTGCTGTAGGGATGAGAACTAAAAGCCTCCAATTTAATGTTTTGACGATGAAGGAAAGGAAGTGACTTCTCTCACCTGCTGCCTGAGCAGAGAGGTAGAAGCACACAGGAAGTGCACACAGAAAATCTGCGGACCCCTCGACAGGTCACTGGCAGACGTGGAGACATGTATGTCCAGTGTCGGGGGCAGGTGAGCTGGCAGTTGACAAGAAATGCCACGGCTGAGGTCCACATCTAGCAGGCAAAGGAAGAAACAGATGTGGTCACACAGGGAGACCGTGTCGTGTGAGAAACAGACACAAACTTGATTCTGAGGCTCTTCAACCATTGAAGGGAGGGGAGAGAAGAGCCACAAAGGAGACGGTGGACTCTTGGCCATACAGCACAGGGATAAGGGAGGATGCTGGTGAGTGTCTTTAAGGAAGTAAATGTGCTTCAAAGACCATCAGCGGATCCCTGGAAGATGTGGATTGAAACTGCCTGTGATGTCAGAAACACAGATGCCTTTGCTGACCTTCCTGAGAGTTGGTTTGGTCGAATGCGTAAGCAGAGACCACCCTGGAGCGGGTGGGAGCATGAATAAGAGAAGTCAGTGCGTCTGTCTTGGAGAAGAATATCGCATGGGATCTGGGAATAATGGGGTTTGTTATTCTGCTCATAGTTTGCACTTTTATGTCATTTCTTTTTCCCTGAGTGGTTTCATGGATTCGATGTTCTGCAAATCATGTTAATATGTTTAATGTTGTATTTCTTTTTCACCGTAACTGAACTACTGATGGTGGTTAATCTTGTCTTGGTTCTTATTACCTTGTACATCAGTGAGCTGCTAGCCTTAAGAATTCACTTGGCAGTAATAGATAACTCATTGAATCTTTCATCAGATTATCTATTACTACGGATAAGATCATGTTTCCTGGAATTATTTGGCATCATTAATTAGGTTCCTTGGCCTCTCCATGTGAACCTGTTTAGTAAAGCGGCATAATACCCCATTGCTTTTTCTAGAGAGTTTGATGTGGTAAGAATTCTTCTCTGTTGCTCGCTGCTAGTGTTTCCTCATGTTCGGAATACCACAATGTTTGGTGGATATCCACATCACGAGATTCTCTTGCACAGAATGACTGACAGACTTTCTTCAAAAAAAAGAGCGTAGGAAGCTGGGTGTAAAGGTTACAAAAATTTTAGCTTATGAAAAAAATAAAATTAAAAAAACTTAATTAACTTTACAAGACGAAAGAATTATGGGGAGAAAGCCATGAGTTCCATGCAAAGCATGGAATTCCTCCTCCTCTGGAATTCCACTGTTCTCCTTGGTATGTGAACGTGGTCTTGGCTGAATTTCTTGCTGGTCTTCTGGGGGAGGGGCCTGTTGTAGTGATTCTCAAGTGTCCATGCCTGAGGCGGAATTGCACCACCCTTACCAGGGGCTCGGCTAAGTAATCCGTTAGGGTTCCCCTTTCGGAGTTTTGTTCCCTGAAAGCTTTCCATAGAGTTCTGGAGGATGCCATGAAAATGGTGGCCTCTGAATCTCTGGCCCGGAGGAGCCAAGAGCTCAGAGCACTACTCCTCAGTGCACCCTTGGAGAAAAGTGCTCAATCACTCCCATCTCCCTGGCCTCTAGCCACGCTTTGAGCTCCCCCAGCCTGTGACCAAGGAAGTGTGTCCCTGACACCATATCCTGGGCCTCAAACCCACCACCCCCCACATTCTGAGCACCAGACAGATGGCCAGATGAAGCTGCCTACTCGAAACAGAATCCGAATGAACCAGTGAAAGTCATCAGTTTCTGTGCTGGAAGTTTCTCCTGAGAGACCCAGTCAGTGAATTTCCTGTGCTCGGCTCAGAAATTTTGGACGTAACAAGTGTTCCCTAGTTTCAGGAAAATTTGAACCATGGGGGATCCTGGGTGGCTCAGTTGGTTGAGGATATGATTCTTACTCTAACTTCAGGGCTTGATGTCAGACTGTGAGTTCAACCCCACATTGGGCTTACTTTAAAAAAAAAAAAAATGTGGGTGGAGTTTACATTAAAACAATGAAAAAAAAAAAAGAAAATTAGGAGCTGTGATGGCACAATAAATGTATTCTCTTACTCAAGGTGAAAAGATTATAATCAGTCTTTCTTCTACTTGGAGAAAACAAATGTTCACCCTCAGTATCTGGGGGCTGTTGACACCTTTGATACCTGGTCAGGAGAGGAGGAGGTGAGCACTGAGAGGGTCCCGGACACCAACACTCCAGGGGCAAAGGCAAGGGCAAGGATCTAGGGGCAGTAAGTGCTTTCCTAACAAGGAAACCAGCCCCTGCACACTAGGGGAATCCAGAGTCCTCAGGACATGGCCAGCCTGTCCTCAGGAGTGAGCCCCGGAGAGCCCGGGTGGAGGACACTCAGTCACTGCAGAGGAAAGAGGTTAGTAGATGTGATAACTACCTTGTCAGTGAGATGCTGCTGGGAAAATCCCATCTGGAACTAGGACCTTGACACCTCTTCTTCCCAAACAAGAGTCAGGCTTCCTGCTGGGGGCACTTGTCATGCCTTGGAGCGCTCTAACAAAACCGTGTTATTTATTGTCGTTCACTGGTTTTAGTGGATATTACGTAAGGAACAATGGCACAGAATACTTGGAGGACACAAACTGTCTGCAAGATCTGTGTGACAAATCTAGGAATAACAGGCATCCCTAGGATTGGAGGAGTTTCCTTCCATCATTTCCTGGGTCTCAGAGTCTTGCCTGGACAGGTCATCTTTCTTACTGGTGAGCTGCCAGTGGTGTCTTGTGGCCATTGCTGATGTCTGAGGCTTGTTGTGATGCAGGCTTTGGAAATGAAAACACAAATACATTAAATTTTATGATTTAGCCCTACAAAACTCATTCAACACCTCAGTAATTATCTAGTGTTAAACAGAAAAAGTATTTTGACAATACCTTCCAGAGTATGTAGTAGCAGGTGAAGTTAAAGATGAGGTTGTCGTGGTGCCTGGGGGGCTCAGTCAGTTGGGTGCCGCTTACAGCTCAGGTCATGATCCCAGGGTGCTGGGATGGAGCCTCGAATCAGGCTCCCTGCTTGTTGGGAGCCTGCTTCTCCCTCACTGTCAGCCTGTTGCTCTGTTTACTTGTACTCCCTCTGTATCTTTCTCTCTGTCAAATAAATAAATAAAAATCTTAAAAAAATGACTTTGTCATATGAGGCAACATTCAAATTCCATACACTGAAAACCCATGTTAAGTAAATAATACCACTTTTCAGTTGCATTTACCAAACCGGATTGATTTGAAATGTTCATGTACACTGAAATCATTATGTCCTTTTAGAAATACTTGATTTGCATATGTACACCATATACTACACTGTATACATGTAAAGAAATTATAAGTCACTCGTCAAATTTACTTATATACTTAAGCATCAATATTTTTATATATAACTATTAACTTAAAATATATAGTCATTCTGGACCCTGAATTGGATAAATGTTACACTTTTTTTTGTCTTTAAGCACAGACAAATATACAATATTTAACGATATATACTGTGTCTCCCTGCTATTACGTTTTCTTGGAAGTTGCAATTAAAAAACATCCAAAAGATTCTGGAGGCAAGGATAATACTGAAAGAAATTAATACATGAGATGTTGCGAGACCCATGCTCCAAACCCAAGTAGAAAGTGTAGAAAGGAAAGCAAAAAGAGAAGTAGAAGGGAAGGGAAACGTACAGAAATCGAAAACTCCTATGTCCCCTATTTAAGCCCCACGCACAAGAGAAGATGTTCAGAGAAGCTAGAGCCACGGGTCCCAGACGTGCCCACCCCAGCCAGGACAACAGCATCTGCAGGATACCTGATGGCCCTGTCCTGCTCCTTGTTTGTGGCCCTGGTGGTGCTCAGCTGCCACTCCCTCGGCTCTCTGGGATGTGACCTGCCTCAGGACCACAGCCTGCTGCCCTGGAGGGCCCTGATGCTCCTGCGACAAATGAGGAGACTGTCTGCTAGCTCCTGTGACAACTACACAAACGACTTTGGCTTCCCCCAGGAGGTGTTTGACGGCAAGGCGCTGCAGAAGGCTCAAGCCCTCCCTGTCGTCCATGTGATGAACCAGAAGATTTTCCACCTCTTCTGCACAGAGGCCTCACCTGCTCCCTGGAACACGACCCTCCTGGAGGAATTGTGCTCGGGACTTTCTGAGCAGCTGGGCCTCCTGGAAGCCTGTCCCCTGCAGGAGGCAGGGGTGGGAGAGACGCCCCTGGTGAATGGGGACTCCATCCTGAGGAACTACTTCCAGAGAATCTCCCTCTATCTGCAAGAGAAGCAATACAGCCCTTGTGCCTGGGAGATGGTCCGAGCAGAGATCATGAAACCCTTGTATGCATCAACAGCCTTGCATAAGAGATTAAGGAGCGGGAAGTGACACCCCTTTCAACATCGAAATGGTTCTCTCTGAAGAAGACTATCACACTCCCCTGTTTCTGTAGTGTCAAAGACTCTCATTTCTGCTGTCATCATGACATGAACTGAATCAATTTGTCACATGTATTCAGGAGTATTAGGCAACTTGAAGTCAGTGTTACAAACACCTGTCGCCTTCAGGTGACCATGCTGATCTGCCTATTTAGCTATTTATTTATTTCACTATTTATAAGATTTAAGTTATTTTTTATTGTATTATATTAATTGTACCTAACCTTTGTGGTTAAGAGAATTGTATATGTTTTATGTATATTAAATTCTTTATTTTCTCATCATTAAATATTTCTATAGAAACTTCTTGCATTTATTTCTTATTGAAGCAAGAAACAAGTCTGATTACAACCTGATGAAGGAACGGATTGTACCACTCTCTCACTCGTGATTTTGTTTTCACATTAGAAGTAATCGCGTCGACTTCCCGGAAGTCACTTTGCATGCTGTCTTCACGGGAAAGGCAGACTTCCCATGTCCAATGCTGTGTCTGTATCTTGGATTTTGTAGAAAATCTAACCTCAGAACAAAAATCGTAGTGAAGTAATATCAGTTATGTTAAAGGGAAGAGTGCAAAGAAGGGAAAATTTGAATTCTGTAAGTAGAAAAGGAAGCAGACATGTCAGGAAATAAAATGAGAAGAACCAGAGACATTCCACATCACAATGGTAGACACCCAAGTGCAAATATTCTTTATGGAATGGATTGTTCAGGAGCACCCTAGTGTCTCAGTTGGTTAAGTGTCTGCCTTTGGCTCAGGTCATGATGTCAGGGTCCTGGAATCAAGCCTTGTGTCGAGCTCCCTGTTCAGCCGGGAGTCTGCTTCTCCCTGTCACACTCCCCTTGTTTGTTCTCGCTGTCTCTCTGTGTCATATAAATAAATAAAATCCTTTAAAAAAATCAAAACAAACAAATGGATCCTTGATCCTGCTATTTACAAGCCATTCCATTCACAGAACCCAGGGAGGGAAGCGGCTGCCTGGGAGGAGAGCGTAGACTGAGAAATGGTGCCTCAAGCCTCCCCTGGTTAAGGGAGAAAAGAGCCACACTGCAGACAAAGGTCGAATATCCCTAAGGCAGTAGCATAAGAGCGAATGTTGGTTAAGAGTCTATTTCGAAGCTAAGAAAGTCTCCAAGGAATGACATCATTGCAAAGGCTGCATGGAAAGGGTCCACAAATCTGGGAAGTAGAAGGGTTATGACCACAGGGACCAGTTGTTTTGACTGAATTACTCACCAGAAACCATACTGGTGGCGGAGGAAAGGCGAGGAACAGAACAGAAGCTAGTGACTATAGATAGAATATAGATCTGGGAAATTTACCTTCTTTGGGGCTAATTAAACATCCATGAAAAAATGAAAAAATAATTGAGATGGGTGATGCCTTCCAATGTCTTTTAATCCATGTAAAGCTTATATAAAGAAAAGCAAACAAAAATGAAAAGTGTATGGGTACATTCTGGAAATGAAAACTACCCTGTTCTACTGAAGACTCATGAATAGAAAAAACTGGAGATGAATTGGGAGCCAGGGCACCGCCCACTGTTCTGCCAGGCCACCAGAAGCCCTCAGGTGGAGCACCCATCCCCTCTGCTGGCCTCCTCCTGGATCCCCGTGGCAGCATCTCAGCTCTGGGCTGTGAGCTGCCTCCTGGCTCCAGGCAACTTCACAGGTGGGCCTGCTGCTTCTGACACAGAGGAGAAGCATCAGTCCCTTCTCCTGAACCAGGGACACCTCCTCTGGGACAAGGTGCGTGGCTGCCACTTCCAGGAGGTCCACACCAAGTCTGTCCTCCACGAGATGCTGCAGCTGACCTTCACCCTCTTCCTCACCGGGCACTGCCGTTTGCTGCCTGAACCCGTCCCTGCTGGGGCAGCCAGAAACCTGGGAATCTGTGTGGTACCTGTGATGGGAGTGGGGGAGCCGCCCCTGGGTTTGAGGGCCCTGCCCTAGCCTTGAAGACGGGCTTCCAGAGAATCCATCTCCATCTGAGACAGAAGAAATGGAGTAACTACCTGGGAAGGAGTCTGAGTCAAAATCTGGCGACCCATCTTTTCGTACTCAAATGAAGACATAAGGAAAGGGAAATGATAAAAAGGAAGAAAGCAAGAAAGGGACCTGCAAATGATATTGTTGACCTACAACACTAAGTCACATAGCCATGAGTTCCAGCTTTCTAAGGACTCCTCTTTCTGCTTCAGCCATACAATGTGTTGAGTTAAGTTACTCAGCATTGTGGGTAAAATGTGTCTGTGACAGGACTGTCCCTAAGGGCTTCCATCCTCAGGACAGAGCTAGCCTGAAGTTGTTCACGGATTCACGTATTGCAGGATCCTCCAATTTCTGGATCAACACTGAACCTGTTGGAATGTTGTTCCTGACCTCACAGCTGCAGCAACAAGAACAAACCAACAACCCCCAAATGCAAGAAGACAGAAAACAACAACTCTTCTTAGATCCACTCACAGCTGAGGTCCCAGGGCCAGTCTCAGCGCTGGTACCAGGAGAAAAAGGAGTGCTCAGACAATCACACTGGCCAGGAGCAGGCAATGGTGGGAACTTCAGCTATTACGGAAGCCTGGCTCGAGGCTCTGTGTGCATCCACTGGACAGTTACATCTCCCTAGTTGGTGGAGCCCACCGGTTTGCTGGGCGCCCCCTGTGAAGAGCAGAGGGAAATAGCAGCTTTGCCAGCAGAGGGAGGGGGAAAGCAATCACTCTAGAATAGTCTGAGACTACCTCTGCACAGTGCTAGAGGCCAAGGGGATCTGTTACCAGGAGACTGAAGGAGGGAAGTCAGGAAGAGGGGACAGCAGACTTCCCACTGGAGATGCAGGGGTGAGTCTGGACTCTCCAACAATGCATGTCCTGGAGACATTAAATCGCAATGCCCCTTGTATATTTGGAAATCGAGGCATGGTACTGACACTCCTTCCGTCTGACATGAGAGTGGAATGAGAAGATGCCCTAAAACTTCAGAGAACCTTTGACATCTAAGGCTGAGAAGGAGAAGGGGAGCCTGTCAAGGGCACAGCGATGGGGCAGCCAGAGCAGGTGGGACGCCACCAGGGAAGAATGATCTCCAGGAAGTGTGGCAGAAGGGAAGATTCAGAATTTCCCAAGAGGAACCTCAGGCAGGAATTTATGACATGGGCTACAGGACTGTGCCCTGCATCTGGAATTCTGCTTCCATCTCCTTGTCTGATCATGAGAACCTCACTGGAGCTCTCTGCAGCTCGGTTTCCCCAGATGTAAAGTGAGGTGGAAATATTCCTAGAGCTGTTGTAATAATGAAGTGGCACATTTCAAAGCATCTAGCATCTTCCACTGAGTAAGAGTTTAACAGATGGGGATTATATTCTCATGTTTTCCCTAAAAAAATGATCTTCTCTTAGTCTTTTCTGTATAACTGACTGCAAAGGGCTGATCCTCCAAAATATCATTGTGAAAAAAAAATAAAATAAAATACCCATTCAGAACAGGTGACCTATCCATTGAATGAAATTAGTTACACAGTAATGTTATATGTATACATATACACTGTGCCTTTGTCCGCATACTCCATATGTTCTGGTACAGCACATTTCCCCTTCCTCCACGCCCTCCGAGATCCCATCCTTTCACTCTCCAGTCACAGAGTTTCCCTCTCCCCCAGTGGAGAAACCTCCTGTGAGCTCCCCCTCCACCCTCCCTCCTCAGGAGCCTCTCCTGCCCATTCACACAGCTGCTTCCTTTTCCTTTGTGGTTTCTGTCTGGCCCTTTTACTTCCAATGACAAAGCCACAAAGAAGAACACAAGTTGTTTGAAATTTCCAGGTTTTTTGAAACTCTCTTAGCAGAAGCCTTGTTGTTTTCTTTTCTCCTGGTGACTATTGCTGACCTGAGGGAATGTCCCCACTGCAGTGATGTCACAGTGGCAGGAGCAGAGAGGAGATAGGAGCAGGAGGCTGCTGTTCTGTGGCCCGTCACAGTCTTTACAGGGGAGGCTGCCAGCGAGGGGGCAAGGTGGGCTAGACAGTGACCAGGTGTGCACACGGGCTCGTGTTGTATGTAGAAGTCTGTCCCCTGGTGGGAGATTTTCCTCCAGACCAAAAAAGAGCTCTTTCCTGGAATGAACTGACTCTGCTAGTATAATAAGGCAATGTCCATGGCTCTTATGTACTTTTTGAAAAATACACTTTCTAAACAGAGCAATTATGTTCATAGTAAAAGTGAGCAGAAGGTCCTGAGTTTTTCCCCATCCTCCTTGCTCTGGAGCTGCATGGTCTCTCCCCATTACCAGCATCCCCACACCGGAAGCAACACCTGTTCCAATTGCTTCCAACAATGTAACAAATGGTTTTTAGGGCTGGGAACAAGGCTTCAATATGCCAAGGTATGTGGTACCCTAAAGCTCAACCTTGGAGTGGTCTAACAAAACCTTAGTGCTCAGTACTTACTGTCTGTCATTGGGTTTTCTTGGGTATCACACAAGAATCACAGTCATGGAATTTGTGGAAGATACATGAAATGTTGCAAGACAGTGCCACACCTAGGAACACCAGGAATAACATAGGATTGGAGGAGTGTCTTTCCATCATTTCCTGGACCTCAGAATCTTACCTGGACAGGTCATCTTTGCTTACTTTGAGCTGCCAGTGGCTAACTTGTGGACGTTGCTGATGTTTGACCCTTGTTGTGATGCGGGCTTTGGAAATAAATACAAATAGATTGTACTTTACAATTTAGTTCTTCAAAATTCATTCAACACATCAGTAATTCTATCTAGTGCTAAATTTAAAAATATTCTGAGAATAACTTGATGAATATCTAGCTGCAAGTGAAGTTAAAATCATTTTCTCATTGAGGCTACATTAAAATACAGTACACTGAAAAGAAACATCCAATAAATAATTTAACTTTCCATTGGCTGTAGCTATTTGGAATGATTCTAAATATTTAAGTACATTGATATAATTATTATGTCTTTCTAGAAACTCTTAATTTGCATCTCACTTTTACATTTCTATTTAAATAAGTAAAAAATTAGAAGTCACTAATCAAATTTAGATATCCAGTGAAGGATAAATAGCTTTAAAACTTAGCTTTCAGTTGAGGGCACCTGGGTGACTCGGTGGGTTAAGCCTCTGCCTTCAGCTCAGGTCATGATCTCGGGGTCCTGGGATCCAGGCCTGCATCGGGCTCTCTGCTCAGCCTACTTCCCCCTCTCTCTCTGCCTGTCTCTCTGCCTGCTTATAACCTCTCTGTCTCTGTCAAATAAATAAATAAAATCTAAAAACAAAAAAGCAAACAAATAAAACTTAGCTTTCAGTTGAAATTTTTAGTCAATCTTAATTCTGAATTAAACAGAGTAAAATGAACTCTTTTTCAATCTATAAAGCAGAGCTATAAATACATAACAATATAGACTCTAGATCCGTGTCACCATGTTTTGTTGGAAGGTTCAATTACATAAATATTAGAAAGACTATGACAGGAGGCGGCAATAGGAAAAAGAAACAGTTGAGAAACCCATGCTCTAAACCCCAGTAGAAAGTGTAGAAAGGAAAGCAAAAAGAGAAGTAGAAAGTAAGGGAAACGTTCAGAAATTGAAAACTCCTATGTCCCCTACTTAAGCCTCATGCACAGGAGAAGATGTTCAGTGGAGCTAGAGCCACGGGTCCCAAACGTGCCCACCACAGCCAGGACAACAGCATCTGCAGGATCCCCATGGCCCTGCCCTGCTCCTTCTTGGTAGCCCTGGTGGTGCTCAGCTGCCACTACCTCAGCTCTTTGGGATGTGACCTGCCTCAGACCCCTGGCCTGCTGCACTGGAGGGCCCTGATGCTCCTGCGACAAATGAGGAGACTGTCTGCTAGCTCCTGTGACAACTACACAAACGACTTTGGCTTCCCCCAGGAGGCCTTCGACGGCAAGCCGCTGCAGAAGGCTCAAGCCCTCTCTGTCGTCCATGTGACGAACCAGAAGACTTTCCACCTCTTCTGCACAGAGGCCTCACCTGCTCCTTGGAACACGGCCCTCCTGGAGGAATTGTGCTCGGGACTTTCTGAGCAGCTGGGCCTCCTGGAAGCCTGTCCCCTGCAGGAGGCTGGGGTGGGAGAGCCGCCCCTGGTGAATGGGGACTCCATCCTGAGGAACTACTTCCAGAGAATCTCCCTCTATCTGCAAGAGAAGCAATACAGCCCTTGTGCCTGGGAGATGGTCCGAGCAGAGATCATGAAACCCTTGTATGCATCAACAGCCTTGCATAAGAGATTGCGGAGCAGGAAGTGACACCCCTTTCAACATGGAAATGATTCCTTCTGACTGATAACATCACACATTCTGGAGTTCTGCCGTGTCAGAGACCCTCATTTCTGCTGTCGCAAAGACATGAACAGAGTCAGTTTGTCAAGTGTTTTCAGAACAAGTCAACTCTACAAGCAGTAGTCGCTTACAGATGACCTTGCTCGTGTCTATTTATCTATTTAAATATTTATTTGTGTAAAAATTGATAAGCTTCAGATTTTTCCTATATTATGTGCACCTTTACATAGCAGAATATAATAAAATATATATTTAATATGTAATCCGTTTATCATGTTTTTCTTTATGGAACTTTTACTACAGAAAGTGTTTTCAAAGAGTCACACCCAGTCTAATTGTGCAACTTAATTAGAAATGAGACGGCAGAACGCATTTACCATCATACTACATTAACATTGGAAATAACTGACTTTCTCTAAGACAACTTGCACGTTGCCCTTAGGCTATAGGACATAATAAATACAGTCCTACAGTCCTGATGTCTACATCTTTGGTTGCTGTAGGGATGGGAATCTAAAAACAATCCTCCTACTTAGTGTTCTAATGAAGAAGGAAAGGACTTGACTTCTCTCACCTGCTGCTAGAACGGAGACGTTCAGGAAGTATACAGAAAAGCTGCGAACCCCTCAACAAGTCACTGGCAGACACGGAGGCACGTATGTTCGGTGTCGGGGGCAGGTGAGCTGGCAGTTGACAAGAAACGCCACGGCTGAGGTCCCACATCTAGCAGGCAAAGCAAGAAACAGAGATGGTCATGCAGGGAGACCGTGTCGTGTGAGAAACAGACATAAACTTGATTCTGAGGCTCTTCAGCCATTGAAGGGACGGGAGAGAAGAGCCACAAAGGAGACAGTGGACTCCTGGCCATACAGCACAGGGTAAGAGAGGATGCTGGTGAGTGTCTTTAAGGAAGTAAATGTGCTTCGAAGACCATCAGCGGATTCCTGGAAGATGCAGATTGAAACTGCCTGTGATGTCAGAAACACAGATGCCTTTGCTGACCTTCCTGAGAGTCGGTTTGGTGGAATGCATAAGCAGAGACCACCCTGGAGCGGGTGCGAGCATGAATAAGAGAAGTCAGTGCCTCTGACCTGGAGAAGAATATTGCGTGGGATCTGGGAATATGGGGTTCGTTATTCTGGGCATAATTTGCCCTTTTATGCCATATTTTTTTCCCTGAGTGATTTCATGGAATGGATGTTCTAGCAAATTATGTTACTGTGCTTAATACTGTAGTTAGTGTAAATCATGACTTAATTACTTACAATGGTTTATCCTGTCTTCCTTCTTACTACCTTGCATATCAGCAAGCTGCTCGGCTTTAAGAACTCACTAGGCGGGAATAGATAACTCATTCAATCCTTCAAAAAATTATCTATTACTACTGATAAAAAAAATGTTCCTGGAATGACTGAGACTGACAGACTTCCTTCAAAAATGAGAATGGGTAGATGCGTCAGGCATTTTCTTTCTTAATATTTTAAGCAAAGAAGAAAATTGGTTAAAATCAGCTGAAAAATACAATATGAATCATGGAAATCCATGGAGCAATAGTGAGCTGTGTGTAATTCAGGAGTAAAAACAGATTTAACAATTATGACAGAATAGCATGAATATTCACTGAACTCATGCACTTAGATGATCTCTTGCATTGCATCTTCCATAAGGAGCAGCTTAAATATTGTAGCTATCATCTTATTTTAATGCTGACAGCCATATATGAGAATATTATTTGTCTCTTCCTACAAAATTATTCAGAACTAGGTGTCCTCCACTTTAGCAACTGACCTCCAAAGGGGAGATTAACAAGTCATGGATGAGAGTCAGCCATGAGAGTCGGGGATGGCTATTTTTCAATCTTGACACCTGGGTAGCTCAGCCAGTTGAGCATCCATGACTCTTGATGTCAGCTCAGGTCTTGATGTCAGACTGTGATTTCAAGCCCCACATTGGGCTCCACCCTGTGTGTGGAGCTTACTTTTTTTAAAAAATGGAAAAAACTGGAAAGTAAGAGCTGTGGCGGCAAAATAAATATATTCCCTTACTCAAGGTGAAATGATTATAATCAGGTCTTTCCTCTACTTGGAGGAAATGTTCACCCTCAGCATCTGAGGGCTGTAGACACCTTCTTCTGGTCAGGAGAGGAGGAGGTGGACAATGAGAGGGTTCCTGACACAAACACTCCAGGGGCAAGGGCAAGGGCAAGGATCTAGGGGCAGTAAGTGCTTTACTAACAAGGAAACCAGCCCCCGAACAGTAGAGGAATCTAGAGTTCTCGGGCTTGGTGAGCCTGTCCTCTGGGAGTGAGTCCAGGAGAGCCTGGGCAGAGGACACTCAGTCACTCCAGAAGAAATATGTTAGTAGAGGTGATAACTACCTTGTCAGTGAGGTGCTGCTGGGAAAGTCCAGTTATCTGGAATTAGAACCTTGACACCTCTACATCCCAGACAAGAACCAGGCTTCCTCTTGGGGGCACTGGCACAGCCTAGGAGCAGTGTAGACAGGTTATAAAATGTCAGAGAGAAAGGACAGTACCTGTACTAGTCTTGCCCTTGAGGTCCCCGTGAACCGTAACCACATGGATCTGCACCAGTTATTTCTAGAATGAAGAGAAACATCAGAGAAACCCATTCACTCATTACCATAAGACTTTGTTGTGTAAATAAAACTCAGTCCTGGTTCTAGATAACTTGTGTACCATACTTGGTCTGATCAGTACCTGACAAGATACAAATCCATAGAGAGGAAGGAGCCCATCTCCCTGTGTAAGAGAAGGAGGGTAAAACTTTAGTGCAGAATCAAGGCCAGATTTGTTCCTCACACAAAGAGGAGTAAAACAGGTATGTGTGTCGGTGTGTGTGCATGAGTCCTTACATTCCTGCACCACCTCGGTCTTTAGGACAAAGATGTCTCTCATTTGACTGTCAGTATCCACGCGGATGCACCCATCGGAAGTTTACTGGGAAAATAAGCTTCTGTTGTGAAAGTCATAGTCCAGTTTGATGACATCTTCTTAGACCATATGGAGACTGCATAAAGGAAAACAAAAAACAGGAAGTAAAAGCAGAGACGAATGTTCAGAAAATGAAATTTTCCGTGCTCCCCATTGAAAAGCTACGTGGCGAACAGAGAACCTCGGCTCCCAGGTTCCCCGCACACCGAGCCTGGCCAGGCCCGCAGAGGCCTCGTCTTCCCCATGGTCCTCCTGGGCCCTCCGCGCCCAGCCCTCGGGGTGCTCATATGAGGTCCTGGGGGCTCTCAGGGCTGTGCCCTGCCTCAGAGCCACGCACTGGTGAGCAGGGAGTGGTCGTGCTTCGTGCTTCTGGGCCAGATGAGGAGACTGTCCCCTTTCTTCCGTCTGCAGGACAGAAAAGCCTTCAGATTCCCGCGGGAGATGATGGAGGGCAGCCAGCGGCGGAAGGTCCAGGCCGGGTCGGTCCTTCACCAGCGGCTCCAGTGGACCTTGAACCTCTTGCAAGCGGAGCGCGCCTCGGCTGCCTGGAGCGCCCCCTGCTCGGCCAGCTGCGCTCTGGCCTCCATTGGCCGCGGCAAGATCTGGACACCTGTTTCCTGGGCAGGCGGTGGGGAGAGCTGGCCCTGGGAATGGACCGCCCCACACCCGCCCTGAAGAGGTACTTCCAGGAAATCCCTCTCCTCCTAGAAGAGAAGAAGAACAGCGACTGAGCCTGGGGAATCGTCAGAGCGGAAATCGTGAGTTCCTTGTCTTCAGCCACCAGCTTGCAAGGTAGGTTAGGAATTAAGGATGGAGACCTGGGGTCACCTTGAAATGATTCTCAGGGATGAATGTGCCATATGACCCCCACACATATGTCTGGTCATTGCAAGAGGCTGTCGTTCCTGGTTTCATTTCAGAATTTATTGACTTTAATTCCGCCGAGTGTGTTCTGAGTAATAGTAAGCAAGAACGTGTTTAAAAATCCAGCTTCAGGATCACCTGTCCCTAAGAGATGACTGCCCTGATGTTCGTTCATTCTTTCTTTTTTTCTTCTTCATTCACTCTTATAGCTTATCGTGTTTATATTTATATTTTCATATTAAGTATTTGCCTTTAATTGTATTAAAATTTAGAAAACATTTTCATCTTTTCATTGTATTAAATATGCATTTTTCTTATTTAATTCTTATCAAAGACAGCTTCTTGAGTTTTTTTTTTCTTTCTTTCTTTCTTCTTTTCTTTCTTTCTTTTTTGAGAGAGACAGAAAGAGTATGATGGGGGCAGCGGAAGGTGGGCAGAAGGAGAGGGAGAGAATCTTGGGCAGGCTCCATGCTGTGCACAGACCCCCATGCGGGCCGGGGGTGGGAGTGGAGGGTCTCCATTTCCTGACCCTGAGAAAATGACCTGAGAAAATCAAGAGCTGGACTCTTAATGGACTGAGCCACCAAGGTCCCTGAGTCTGTTTACTCTTAAATCTAAATCCAAATACTGGTTTTCAAAGCCAACTGGAAGAATGGATGATAATATTTATCTATTTATTCATTCATTCAGTAATTTCCTATGTAAACTGAGTGTCGGTGTGGCAGATTGCAGAATATCCTTTCAGAAGCACAGCTCAGGAAATCTAACGGGACAACTTCTGTTTCCAAACATTCAGTCTCACTAGGAGACTTACAGAGAGAATAAATAGTATTTAATTTTCAATTATTATATAGAACTCAAAAAGATGTAAAGGAAAATGATGTTCTTACTTAGAAGCTTTAAATACAAATACTGTGGAGGGCAGGGAAGCTAGATGTCCTTTGCGGGGTCCTTGGGAGGTCCTTACTTATGGAGGTCTTACTGCTGGTTGGGCTTAAGGATCTAGACTGAACAAAAAAAATGCCCCGGGGGCGGGTGGTAATCATTTAAAATTCTTTATTGTGTATCTGGGAGTGAGGGCAAGGGAGTGCATGTGGTCACTGCTATGCAGGGAGGACACTGGAAAGAGGACCTAAATGTAGTTCTGCAGACCCTCAACATTCTCATTCCACCAGGAGGAGACGGCACCTGTCACAGGAGCTCAACTGGCCACAAACCAAAGAACCGTGAAGCTAAAAAAAAAACAAAAAACAAAAAAAACAAAACAAAAAAAACCCCGTGAGGCTCTAAGGGGCAGGAGCAGCTGGAGAACACGGAACAGAAGCAGCTCAGCTACTCTGTGCTCTCCCGGGCTCTCAGCTGCCCAGCTGAAGCCCCAACGTCAAGTGTGATCCACTTCAGTTGCAAAGTGGTGCATAGGCTGGCCACTCTGCCTCTGGCTACATTTAAAAGGCCAGTTGCAGGGTGCCTGGGTGTTGGGGGACGCAGGCAGAGCCTGAGGTCGCGAGTACAAGAAAAGGAGAGAAAAGACTCACTTCGTAGACCGCGACATGCAAACCCATCCAAATTCAGGTCTTGGAAAACACTGCTGGCCGAGCAAGGTGTTTCACAAATGCCGTCATCCTCCAGGAGACAAGACTGGTGTGTGATGGAAGTGAGGATCCTGATGACCAGGTTAATTGTACTGTGAATGTCTGGCACCACGGGCGGTGCCTGAATGCCCAGGACAAATGGGAATTGGAGAGAGAACTTCTCTGGGACCTGGCTGAGTCAGAGCTCTCCAGAGAAACAGAATCAGTAGTAGGTGCGTACACAGAGGTTTATTTTGAGGAAGTGGTCCATGAGTTTGTGGAGATGGTCAAGTCCAGTATCTGCACAGTAGGTCCACAGCTGGAGGCCCAGGGAAGAGTTGCAGTTTGAGTCCAGATGTGGTCTGCTGGCATAAGTTCCACTCCTTCCAGCAAGGAAGGCCTTCAGTGGAGTGGATGGGGCTCACCCCCATTATGGAGAGCAGTCTGGTTTGTTCAATATCTGGTAAGGCAAAGGTCCATCTCACCTAAAAAAATAGCTTCACAGCAACTTCTAGAATGTTTGACCAAATATCTGGGGATTGCGGCCACACTGACCCATGAAGTTAACCATCCCAAAGGCTTCCCTCAGATTCTCAACAGCCTCTTTGATTAGTGTGGAGTGTAAGAGTCCTACCATGTGGCCAGTTGCTCAGGCTGGGGAGACAGAAGACCTACATTCCAGACTGTCTGTATGACCTTGAGAAAGTTACTGCCCCTCCATGTGCTCCGTTTGCTTCTTCAGAAGCTGGGGATAAGAGAAAGGATGTCTGTCGGCCCATGCTGTTCACTGGCATGAACTACAGTGACTGACACAGTAGGTGGCAAGAAACAGCTGCTTGGTGAATGCGTGTTGGGGAGCGGCGCTCATCTCCCCTCTACTCATGCTATGTCAAGAAGAGAGGGAGGATCTGGGGGCAGGTGGAAGCTCTTCCCCACCCAGAGATTCAAGGTCCTGAGGACTTCCCCTTGCCCATCTGAACTGGCATTTAAGTGACTGAGCCACACAGGCACCCCTTCCTTAGCTGCTCTAAGACACTTCTCCGAAAAAGGATCTCGGTGGAACTCTTCAGGAAAGCTACCTGACAAAGGAAACTTGTACAGGTACCTGCAAGAGATAAGAGATACAAAGTACTTTTAAAAGCCGAGTGGGGACAGGCGGGCTTGTCATTCTGAGGTCGTTCTGACCTCGCGATATTCTTTTTATCCTAACTCCAAGGCTTGATTTCACATCCTGTTGTGATTCTCCCTCTTATGTCACTTCAGCCTGCATGCAGAGCTTGGCATTCCACAGTCCATCTAGGAGGAAGGATGCCTGAAATAACACGACTAACAGGACAGATCAGTGCCCTTTTCTGAAGAGGAAATAGGTCCAGTGCCATGTTATTGCCTCAGCTGTGAGCTCCCAATAGAGAATATAGGACCCCGGGTCACAGAGGGTAAAGGTAGCCATCTTATAGGAAGTTGAACTCATCAAGATTAGCTCCTGAATGACCAGGAATTACGATGCAAAGTTAAAAGTTCAAGGACAATTACAGTAAATTTCACTTAGGGATAGGACTATGTCATCCTAACACTCTTTTCAGACACGTGGTCCCAAGTGGTCATCACAACAATCCCATGAGATTTGGAGACCAGTGCTCTTTCCAAAGAGGAGTCTGATGCTCTGGAAAGTTAACAATTTGAAACATGTCCAAAGGACCCAGACATTTGCCCCCCGAACCAACGGTCCTTCCGCTGTATCTCACACCACCACCTAGTGGGCAAGACCCATGGCCCAACTCAGGCACTCTTCCATTCCAATAGATGGGCACAACAGGGACCAGGATGAGGCCTGCTTCCTTCCCAAAGGGCTGGCCTACCAGGTCATTAGTTTCTGAGGACAGGTTCTAGACACTGATGTCCTCCGTGATTGTTGACCTGAGCCCTCACTGAAAAGAGATATGAAGTTTAATCCATAGAGTCTGGCATTCAAGAGCAGAACATTACATTTAGGCCTCACACTTTTTCCTCCTGCCTCAATGTTGATGCTGAAAGACAAGGAAAAATGGTATGTAAGACAGTCTCACAAAAATGGTATGTAAGACAGTCTCACTTTCCTCTGTCTATGAAAGCAGCAGCGGTCATTACTAGTGAATAAGGTGAGTCTACACTGATGGGAGACCCATCTTGTAAGTTCTTCATTTTTAAAGTGGCTAACCACATTTTCTATTCATCCTTCTCTGAAAAACTCAAGGAATGGTTTTCTGCACGTGGTCCATTCAGCATATTTAATGCAGGAGTCCTGCTGAAGGGAGCCACACGGTGTCAAGTCTTCGAGATCACGTGTGCTCCATTGACAGGATTGTACTCCGAGGAGGTATTGAGTACTATCTGCTTGGAGACTTTCAGAGGCTAAGCAGCTCTTTCTCTCTCTCTCTCTCTCTCCTCTCGTGGTGGTGCTGACACAATAAAGAGGCCTGGCCCAGAGATTCCCGAGGTGAATGAAAACATGAAAGAAGCCAGGGAAATCCAAGACCAGTAATGTCTATCCCGGGAGAGTCAAGGAATTCTCCCAGGGGCACTAAAGAGGAAATAGAAACATTTTCAAATAAAAGGAAGCCCTGCCCTGAGATTCATTCCAAATGTCCTCACTTCAAGCTGCTTTTCCTGTTACATCAGTTCCCTCAGTTCTGCTTCCTCACTTTCTCCTAGAGTTTCTGAATTAAGTACCTTTTTATAACCTGAGCTCTTCTACCCATTTCTTCCTTCCTTCCTCCTCTGCTCACATCTCCCCCGCCTTCTCCATTACTAACCCACACCATTCCCCCATCATCTGGGAACAGCTCTGTCTTTCTAAGAAAGGAGAGCTAGCACCCTTCTGTTATCTGATCACATAGTCTCTGGATCTTCCAGGTTTTCACAGTGCTCTGGTTGTGAATCCAAACTTCACTGAATAAACAGGAGAATTTTTTTTAAAGAAGTGACCTAGATTCTATGCCAGATTAATTACATCAGACACTTTCTGGAGGCTGAGGAGAACATAATTATTTTAGAATAACTTTATTTTGAGACAATTTTCAAGCTTATGGAAACATTCAAAGAATAGGAGAAAAAAAATACACAAATTCCAATCATTCGAAGACACCCCTCCTCCCATACGCCAGTTGCCCTTCCTAATTCCTTTATATTCAAAGATTTTAATCCGGGATCGTGCCTTTCACCCAGTACTCACGTATTTCTTTTCTTCTTTTAACTGGAAACAATTCTTCAGGCTTTCCTTAACTTGGATGACCTTGACAGTTTTTTAAAAAGTAGGGCAATGACACTAAGAGAGAATGTTTTCAATTCTTAACGCTCTAAGAAAAATGAACCACTAAAAAATAGTAATAACAAAAGCAAGTATATATGGGAAGAGTTTGCCTTTGGCCTCCGGCTCCAATAAATCTCAGCCGTGCATTGGACCTATTACCCAATCATTCCACTGCAGGGTTTCCTTATTTATGAGATCGCGTCCAGATTGTAGATGCGTATCCCCTTTCCCTGAATTCTTGTCTTTAACCCCAGAAACAAGCCTGGACCTGCAAACATACCCCAGGCAGCACGCTCCCAGTTCGGGCCGTGCGTCCCCAGGAACGCGCCATTCCTAGACGTTTGACTCTGCAAAAACACTGCCCAGCAAAGCAGAGGATCCACGCAAGGGCAACCCAGGACATGAAGGATCCGGGCAAACCGCGGCAAAGTTTCTCCTCAGCGGTCAGGCCCGACAAGGGAGAGTTTGCTCTCTGGCCCCCACCCCGATTCCACGCCGTCCTGCACCCCGGACCCCGGACCCAGACGACACCTCACCCAAGCCAGACCCCCCTGCTTGCGAAGCTGCGCAGGGAGTGCCCGTTACGTTGGGTTCGGGCGCCCCCTTCTGGCCGTCGGGGCGCAGCGAGGGAGCCTTGTCTGCGCCGTTAAGGCCTGGCGGTGCGTGTTTCTCTGTGGTCCGCTCAATCACAGAGCTCAGCGGCACAATCAATTCGCCAATGGTGCTGGTGATGCTCTGGTCCAGCCATTCCGGATCTGATGGTCGTGAAAAACAGGAAATCACGCTGTTGATAAAATGATAACTTCTCAGTCACGCCAGAATAGCAGGACCTGCTTTAATGTTTTTTTTCACCACAAAATAGGTATTAACATGCAGAAGGCACAAGCCACCTGTTCCTGCCGTGGATTCTCAACCTGTCCCATACAGGCTGCAATACAGATCTTTATCCTGTTTGCACAGAAGACTACAGGACAGCTTGGAGGAAGAGCTGGTGGTTAGATTACTCCCGAGGCAGTCTGGAACGTCAGGACCAGAAAAAGAAAGTAGAAAATCTTCAGGTTTGTCCTTACTTGGAGATGTTATCTAAAAGTATTTCCAAGGAATCAGCAGCTTTCTGAAGAAGAAGGAGTAGAGCTGCTATGCCTTGGAAGTTGTCAGGGGGACGGCGGAAATGTGCTTTTCCCTATTTAATAAATTCCAAAGAAAATCAGGAAATAAAATTATTCTCATGACGTTCTAATCACTATATTATTGTTTGTCAAATCAAAGAAAGCAATCTTCACTGTATTTTCTGTGCCAATTGTCAAATATCTGAAGTCAAAACTTTATATGTATAGTCTTCAAAAAATGTTCAGAAAAATAAACAATCTGTTTCTTTAAAAAAGAAAGAAAGAAACTAACCAGTGATAATACATGTTTCATTTATCTTTTCAAATTTTTGGAGGGTATTTGTTGTCCCTAGAATCTGAAATATAACTTATGGAAAACCTTCTTCATTATATTATTTTATTAAACACTTCTGTCTGTTAAGGTAATTTTAGCTGCTTAAACAGATAAACCTGAAAATGTCAGCATTTTGAAAATAATACAAGTTTATCTTCTCTTTGTGTGATACTTCAGTGCATGTGTTCCTGAACAAATGACTCTTCCAGTAGGTTCTCCCTCAAACGGTGATGCAGGGATCCAGTTACTTTCTATTCAGTGCCTTTGCCATCATCTATATGAGACTTTAAATATGGCTGTGGTGCTTGGATTTACTCCACTTAGTTGTAAAAGAAAAAAGCACAGTTGATCCCATGGGCATGTTTTCATGGGCCAGACCTGAGCAGAGCAAACATAATTTGCACCCATGTTCAGCTGGCCAGGATTCACCCCACATGGCCACATCTAACTGTAAAAAGACTGGAAGAGGACGTCTAATTTTGTGACCAGTGGGGAAAAGATGCACATTTAAGGAATAACACCATCATTAGTTTTTAAACTATGGGCACTAATTTGGTTTTAGGAGAAAAAGCCAATTTTCTAGCTTTTGTACATTTTATCCAAAAAACGTTGACTGCAGATCTGATTCCACAAATGAAAACCAGACAAGGGACACAACAGGAGAAGGCATGGGCGTTCACATTACTGGTTCTTTAAAAGGGAGATTCACCTGGATTCCCAAGGGCATCGGTTAAAGTTGAAACATACCACTTCTAGATCCCAAGTTCATTTGGGGTCCCTCTTACAAATTAGTCTCCTTTCAAGAGTTCTTTTGGCTTGAGGCCATGCCAGTTATCCCACTGTCCTCCTTTACCATTCTACCTCTCTGCAAACCTCCAGCAGGATACTTTTGGTGTGCTTTTATTTTGTTTTTTGTTTTTTTAAGATTTTATTTATTTATTTGAGATAGAAAGAGAGCAGAAGTGCAGGGTGGGGTGGCGGGCACAAGGAGAGGGAGAAGCAGACTCCTCACTGAATGAGTAGCCTGATGCGGGGCTTGATCCCAGGACCCTGAAATCATGACCTGAGTGAAAGGCAGATGCTTAACCGACCGAGCCACCCAGCGCCCCTACTTTTGGCATGTTATTAACTACTTGGAAGCTTTAGGCTGAGAGATCTTATCCATTCACCTCTGCTTCCTGGGCAATGTATATAGGGTAGAAGGAATTGGTCAGGAGGTACTAGCTCCCATCACTGCCTATGGTGCTTCAACCTGAAGATACCACCTTTAGGCAGCGAGAGCAGCACATACTTCTGAGATCTCCATATCCCTAGAAATCTGGGGGCACATTTAGCAATGTTCTGGGAAAAGGTGGACTGTGTGATCCTAGACAATTACCCTCAGAATCCAAGAAATGTGCCGATGTCCCTAACTGCATAGGGAATAAATGGTAACATGCCTGCTCCTCCTCTATTTTTTTTTTTTTTTTTACAAAATCTGTTCACTGTCAATTATGCAGCATAACACAATTAGAGTAGCTGGAATTTTCAGTTAGACTGAATCTTCATCACTTGGTAACTGTGTGGCCTTGGATAAATTATGTAGTTTCTAAAGCTCACTGTCCTTATTGGAAAGTGTGAACGATAAAAATGATAAGCCTTCATTCTTATAGAAGAGTTGATATCATACACATTATGACCAGATAAATTTACAATCAGATGGAAAATGAAAGTAAAAATTTGGACACTTTGAGGACCGACATTGATGTCACCAGTGTTCCTGCTTTGGTCCTCCAAGGGACCAGGGCTTCAGGAGCAGGACAAGGTAGCTGGTGATTTTTGCCAGTATTCTTACCCACAGGGCTATGAGTGTGTTCTTTAGTTTCCAAAATTCATCAACCTATCCTGATGCCATAAAACAGGGCCAATAAGATCTGAATAACAACCATGTGGCAGACACGTAGAAATCCTCGCTACAACCCTGGGTAGGAGTTGTTCCTGATGAGAAAATTCAGACGTAGGTTAAGCAATTTTTCTTAAAGAGCAAACGGGTCAAAAGAGTACCTGAAATTGAATCCAAGTCATTCTGACTTTTATTTATTTTTTTTAAGATTTTATTTGTTTGTTAGAGAGAGAGAGAGAGACAGAGCGCAAGCACAGGCAGACAGAGTGGCAGGCTAGAGGCAGAGGGAGAAGCAGGCTCCCTGCCGAGCAAGGAGCCCGATGTGGGACTTGATCCCAGGACGCTGGGATCATGACCTGAGCTGAAGGCAGCCGCTTAACCAACTGAGCCACCCAGGCGTCCCTCATTCTGACTTTTAAAATAGCATAATCTTGCCCCTTTTTCCATGACGGAGAACACAATTACAAGCCCATCTTCTAAACTGTGGATGACACGGACAGCATCTTTCAAGACAGGCATCTTGTCCAATGTGAGCCGTCTTGTGGGAGTCACAATGGGGACTGATCTGAAGTTTAGAAGGTACTGACTATCCTTGGCATGGATGTTCTCATGCCTGGTCTCCAGTTTGACATCAGTCATGAAGACATTCCAGGTGTGACAAATTAAAAACCTAACGATGTTTCAGTTCTTGATGTCACTAAGAGGATCACAAACATCATCACTGTACCATCTTCCAAACTAGAAGTATCCACGTGTTCCGGCTCAGCCCTGCTGATACAAGCCCTATCTGAAAACGGAAGTCTGATCACATCCTTCAATGAATCTGAGCGCATGTTGGAAGAACTGTGGAAGAGAGCACATGTTACTCATTCATCATACTCCCCTTATCCCAGCCTCAGAGATGCAAACTCTTAACTTAGGCAAAACAAAGATGGCCATCTCAGTAGAGGGCTGGATGGCACCTTACCATGTGAGGATCTTTTGGGGCAAGAACATTCAGCTGTCATGGAAAGCAAATGAGCAAACCATTGTGCTGTCGGTTTCTCAGCCCACCAGACTCCCCTATCTACTACCTAATCATAACACCCACTCATCCTTGCACGGAATTCTGCAGTTTTCTCTCATCCAGAATCTTATTGGAGCTACTATGAGGAATGGCTTTCAGATCAAAGTTGGGGAGTGTTATCTTCAAAGACACCCATCCACCCTGTGGCAAGTGTCAGAGAAGGGACTCACAGCCAGTTCGGAATGCATAAGCAGTGTCCTTTTTGCCATTGAATCTGTCTAAGCTATACCATGTCATCAGTCATCCAAGACTGGTGAAGACCCTCAACACTAATACAGTTCTTAGAAGAAGCTTATTTTTCAGTCCGTTTCTTTTTTAAAAGTGAGTAACCTCATGGATGCTACCCCTATTAGATCAGTTTCAAAAAGAAGAGAGTTCAGCAAGGTCAGAAAGTGGGAAAGAGAAACAAAAATGTATCTGGCCATTTATGTGTCATCTACAAGATAAATAATATATTACCTTATTAAATCTCCCTGTTAATATGCTGAAACAGTAATGCCATCGAGTCCATCTGTAAATGAAAAAAGCAGAACCCCAAGAGATGAAGTGACCCATCAAGGGCACAGCGAGTAGTTGGTAGAGCCAGGAGTTGCGCCCAGGTGTGTTGATGGAGACCCTTATGCCCAGGAGAACTGAGTGAATGTCATGCTTCCTTCACTCCCAGGTGGCTGTGGCAATCAGGATAGTCAAATGCCCACGAGTCACCCTGCCTGAAGTCCTGAATTCACAAAGAGCCTCTGCCTTGCTCCCCCTGTGTCTCACGCCACCCCCCTCCCAATTCTCCTCATTCTCCTGCAGCATTTGTCTAGGTTATGAGCAGATCTTCCATCACCAGCATGAATACGTTCAAGACCCCCTCAGTTATACTGAGATATAATGGACACATATAGTAGTTTCAAGTGTACAACATAACGGTTTGCTATATGCATATACTGTGAAATGATTACTAAATTTAGTTAATTTCCACCACCCCATAGGGTCACAATATTTTTCTGCTGCTGAGGACTTTTTAAGATCTACTCTCTAAGCAACTTTCAAATATATGATACAGTACCGTTAACTATAGTCATCATGCCGTGGATTTCATCCCCAGAACTGATTTCTCTCGTAATTAGAAGTCTATGCTTTGGGCTGCCTTCACTCACTTGCCCATCCCCCCACCTCTGGAATCTGCCAGTCTGTTGCATACTTGAATGCCCTTTGTCTGCATTTAGTCATTTCATACACTAATCCTTGAAAAAATATCATTACTGTTCCCCATATTGGAGATGAGGAAACTGGAGAACATAGCGTTTATGTTATTTGCAAAAGGCCCACTAACAGTGGGTAGCAGAGCTGGGAGTCAACCCTCAAACTCTGGCTCCAGAAGCACATTCTTGAACCACCAAAATAGATCGCACAGACTGTCAGGGCACAGCGCAAGACAGTAAAATGGGACGTGTTGAAGAATAACCACTGACTTCCCACAGCACCCTGCCTACGGTTTCCTCCTACTCTTCACGGGCAGCTCAGAACACTACACGGAGGCGTGAGGTTTTGAGATGGCCAGGATTTTGTCCAAGAACCAGAACTGGTAAGAAGGAGTCAGATGTGATCTCAGGGCCAATAGGGCCTATTATTTTCTTACCCATTTCACAGAAGACAGTAGTAAATAGAGGCCAGGATTAAATGTACAATGGTTCCCTACCTTGAGTAAGCCCTGCTAAGCATGTTGCTTGTGTTTGCTGTTAAAGATGGAAGAAATTCTAGACTTGCCTTGTCTCTGTACTGAATGTTTAGATGCAACACGGCACGGAGCCTCAGAATTCTTGGGGTCTTGGGTGCCTGGAAGGCTCAGTCAATTAAGTGCCTGCCTTCAGCTCAGGTCATGATCCCAGGGTTCTGGGATCGAGCCCCGCATCTGATATCTGATGTGCAGCACCTGAAGGTTATTGCTGGGGGAGGTGGGTGAGCAAATTTGCATAACAACTCAAGGATTCTTAGAGAAAACAGAAACCCAAAGCCCAACCCCATTTGTCCCAAGATTCAGTTATTAAAACTTGGTTATTGTCTTGGTGTGGTGCTTGATACCACACAAGCCAGCCCAAGGATATCAGAAATACTTACAAACAAAAGTGCTAATGAAATATAAATGTCTCTTTTTGGTTTAAATTGACTGTTAACACACTACACCAAGTCTATATATAAACTTACTTTGGAAGAAGATGACTATGTGGGTCTAAAAACATATATTTCACGTTACTCGTGTCACTTATTATAAATTAGAATTTATTTTGTTTCTCTTATACACTTGTCTCTGTTTTTAAATGGGCAGAATCGAAACTGTTCTTTTTAAATTTTATTTTATTTTATTTTATTTATTTTTTAATTTATTTTCAGCGTAACAGTGTTCATTGTTTTTGCACCAAACCCAGTGCTCCATGCAATCTGTGCCCTCTCCAATACCCACTACCTGGTACCCCCAACCTCTCACCCCCCGCCTCTTCAAAATCCTCAGATTGTTTTTCAGAGTCCATAGTCTCTCATGGTTCACCTCCCCTTCCAATTTCCCTCAACTCCCTTCTCCTGTCTAACTCATACTGCCTAGAGCAATCTATACTTTTAATGCCATTCCGATCAAAATTCCACTGGTATTTTTCAAAGAGCTGGAGCAAATAATCCTAAGATTTTTATGGAATCAGAAGAGACCCCGAATCGCTAAGGAAATGTTGAAAAACCAAAATAAAACTGGGGGCATCACGTTACCTGATTTCAAGCTTTACAACAAAGCTGTGATCACCAAGACAGCATGGTACTGGCATAAAAACAGACACACAGACCAGTGGAACAGAGTAGAGAGCCCAGATATGGACCCTCAACTCTATGGTCAAATAATCTTCGACAAAACAGGAAAAAATATCCAGTGGAAAAACTGTTCTTTTATTTCTAATTTCCTGACTTCTTCCCTGCTGGAGGTCTTGAAAGGGAGCTCCGGTCTCTAGCCAGAAATTGACCTACGTGCAGCAGATGGCACTGTAACACCAGATTTCCATACCTCTAATTAAGACACGCAGCGCTCCGGACTCCAAACAAGACTCGGAAGGAAGCTGAGGGCCTGGAGAACAGAGAAGCAATGTTGCCTAAAATCTTTATTCTCTCTGTTCTAGCTTGATCCCCAGTCCAGCATGGGGTAGTAAATCACCAGAGAGAGGCCACTGAAGGCCGACAGTAACAGAAGGAGAGCGTGGAGGGAAGGAAGCCCTGCGGCTTAGACCCTACTCTCAGAATAACGCGATTCATCTGCCGTTTTGGTTAAAGGTTGAGGGAGCCACTGAAAACGGGTAGGCCACAGGGTACACACATAGAGCTTTCATTTGTTTCCTTCGCTGTAAGTGTACCTTACTGCAATTTCAATATGGATCTTGAAAAACATGTCAGAAATATAATGTCTATTAATGGCAATAATATTCTCATTCAAAGATGTTGCATTCCAGGATGAGAGCTTTCTTCAGAGCCAGTTTAGTAAGTAATAAGAATATCAAAGTCATTGTTTTACAGTCATATGCTTCATCTTAAAATTGTTTGGGGTTTTTTTTTTACGTTTTTATTTATTTATTTATTTGACGAGAGAGAGAGAGAGAGAGAGAGAGAGAATAGAAGCAGACTCCCCACTGACCAGGGAGCAGATCCCAGGACCCTGGGACCATGACCCAAGCCAAAGGCAGATGCTTAACAACTGAGCCACCCAGGCGCCCCTCATCTTAAAATTTTTTAAGGCAAGTTTACCACCTGACGACCAAAGGACCCCTGAGAACATCCAATGATTACATTTGGAATACTGACACTTATTTCGCGTATTGGATCCAACTTACTGCCATTCTAAGAGCATTCAAAATTAAATATCTTTGTTTTCTAAAATAAGAAGTCGGGGCACCTGGATGGCTCAGTTGGTTAAGCAGCCAACCCTTGATTTTGGTTCAGGTCTTGATCTCAGCACTGTGAGATGGAGCCCCGCCTTGGACTCTGTGCTCAGCATCTTCTAGTCTGTTTGTCCCTCTTCCTCTGCTCCTCCTCTTCCTTGCTTTCTCTCTCAAATAAATAAATTCTTTAAAATCAAATAAAATCCCGAAGTCAATTCCTATTCACTAACTTTTTAGACCTTCTCATCTGTTTATATGTGCACATAAATTCACACGCATATCGATGTATGTGATGTCTCTTACACTTATTACACTGACTACAAGCAACGGTGCTAGTAAGAACTGGGAGTAAATAATAAAATCAGTTAAAATTAATTTTCAATTAAAACTTAAAAATTTATTTCTAAAGTATTGTACAATTTTTCACTCAAAAATGAAGAGAAAATTTAAATTGTTTTAAAAAATATACTGTCTTCGATAATAATTGGGGTGCTGGAGGGAGTATGAAAAGTGTCAAAAAGGTAAAAGTAATACAGAAAGTAAAGCATAAATCAATACATTTGAAAACAAACACATATGATTAAGATTATAAGTATAAACTGCTTAAATGTCCTTATTAAAAGAAAAAAAAACTCTTGTTTGGTTTAAAGCACAAATTTCACTATTTGCATAGGGAGATAAGCGTAAAATCAAATAATACTAAAATAGTGCAAGAAAAGATGGGTGAAGGCAGAGCAAGAAAACACAATGAAGAAAAGTGTTTAGAGGTGGCAATATTAATATGAATAAGTTATTGACAATGATTAATAATACTGATACCCATGAGAATTGAATGAGTTGAATTTGAGAAGAAGGGTCAACATACATAGGACACAAATAGAATCTGTGATTAAATTATAAAAGGCATGGAACTAAAATTCAAATAATATAAATCACTAAGCAAAAATTTTTAGCAATATATAGAAATGTGAACAGAAACATAATGTTAGCATTGCAATTTTATAAAGCACAATGTCTATAAAATAGTTATAGAAAAATAATAAGGATGGGTAGAATTAGAAAATATGATTTAAAAGAGTAAATTGGTGGCTAACACTCCACGGCACTATAATTTCTTTCAAACATTTATAAATCATTCACAAAAATCAGCCTATATTAAACTACAAAGAAAATATCAAAAATTCCTTCAGAGCAAAAATACTGTAAGTTGTACACTCAGATCACAATGTCTGAAATCAATTTTAAAATAATTTTTAAACAATCAACTAGACAGTTAAGATCACACTGACAAATTATAGTCAAGTCAGTGAGAAAAAAATGAGAAATTTAGGAATGGCACTATTAAAATTTACAGAAGCAGTCACAGTTACACACTGAGATAAATTCACAGCTTTATCCAACATATGAATGGAAAATAAACTGACCTCACTTATTAAAGTCAATAAAAGAATTTTAAATAATATTAATACACTGTATAAATAATAAAAGCTAATGTTTATTGATTTTTCACTCCGCAGCAGGGACTGTGCTAGATTCTTTACAGAAAGTATTTTTATCTTCTCAACAATCCCACCATGCCCTTAAACAATATCTTATTCTCCATTGCATATCCATAGATCATACTATTTATTGAGCACCTACTGTTTGCAAGAGCAGCAGATGATAGAAGTTATTATGTAGCAGAACTATGATTCAAACTCAGTCAGTATTTTCCCAATTCCATATGCTTTCCACTGTGACAGAATTCAAAATCATGTGAATAACCTAGTACATCATGATTAAGAGACTATCATAGAACTATAAAGATGATTTTATACTAGAAAGTATATTTATGTAATGCATTATTTATCACACCAGAACTTAAGTTGTGGTTTCTTAAGGCTTAGTTGCAATGTGGAGTCTAAAACTAAAACAATAAACTTTTGAAATTCTATTACAAAAAGAACCTACCAATCTGACTTACTCTTTGAACAGATCTCCTTCACCCATGCATAATTTTGTAATATATGCATCAGTTATTCAGAAAATATTGCTTCACTGAGCTATTCTGACATTACAAATCTATATATATTTCAGTTACTATAACCAAGGGCTTTATTTGTTAATATCACCATTGTTGTCATCACAAAAGTCTTTTTTTTAAAAGATTTTATTTACTTATTTGACAGAGAGATAGAGAGCACAAGTAGGCAGAGCAGCAGGCAGAGGGAGAAGGAGAGGGAGAAACAGGCTCTCCACTGAGCAGGGAGCCCGATGTGGAGCTCAATCCCAGGACCCTGGGATCATGACCTGAGCTGAAGGCAGCTGCTTAACTAACTGAGCCACCCAAGCACCCCACAGAAGTCTTTTAATTATTGAGAAGTTGTCAAGTTCATAGTAGTAGGTTTTCAAAAATTTTAATTCTCTATTGAAAGTTTATAGGGTATCATTGGCAACTAACATTTTTCTTGAGTTACAAGTTCACTTTGTAAGTATCTTGAGAAAATGTTTGTCACATGCTTGAGTCTGAGTTACCCTAGCTTGTCTGTTATTCTTTCAAGTAAAAACGGATTCTGTGAAGAGTGGCTAGTTTAGCTGACAACTCAAACAATTGTAACCGTACTTTTCCTCAAAACAACCATCATGCATATGACAGAAGTTCTTGTCACACAGACTCTTAAAAGACTATCACAGAGAAAATTCAAAATATGTGTACTCAGAAGACTTAATAAAACTAATACTCTTTCTATTTCATCAAGGGCATTATTAAGTTAAACTGGCTTTCCTTTTACTTCAAGAATTTTACAGTAAAAAATATAATAATTCCTGGTACATTTTGGTGCCACTGCCTTGACTGACATGGGCACCAGGAGTTTTACCCACCATTGTTTTTGCTTCATCAGTGCAAGTTGTTAATGTGGTGAAAAAAAGCAAATAATGTCTTGGTATTTTTATAAAAGCAATTATGACATCATGGAGCCCCTTAAAAGCATCCTGGGGACTCCTAGGGGCCCACAAACCACACTTTGAGAACCACTAGTCTGATGGATTTCCCTGCACCTGCTCTGGTCGGGCTACTCTCTTGTTTTAAATCCTAAAGGAGCTTTCCTTGGCTCCTAAGATAAAGTCTAACATCTTTGACATAGTCTACTGTTGGACCTCTTTCTGTTTCTCCAGCATCATTACAGGCCATACTTTTCATCTGCCAACACAGTGCAACTACTCTAGTCTTTTTCACTCTTTCAAAGGTACCAGGCCCTTTCCTGCTACAGGGCTACCTCCTCCCCATGCAGTTGCTTTTTACCCTGGGAAATTTTGCCCTCCATGTGATGCTTAACAAACTCCTACTCATTTTTCCAGTCTCCTACTTCATAGCACTTCCCTGGGGAAAACTGAAAGTACTCTAAATGAGCTACCCAGGAAACTCACTGCCATACCATCTTTCATTTCTGTGTAGCCCAGATCCAAAATGTAAATACCTCATTATATCATAACCACTGCTTTAATGGCTATGTCTTTTGTTCCAACGTACTCCAGTGAAACTATGCATCTCATACTCAAGACTCTATCCCCAAGGCCAATGAATGAATGAATGAAGGGTACCACATAATTTTATACTTAGTTTGCAGAATTAGGGCTTTGGAGAAAGTCTATAAAAAATAAGAGAAGTTTCTTAAGTTTAATAAGTCAAAACCCAACACTTTTTATTATAGCTCTGAAACAGGTCACAGCTAATGGAGCTCTTGGGTTAGAAAGTCATCATCAGGGGCGCTTGGGTGGCTCAGTGGGTTAAAGCCTCTGCTTTTGGCTCAGGTCATGATCCCAGGATCCTAGGATCGAGCCCCACGTGGGCTCTCTGCTCAGCAGGGAGCCTGCTTTCCTTCCTCTCTCTCTGCCTGCCTCTCTGCCTACTTGTGATCTCTGTCTGTCAAATAAGTTTAAAAAAAAAAAAGAAAGAAAGAAAGTCATTATCAGTAAAGAAAGCAAGCCATTGGAAAGTTCCAAGAAGTCCTTGTGGTGGAGATGGTGAGATATTGTCCAGCTTCTCTGAAAATCTTCTGTCTATGGGTCTCTTAGGTATTGAGTGAAAAGTTGTCATTTTCTGAATTTCCTTTAGAACTTTGCACTTCCCCATTTTGGGCTTTACTTTCTCATCAAGGGTTTGGAAAGTTGTCATCAGTTTCAAATCTTTCTGTACTACAATTGAAGTAAAATTTATCCACTAAAAAATCAGAAAATTAATTAGAAATTAGAAAATTAATTCAATGGAATGCTTACCATCTTAACAAAATCCAACTCAAACTAATGATAGAGCTATCCAAGTCTTTTTTCCTCATGTTAAGAACAACTTTTAAGGAAGATTTATCAGGCTTCCTTTTAAAAATCTTCTTTATTCCCCTTCTAGATGACTCTCTTGGAAGTGTTGGTCAGGTGTGAAACATAACCTGATTTGTGTATACGCGGATCTCACCTTATTCTCTGCTGAAAAACATTTAATTTGTCAAATTTGATTTTATTTACTCTGCTTAATTAAGACAATTACTGAACATTTACTGTGTGCCAATTATTACACTGAGCTCAGGCTATACCCAGATGATTAAGCCTCTAATCTTGCCCACAAGAAGAGTAAAATGCAACCTCTACTACCATGGGGGGTGTTCAAGTTGTTAGAATGTGTGTTTGCTGCTTTGTGGCAGTCTCTTTGTATTAGCCCAAACCATCGTATTAGTCTGGCAAAGTAATGGTTAAACCACTCTTGCTTTTCTTTGCTATTTTTATGGAATTATAAAATTGTTGCCTTTTCTTTTTTATTTGCCTTTTCTCTTTATAAAGTGGTCCTAACGCTCCCCACAATTTTTTCTATTTCCACTTTGAGGTTTGATGCAAAAGCAAGGAAGGGAAAACGTAAGCGAAGAGAAAACACTTCCTGTATGATTTTCAAGACATCAGAACTTGCCTCTCTCTTTTTCACAATCCTAGAGAGTAAAAGGAAGCGATAATAAAAACATAATGCACAAAAGGCAAATGGAAAGTAGATGCTGAAAACGAAAGGAAAAAAAAGTGGCATCTCCTCTGTCCAAATGACGAAATGTTACTTAAACTACACAAGGGATCCCGAGCGCTCTAGAGTGACAGACTCAAACCAGCCTGTGTGAGACAAGTCCCCAGGGAGGGCAGCTGGCCCTTTAAGGCAGACTGTTACCGAAAGTGCTGGCTAGTTTCCAGCTTTGCTGAATTGGAGAACCCATCTCTCTAGCTATTTGTCTGTTTACTTTTTTTTCCACAGAGAAGATCAGATTCCGAAGACTTAGTCATACCAACTCACACTCAAAAGAGACTGGGTTATAGATGCGAAGGCCACGTTATTAACATGTGAGAGGTTGGCTACTGCGCGGAAGCTAATAGATGTCAGTTATTTGGAGGGAACACTACCTGTCACATTAACCCATGCTCATGTTCACACAAGAGATGAGATTAGAAATGAAAATGTATATTAGCGAGCTGAGACGGAAGGGAAGGGAGGGAAAGCAGATCACAGCAGGGAAACCTCTATCCGGTTCCCAGTCGGATGGGTTCATTTTCTCCGTGTGGCAATGGCTAACAGATGTTGAGTGCCTGTTTTGCCTGGGCATTGTTACAGGTACATGACATCATCCTGTCTTCACAACAACCCAGTGGAAGGGATGTGGTTATCATTTCTGTAGGACAGAGGAGAAAAACGAGGAGCCCAAGGTCACACACCAGAGCAGAGGCTGGAGCTATGACATGAACCCCAGCAGTGTGGTCCCAGAGTCACCTGGCCTAGCCACCAGATGGGGATTTCTCCTCTAATGATCCTTCCTTCTATCTAAGATGGACACTTAGCAAGTTCTTACCCTCCTGTTGTCATTCTTAGTGACCAAAAAGCACCATCTGGAGGTGCCCAGGTGACGCAGTCATCTAAGCATTGGACTCCTGGTTTTGGCTCATGTCACAACCTCCCAGTTGTGGGATCCTGCCCCGCATCAGGGTCTCTGCTCAGAGCAGGGTCTGCTTGAGTTTCTCTCTCCCTCTCCCTCTGTCCCTCCCTACTGCTCACGCTCTTTCTCACTCTCTAAAAATAAATAAATCGATTTTAAAGAACACTATTCAATTATCTCAGAGACTTCACAATATACTTAAAGGCTACTGCTCCCTTTTCACTTGCTAAGTAAGTTCCAGTCCTATCTTCCAAATGACATGTTTTGTTGATCTCTACTGGATCTTTGGACTCCCCTATTCCCATCTGAAATATTTTCAGAAATTATCATGGAGGTTAAAGCATCCATTTTAATGGGTATCACTTGAGTTGGTCTTAAACTCACTGAAGATATTATTTGGAAAACAATACTGTAGAATAAAAGTTATTCTGACTATCCTTGCTTTCAGAAGACTATCATTTTCAGACACAGTGCCCAAATTTTAGACCTACTCACTTTTTGGAAAATATGGTCCTTTTTGTACTTGCTATGGGACAGAAAGCTCTCTGTGTGCCTTCACTATGACAGACACTCAAGATACACATTACTGCCCTCAGGGAACTTACAGTTTATCAAGACAATCAGATATTAAACAAATCATTAAATTGATTAAAATCAATCAAATTAAATTAAATTGATTAGATTAAATTAATTACAAGCAAATGGAATATAGCCAAAGGAGAATGCTTAAGATTAAGAAGTAATATGGAGGCAGAACACTTTAGCAGTGAAGTACCACTTGTACAATAAATTGGGGCTTTTTATAAAAGATTTTATTTATTTGACAGGGAGAGAGAGAGATCACAAGTAGGCAGAGAGGCAGGCAAAGAGAAGAGGGGCGAAGCAGGCTCCCCGCTGAGCAGAGAGCCCAATTCAGGGTTCCATCCCAGGACTCTGAGATCATGACCTGAGCCAAAGGCAGAGGCTTAACCCATGGAGCCACCCAGGTGCCCCTAAATTGTGTTTTTTAGGAAGTTAAGCAGCCTCTCTGAGTTTTTGGTTTCCTTATCTGCAAAATGTAATTACAGTAATTACCTCATAGGGAAGTTGTGAAGTTTAAATGAAATTCTGTTTGTAAAACACTTTGCTAAGAGCCTACCTCTAATTGAAGATTGCTGCCATTAATATTATTAAAATATCTGTATGTTAAAGATTCAATGAAGACATATCATGGTAAGCCTGGAATATAATTGCAGCCCCATTAGCCCAGAGTGTGTGGTGGGATATCATTTGTCAGTGGAATACCTAAGGATAAGAGATCATCTGGATTACCATACAATGACTAAGGCAAAGTTTTTACTGTGAAGGGTTATACTTGGTAGAGAGCCAGAAGAATCACACACATGCACTTTGCGCTTTGTACACATGGCACACATGCACCTGAATCTTTTAGGGAAACCCGCACCTAGCAAAGGGCTTGGCAGACCATAATTTATTTTTGACAAATGATATCTGCAAAATTGATTCCCTAACAATATCTTCACTAATCAACTCAAGCGATACCTTCGAGGCACATATACAACTAAAACTTTTTAAAGGAGGAAAGTATAAATAAGGAAAAAAATAAGAAAAATTGAAATCTCCTGTTTTATAAGCTTTTTTATATTTCCTGCTGACCTGGAAAGACAATCATTTCTTGCCTACATAATTCTCCCTTTTCTGACTTTGCCCATGCTTTTCTTCCTAAGAACAACCTGGCACGTGAAAAATATGAAAAAATATGTTCCAATGCTGTGTACGTACTGCATGGGCACACATGGTTGGAGTCTCCCATCTAGGTGCTCATGTTAATAAATGTACATTTTTAATTGACTTCGTTAAAAAAAAGAAAGAAAGAAAGAAAAGTAGAAAGGGAAAGAAAAACACGACAATGGAAAAACCCAGAAAATGGAAGTTTCTATATTCGCTATTTAAACGGCACTCATCAACCAAAGTTCTCAGAGCCTACTGAGACTTCCTCTTCAGGCAGTCCAGCAGAATCACCCCCCAGCTGCCTAATGGCCCTCTCAATCTCTGTGCTGCTGGCCCTGGTGATGCTGGGCTCCAGCCCAGCCCACTCTCTGGACTGTGCCCTGCATCCAAGCCATGGCAATCTGGAAACCTTCATGCTGTTGAGCCAGATGGAGAGAATCTCCATTCTGTCCTGTCTGAAGGATAGGACTGACTTCAGCTTTCCTCAGATGCTTGTGGATGGGAACAAGTTTGAGAAGACAGAAGCCACAGCTGTCGTGCATGAGATGCTCCAGCAGATCTTCAGCCTTTTCAGCCAAAGGGGCTCCCTGGTGGCTTGGGATGAGACCCTACTGGACAAATTCCTCGCTGGACTTCATCAGCAGCTGGATGACCTGGAGACATGTTTGGAGGAAGAAAAGAACATGGAACAGTTACCCCAGGGAAGTGAGAACTCCAGACTGGCTATGAAGAGATACTTCCATGGAATGAGTCTCTATCTTGAAAAGAAAGAATACAGCCGCTGTGCTTGGGAGGTTGTCCGGGTGGAAATCAGAAGGTGCTTGTTCTTCGTCAGTGAGCTCACAAGGAAACTCAGGAAATAAAGATGTCGAGTCTGAAAACTCATCTGGTCAACTAAATGCCCATTTTCTAGGACTCAAGGTGTCATTTTCATCTCTATCTTTATGCCAGAAGAAAAATAAATAGTAACAAAGGTATGGGGTTATTACAAAGTTATGTTAAATGTTGCAAGTTGTTTAGAGCAAAGATATGCACAATTCATCTGCAATAGCTTAAGATCTTTTGTACTTTCTATTTATTTAAATTATTTGAAATATTTTTGCTGTTTATACTATTTAAATATTTATTGTTCACAAACTACTTGTTTGGTATTATGTTTTGTATAAGACTACAGTTCATTTTTAAGTTATGGGAAATAAAAGCAACTCTTAAAAATCAATTTTGCTTGCACACACTTTTTGAGTGAAAATTTAACCCTAAGCCTGATCTCAGAAAATAAACCAACAGAAGATTCCTGAATGAAACAGGACAAGGATAGCCCAACTTGGCTAGTGGAAAAGCCAATGCTAACATTCATATGGAATTGCAAGTGACTTCAAATTGCCAAAAGAACCTTGAAAAATAAGAGCAAAGCTGGAAGGTTCCCATTCCTGATTTCAAAACATACTACAAACTACACTTACCAAAACTGTGGGGTACTGGCATAAAGGTAGACTTATAGACCAATGGAATAGAATTGAGAACCCAGAAATAAGCCTATATATCTATAGACACTTGATTTTTGACAGGAGTATTAAGACCATTTAATGAGGAAAGAACAGCATCTTCAACAAAATGATGCTGGGAAAATGGGATATTCACACAGCAAAAGAAAGAATTTGGATCTCAACCTCACATCATATAGAAAAAAATCCAAAATGGATCGAAGGTCCAAATATAAGAGCTAAATCTAGAAAACTCTTAGAGAAAAACTCTTAGAGAAAAATAAATCTTGAATGACATTAGGTTTGCCAATGATTCCTTGGGTAAAACACTAAAAGCATAAGTAACAGAAGAAAAAAAAAGATAAACTGAACTTCATCAAAACTAAAACTTTTGTGCACTAAAGGACACCATCCAGAAAGTGAAAAGCAATCACAGAATAGAAGAAAATATTTGCAAATCATATATCTAATAAGGGTTTAGTATGCAGAATATATAAAGAACTCTTATAACTCAATAATAAAAAGGCAAAAAAAAAAACCTAAATAAAGAGGGGCAAAGGATTGAATAGAAATTTTTTGTAAGGAAGATTACACAAAGTGACATTAACATAAAACAATGTTCATTATCATTAGTCATTAGGGAAATGCAAACCAAAACCACAATGACATAACACTTCGTACTCACTAAGATAGGTATAACCCAGTAATGGAAAATAGTGTTGGTGAATGTGGAGACATTGGAATCCCTACACATTGTTGGTGGGAATGCAAAATGTTTCAAATTCTGTGGCAAACAGTTTGGGGGTTCTTCAAAAAGTTAAACATAAAATTACCATATGGTCCAGTAATTTCACTTCTAGATATATACCACAAAAGAATTGAAACTGGATATTCAAACAAATACTTGTTCACATATGTTCTCAACAGCACTATTCATGATAGCAAAAAGTGGAATCAACCCATGGATGGATGAATGGATGAACTGTTGTGTATTCATGCCATGGAATACTGTTCGGCCATAAAAAGGAACAAAGTATTGATACACGCTGCAATAGGAATGAACCTTGGAAACATTATGCAGAGAGATAGAAGCCAGACACAAAAAATCGCTAATTGTATGATTCCATTTATATGAAATATCTAGAATAAATAAAATCAGAGAGACAGAAAGCAGATCTTGGTCGCCAGGCACCATTTCTATTTGGGGTGATGAAAAAGTTCTAGGTGGCTCGGTCAGTTAAACATCCAACTCTTGATTTGGGCTCGGGTCATGATCTCAGGATTGTGAGATGGAGCCCCAAACGGGGCTTCGGTATCTGCTTAAGATTTTCTCTCTCCCCTTCCTTCTGCTCCTCCCCACCCCCTCCCCCTCAAAAAAAAAAGTTCTGGAACTAGATTATGGTGACGGTTGCACAATATGATGAATGTACTAAATACTACTGAATTGTACACTTTAAAATGGTTAGCTGATATAGATAACCGTTTTTCCTCTGATCATTTCCCATGTTCGTCTTCCCGGAAGACTGCAAGTTCCTTAAAGACGAGGAAATACTGGATCCTTTAACTGAACTCAGCTAGTCCAGAACTTTGAACAGAGGCATATTTATATGACTGCTGAGAAACTGGTCCTTTAGAGTAGTGATCCCGCCTTCCCCTTTCATAGTGTCTTCTCCTGTTTGCAGGGCAGTGTAGGGAGGGCCTAAAGACAGTTAATAAAAGTAAAAAAATTAAATCCATATATATAGGAGTTGTGTTGACATAGTAATCAGAGTTTTTACAAATGCTGCATTATTCCAAATTTTCTCTAGTGTGCTAGTCTTATCTTCTCCTTCGGACATGGTAATCTTGCAGAGGGACTCTTCTTAGCAACTCCCATGGTTTACTGCAAGTCTTGGGCAAGTTGCCTAACCCTTCTGTGGCCTAATTTTCACAGTTGTTTTATGGGGTTCATAATAATGCCTACTACAGAGATTTACGAGATTAAATGAGTAATGGGCACAAAATTTCTAGCACAAAGGAATCACTCAGAAGTGAGATATTTGTTACTTTCATTTTTATTAACTGTGCATATAGTAGTTACTCAGTAAGTAATTATTCACTTCCGAGTTTCTTATGGTAATTATTTAAAGAAATTTGGGTGCCTCTTGACCTTTGGTTAATGTCTCTACATTTCAGGAGCTGGGAAGAAAGAACTGGTGAACACGCAGAGAAGCTGGCAGGCAACTTACCTCAAAAACCAAAGAACAAAAACTTTGGGGGATTAAAGGGTGTTAAAAGTCTTGCATAGATAGGCAACTTGTCCAAGACTTGCAGCCATAAAATCCAAACCTAATTAAAAAATAGGCAAATGACCTGAACAGACATTTCTCCAAAGAAGATGTACAAATGCTCAACATCACTAATCATTAGGGAAATGAAAATCAAAACCACAGTGAGATGCTACCACACACTTATTAGAAGTTATTACCAAAAAAAAAAAAAAAAAAGTGTTGATCAGGATCTAGAGAAACTGGAACTCTTACTCGGTTGCTATGGGAAAAAGTATGGTGGTTGCTTAAAAAATTAAAAATAGAATTACCAGATGACTCAGCAAATCCAGCAATTTTACTTCTGGGTATAGCCTCAGAAGAAGTGAAATCAGGTTCTTAAAGATACTTGTACACTCACATTCACAGCAGCTAAAAGGTAGAAACAACCGAAGTGTTTACTGACAGGTAAATAAATAAAATGCAGTCTATCTGTACGATGGAATATTATTTGGCTTTAAAAAGGAAAGAAATCTGACACAGGCTGCAAGACGGATGAACCTGGAGGACGTTATACTATATTAAAGAAGCCAGTCACGGAAAGACAAATACTGTATAATTTCAATTTATATATAGTACCTACAGCCGTCACATTCACAGGTACAGAAGTGGAACAGAGGTTGCCATGGGCTTAAGGGAGGGGAGAACGGGGAAGTTGTTTTTAATTAGTATACAGTTTCAGTTTGGCAAAACGAAAGGAGTTATGGAGATTGGTTGTACAACCATGTGAATATAATTAGCGCTATTGAACTATGCGCTTCAAAATGGCTAAAATGATAAATTTTATCCCTTTGCATTTTACCACCATTAAATTAAACAAAAACAAAAACCTTAAGCCTCGCATCGACACACAAACATAGTATCAGTGTGGGTAAAGGCATGGGATTTATTCCAGTTTGAACCAATGTTTAAATTCTGAGTTCCCACTGCGGAACTGTATGCCCTTGGGAAATACGCTGAACCCTTTTGGGCAGCCTCAGTTTTCTTCTCTATAAAACGGGAATAATTATACCTCGCTGCCTCTCAAGAGAGCGCTCTGAGAAGAACAGAGCATCTCAAGGTCCCCTGGGGCTCCTATCCCAGCCAGACTTGCTGAATTTCCAAACTCGGGGCTCTAGGGACGCGATGGGGGCAGGGACCTGCGCTGGTCTTCTTGGGGGAGGGGCTCCCGCGGGGGAAGCATCTGCGCAGGCCCAGTGCTGCCGCCTGCCGGTGCCCCTGTGCACCTGCGGAGGGATCGGGAGAGAAATGGCGCCAGCGGTCTCCTATGCCCAGCAAGGCCCCTCCAGGGATACTACCTTACTGCGACTCCTCCAAGAAGGGCAAGCCGTCTCCTCGCCGCGTGCCACAGGTACTGTTCAGATGGCTGTTCCCAAGCTGTCTGCCCCGCGGGGTGTTTGCCTGCTTTCTCTCCCGGAGCAGGGCAGTGTCCTCGGGGCTCTGCGCCGGCCAAGCCCACCGACCTTTCAAACTCCAGGCTTGAAGCCCCTCTGGCTGCCAGAACTCACAGAACTCAGCCCCTCTATTTCCCCCCAGTAAATGGCCTTGGGATGTGCTCTCCTGTGGGTTCCCTTGGGTGCTCCAGTCTGTTTCTGTCTCGCTGCCGCAGCCCCGGCTCCCTCTCCTCCACAGCGGTCCTGGTGGCTTTCTGCCCCAAATTATGTCTCCGCCCTTCCCAGTCTCTTGGGTGAGGCTTCTTTTCTCCCCCTTTCGTTTTGGAGTTTGTTCAGTCAATCTTCAAGCCGATTTCTGGGGTATTGAGGAGGATTTAATTAATTCTCGCGTTGTGTTTGGGACACGACCAGCCTAGGGTCCTCCTACTCCGCCACCTACTTAGCCCCCTCCACCAAATTCAGTTCATTCCTAACCCATATTTCAGCAAGATTTTTTTTAATTTTAATTTTTTTAAAGATTTTATTTATTTATTTGACAGAGAGAGAGATCACAAGTAGGCAGAGGCAGGCAGAGAGGGGGAAGCAAGCTCCCCGCAGAGCAGAGAGCCAGATGTGGGGCTCGATCCCAAGACCCTGGGATCATGACCTGAGCGGAAGGCAGAGGCTTTAACCTACTGAGCAACCCCGGCGCCCCTCAGTAAGATTTTTTAAAATGAATATTCTGTTTATTTGTTAGAGAGAGAGAGAGAGAGCACACGCACTAGTGGGGGGAGAGGCAGAGCGAGAGGGAGGAGCAGACCCCCGCTGAGCAGGAAGCCGGATGCAGGGCTCCATGATCCTGGGACTCTAGGTTCATGACCTGAGCCGAGGGCAGATGTTAACCCACTGAGCCGCCCAGGAGCCCCTTCAACAAGATTTTTAGATGGAGCCTTACAAGTTGACTGTAAAATATATCAAGAAGAAATCATTTACAAGAAAATCTGAGAAAGAGCGAAACACACAGATGAGCTTCACTTATCCAAAATGAGATGGTCCTCTAAGGCTATAGAAAGTGAAACCAGGGGGCGCCTGGGTTGCTCAGTGGGTTTAGCCTCTGCCTTTAGCTGGGGTCATGATCCCAGAGTCTTGGGATGGAGCCCCGCTTCGGGCTTTCTGTTCAGCAGGGAGCCTGCTTCCCCTCCACTCTTTTTGCCTGCCTCTACCTACTTGTGATCTCTCTCTGTCAAATAAATAAATAAAATCTAGAAAAAAAAAGAAAGTGAAACCAGGTGGTGTTATTGTAAGAAAAGACAAATTTGATCAAGAAAACAGATTAGAAGTTGAGGATAAGACAATTGAATTTAGGGGCGCCTGGGTGGCTCCATCCTTAAGGGCCTGCCTTGGGCTCAGGGCATGATACCAGCGTCCTGGGATCCAGCCCCACATCACTGCTCCCTGCTCGGTGGGAAGCCTGCTTCTCCCTCTCTCACTCCCCCTGCTTGTGTTTCCTCTCTCGCTGTCTCTCTCTATGTCGAATAAATAAATAAAATCTTTAAAAAAAGAAAAGGCAATTGAATTTAGTGGATCTTCGCATATAATAAAAGTGGCATTTGAAACAAGTGGGAAAAGTGGGTGTCAGGGGCAATTAGCTAAGTCATTTGAAAAATAGCGTTATCCCTCTGTCACATTCTTCCAGGTTCTCCTTGCTGCTTTCGGCCTAAGTATGAAATAAGGTGGGGAGGGAGAGTCACATACAAGCTAGATATAGTCATGTGACACAACACTAAACAATAGAAGATTTGGGAGAAGCCTGCTGGGCAATTCTAGAGAGAATTTCAGCTTTTATTCCTCTCTTTCTGCTACGGATGCTCTTGCAAGGGTTTGATACCTGGAGCTGTCATACCCGTCCTTCGACTGTGAGCAAGAGACCAAGAAAGTCACAGACACGTCATTTAGCAAACTCACGGCTTTGAGCTGCTGCTCTAACCCATCAGCCATCACCCTGCAGACTTTAAATTGAGATCCACACCCCCCACCTTCACTATTTTAACCTCCGATAACTGGTTATCTGTTAACTCACAGCAAAAAGCATTCCTAATCGATACAATAATATTGATCAGATTTCAGCTCTTTCTTCAAGCCCTGGTAGGCTAAGGAATAACTTGTTAATCGATGCAGGGGTTCTGGGGCACCTATTAAGATTAGTGTTTGGTTTTTCTCCTTGTTGTGTACTGATGTTGTGAATTACATAAACAGGTTTTCTTATTTTGAACTTTCATTAACGTGCTGGATGAACTGCTGTTGTTTATAATACACCTCTGGTCTGATTTACCCATATTTAACATGGTATTTTTATCCTCATGTTTATGAGAAAGAATGTCCTGTGATTTTCTCTTCTGATTTTGATATCTGGGTTTTAACAGCCTTATAAAACGACTTGATGAGCTTTCTGTCTTTTTCTATGCCCTCTTACAACAGGAACATGATTTACGGAATAGTTTCATGATATGGTTTCCTGCTTTGCTATTTCTTTCTTTGCTTTTTTTAAGGTTTTATTTATATATTTGACAGACAGGGATCACAAGTAAGCAGAGAGGCAGGCAGAGAGAGAGGAAGGGAAGCAGTCTCCCTGCCGAGCAAAGAGCCCGATGCGGGGCTTGATCCCAGGATCCTGGGATCACGACCTGAGCCGAAGGCAAAGGCTTAACCCACGGAGCAACCCAGGCACCCCAGCTTTGCTATTTCTTCAGGCCACTTGACTGAAGACCCGTATTGCTTTTTAAAGACTTTTGATTATGGATTGTTATTTCTTTTGGATGCAGTACCCTGCTGAAAAGAGTCTAAGAGATAACAAGAAGACCCTCATGCAGTGGGGCTGAACTTGTCTAAAGCAGTATTTTAGTTTTATCAAAATGAATTTTATTTTGAATGTTATTTTTCTTCCTTTGTTCACCTTGCCGAGCAGTGGGCTCATGGATATGACAGGGGCTTGAATTCTTGTCTAGAAAGCTTATTCCGTGAACACAGCAAATAGCACTGGGAGAACCTCTTGCAGCTTGACAGCTGGAAGACGAGAGGAAGCTCGTCAAAGCTCATATTTCTAGCACAGTACTTATTCAATGAACAATACTTAAATTCCTACCGTGGGCTAGAAACCGTGCTAATGACTGAGGTTACAAAGCTCAGACTCAAAAAGTCTAATCTTCTCGAAGAGACAGAAAAAAATAAACCATCAGTTAGAGAACAATGATAAGCGTTCTAACGGAAATGCTGTATTTGCACAGAGCCATAGGCATGGGGGGTGGGTTGTGAAACGGAGAGAGATAAGACGATCGATGGATATGGAAAGACATTGAAAGAATTGGACAATGGGTTAAGGGCCAGAGACATGCAGGGATTTGGAAGCAAGAGCTAGCAAAGAGTTGTCAAAATTGGACATTTTATGAAAATAAGTAAAAACTAGGAACAAAGTCAAGTTTCCCTGTTTACAAGAGGTCTAGAAATGAGAGATGGGAAAGTTACACTAGACCTTGAATGTCCCGGCTACAACTCAGAGACCAGGAATGTTGTTAAATCCCTTAACACAGGCCAGGAAAAGAGACCTCTCTGTGCCCAGTTTTCTTATCTGTAAAATGAAGGTAATAAAAGTACCACTCTTATAACTGGGGTGAGGATTGGTTGCTTTCATTTAGATAATGTGTTCAGAATGATACCTGGCACTTAGTATGATTATTCCCTGATGTTCCAGGTTGGGCAGGAAGAAGAGGCAGTTCCAAGAGAGCTGCCCAGGAGTATTTGTAGGGCCAGCTCAACCACTGCACAAGGAGGCGGGGGGGAATAGCCATTCTCGGGGATGACTGTGCCAAGTGTATCTCAGGACCCGTTCCTACTCACACACACACCGGCTGTCTACTAGCACATGACTTTCCTCCACTGCTTTCCTCACTGTGGTTCTGCCTTGTATTCAGGATCTAGAAGTTTCCACCAGAAGAATCCTCTGCTAAGATTCCATGCACGGGACTCAGCCAAGCCCCCAGGGCCAGAGGGAAATCTAGCCTTCTTTTTCAAATTCAATTTGGCAAGTTGCATTTTAGTTTCCTTTTCACTTGTTGCAGCAGACTCATTATTTTTGCATTCCCTGCTCGTTATGCAATGGCAGATGATGAAATAAAACTAAATTTAGCTGTAGGTTTTAATTACGTAGAGGATTTTGCTTTGGGCTGTTTCACTTTAAAAAAGACCCAGGAACTTGAGAGACAGGAAACTCAGATGGAGTCCAGACCGTAAGACACTCCCAGGTGTTAGCGGAGGGAGGGACGGGAGCTTACTCAGCTGTTATTGTAAATGTGCTGCCCATTTAGTTCTCTTCTCAACACCAAGAAGGTCTGGCATCATCCACCCCTGAGTGGTCATGAAAGTTAAAGAATTCAGGCTCAGAGCATTGCAGGGTATCTAAAGTGAAATGTAAATCCAGGCTTAAGGTAGACTGGCAGTCAATCAGAAGCAGTGGGAGTCACTGCAAACAGGGGAGACACTGGGTGGGCAGCCCCCATGTGTCCCTGGGCCACCAGCATCTTGATGGGACCATCCCGAGTGTGGCAGGGGGGCACACAGTGTGGGACCCTCTGGTTGTGCGTGCATATTGGAGCAGGGATGCAGTTAGCAAGAGCTAGGGAGGACCTAGCAACGTGGCCTTGTCCCTGAGGGATCCCAGGTGACCAGGAAGGAAACTGAGGAATGAGTCTAGTCAAAGGCCTGTGACAAGACATTCAGGATGTGGGAAAGGGAAAGGAAGAGAGAGGAATCTGAAAAGGGGCACTTAGATCTCGGCGGCATGTTCTGCCTGCTCACACCAGTTCGGTGGCCTGAAGGTAGTTGGCCCCTCAGCAGCTGCTGGCTTGTGGTCACAGGGAAACCCCAACTCCAGCCTGGGGCACCGAGTGTGGGCAAGAAGAAGGAAGCAAGTGACAGATTTTCCCCTCACCCCAAAAGCAGGCTTTTGTTGTTCTAAAGGTAAAATAGGAATTCTACCAGTTCCCGAGTAAAATGTCTTCAGTGAAATGAAAACTTTTGATGAAATGACCATGTATTTTTATTGTCACAGAGAATATTCTTTTTGAACCAAGTTCTTCCTCATTTTCTGTGTCCTCATTACCTCCTTTTTCAATGGACTTCACTCCAAGTAGAACCTCACACCACAGTTCCTACCCAAGTCCAGGAAAAAAAAATCACATTTGTTTTCCTGTGATTCAAAAAGCACAAGTGGGCACCTGGGTGGCTCAGTGGGTTAAAGCCTCTGCCTGCAGCTTGGGTCATGATCCCAGAGTTCTGGGATCGAGCCCCAAATGGGGCGCTCTCTGCTCAGCAGGGAGCCTGCTTCCTCTTCTCTCTCTGCCTGCCTCTGGACTCATATTTTTATAAACCCATAATACTTATTCAGTTAGGCACCCAATGGGTCCTTGTAAATATTACCAACATCAGCTGTTTTTAAATGTTTTGGCCTCAAGACCCACTGACATTCTTAAAAATAATTATTGAGACTCCCTAGAGAGATTGTACTTATGTGGGTTACATTTATTGATATTTACCATGTTAAAAATTAAAACTGGAAGAGTTCTAAATACTCATTCTGTTTAAGCAGCGAAAATAAGCCGATTACATCTTAACATAAAATCTATATTTTTATGAAAAATAATTACATTTTCCAAAGCAAAAAAAAAAAAAGGAAAATATTTTGAAGTTTTGCATATCTCTTTAATGTCTGGCTTAATAGGAGACAACTGGGTTCTCATATCTGCTCTGAATTCAGCCTGGTGTGATATGTTGTCTGTTTCAAATCTTTGAATGGAAATCCAGAACAGAAAATGAGGAAACTTAAAGACTGCTAAAAAACTGTCTGGGAACCCCAGAGGTGCTCAGACCACTCGCTGAGAGCCACTTACACACATTATCATCACACAAGGTTGAATGGATACTTACTGACCACAGTGAGTTTGAATTACTATTCTTTTCTGCCTGTTTTCCAATTCAGCTTATTCTCATTATAGTCCAGAAAATCGAGCAGTTTGGGAAAACACTGTACTCTTGTGGTTGATATTGTTCAGGATTCTCAGCTAAAAGTTTTAGGTAAGAGTAAGTGTTCATTTACAGCTTTGATTCTTGTTTACTAACCTTCTTTCATTGTGAAATGTTAGCAGTCGTTCACGAAAACTCACAGAAGAGTAAATATGTTAATAATTAAAGCAAATATTCACGTAACCACCAGCCAATAAAAATAATCAAATTTCACTACATTCTAGAAGCCTCACCACCATTCCCAGCCAGTTTGCCCCTCTTGGATATAACTCCATCTCTCTGCACTAAAGGCAACGGCTATCCTGAATTTTATGGTGATCACAGGCTTACTTTTCTTTATAATTCTACCTTGAATCATCCAGTCTAGTTTTGCCCGTTTTTTAAAAAAAGATTTATTTATGGGGTGCCTGGGAGGCTCAGTCATTAAGCATCTGCCTTCAGCTCAGGTCATGATCCTGGGGTCCTGGGATTGAGCTCCTTATTGGGCTCCCTGCTCAGCAGGGAGCCTGCTTCTCCCTCTCCCACTCTCCCTGCTTGTGTTACCTCTCTTACTGTCTCTCTCTGTCAATGACATAAATAAAATCTTTGAAAAAAAAATCTTATATATTTATTTGAGGAGAGAGTCAGGGGTGGGGTAGTGGGGGGCAGAGGGAGAGAGAGAATCTCAAGCAGACTCCCACTGAGCACAGAGCTTGGGGCTCTATCTCAGAACCCATGAGATCATGACCGGAGCTGAAACCTAGAGTCTTAAGCTTAACCGACTGAGCCACCCAGGAGCCCCTTGCTTATTCTTGAACTTACATAAAGTGAGTATATATTCTTCCGAGTTTAATTTTTTCATTCACCATTATGTTTGTGAGATTTAGCCTTGTTTTTAACATATAATTGTGGCTCTTCATTTTTGTTATTTATGATCCTGTCATATGCATAGACTATAATATATTTATCCATACGACTTTTAAGGGATATTTCAGATGTTTCTAGTTTGGGACTATTATGTATAGTGCTGTAATGAACATTCTTGTGCATATATTCTGATGCATATCTGTAGGATTTGTTCCCCAGGGTAATTCCTGAAAGTAGACTTACTGGGTCATAGGCCATGCATATTTTCAGCTTTGCCAGATAATGTCATAATGTTTTCCAAAGTAGTTGGACAAATTTACACACTCAGCAGCAGCAGATAAGAGTCTTTGTTTCTTTGTTGGTTTATATCATTATCATACTTGGTATTTCCAGTCCTTTAACTTTTTTTACATGCATCCAATGTATTCTTTTATCGAAAAATCAATAAAAAAAACTTTTGGGCATAGTATTTACAAAATTGTCCAGATACAAAATCAAAATTAATAACTTTCACATATATATGTGGGTGCACATATATATGTATATATATGAAAAAGTAATGAGTTAGTCCCATTCAAAATTAGAAAGTATAGTGAAAAAAATTTTGTTCATAAGAAATAAAGATTAAATATGTTGGAGTAAGAAAGAATGTGTAAGACATAGAATCAAGCCAACAGGAAAAACCTTATTGAAAGACATTTTGAAAATAGCCCAATAAAATGCCAAGATAGACTGGTCTTCTTTATGAACTGATTAATAAATATTTACTCAATATTTATTTACTCAAAATTTATTCAATAAATGAATGTGTGTTTCTCAAAAGGAGGCTAGCATTGGTGGCCTTGCAGAGTCTGATTTCCCTTCTTAATGATACTTAGTGAGCTTAATGCTCACCCTACCACATGCTTAAGTGTTCTTTGCTCACCTATGAAAAGATCAAGTAAGAGAAGTTGCTTAATCCTCATTGCTGGTCAAGGTGAAAAAAATCAGTCTCAATCTAAGAGAAAAGACTATGGGGGTGCCTGGGTGGCTCAGTGGGTTAAAGCCTCTGCCTTTGGCTCAGGTCATGATCTGAGGGTCGTGGAATCAAGCCCCCCATTGGGCTCTCTGCTCAGCAGGGAGCCTGCTTCCCTCTCTCTCTCTGCCTGCCTCTCTGCCTACTTGTGATTTCTATCTGTCAAATAAATAAATAAAATCTTTAAAAGAGAGAGAGAGAAAAGACTATGTAGTGTTTTTCATTGGTTGCTGGCCATCTTACTTGAATCAAAAATGTACTTTAGGGGCACCTGGGTGGCTCAGTGGGTTAAGCCTCTGCCTTCAGCTCAGGTCATGATCCCAGGGCCCTGGGATCGAGCCCCGCATCGGGCTCTCTGCTCAGTGGGAAGCCTGTTTCCTCCTCTCTCTCTCTCTGCCTGCCTCTCTGCCTACTGCCTACTTGTGCTCTCTCTCTCTGCCAAATAAAATCTTTTAAAAAAAATGTAATTGTAGGCTCATATTTAGAAGCCAAGAAAAAGATAAAGGTAACTTTCCCTGTCAATGCTGTTTTATTTTTTAATTGAAGTTCAAACTTTATTCAGATTTCCTTATTTTTTACCTAATGTCCTTTTTTTGTTCTGGGATCTCATTCAGAATGCCACTACATTTAATCATCATGTTATCTTGGGTTCCTCCTAGCTGGCAATGACAATTTCTCAGTAGTAGACTTTATATGATATTGTCAGTGGTATTATTTTTTAAGTTTCATTTCCCTTTTTTTTTGTTGTTGTTGCTAGTATAAAAGGAGGTGATTGCTTTGTCATACTGAGCTTGTGCTCAGTGATCTTACTAATTTTGTTTTTTAATTATCATTGTTTATCTGTAGATTCTTTTGTATTTTGTTATAGATAATGAAGTAAAATATTTGAAACAGCAAGAGATTTGAACAGGCTCTTCACAAAGAAAATATTCAAGTGGCCAATAAACATGAAAATGTGCTGAACCTTATTAATAAACAGGGAATACAAATTAAAAACATAATGAGATATCACTAGACACCACTAGCACGGCTAAAATTAAGAAGACTGCCAACATTGGGTGTTGGCAAGAGTGTGATCCAAATGTACTTTCCATATACAGGGAGAATGTAAGTGGGTGCAAATATTTGGGAAATATATTTGATATTATGTTAAATCTGAACATATGCATATTCTATGACCTGGTTACTTCATCCTGTTCATATATCCAAAGAAGTTCATACCAGTGAGCTTCGAAAGAGGCATACAATGGTTTTCATAGCTGAGTTAATTATAATGACAAAAAACTCAGGAAGAAAAATACCAAAACATTCATCAGTAGTGGAAAGAATAAAACACTTGGCATTTCTGAGTAGATATGACATATTCGTGTGAATTAATGAACTCTAACTGCACACAGAAACATCGATGAATCTCACTGACATCCTGTTGACTGAAAGCAGCCATTTATAGAAAGTTGAAAACCCAAAACGATAAGGGAGCTCAAATGCAGTAGGGACTCTGTTGGGGGAGAGTAGAATAATGATTGCAAGGGGACAAGCAGGGGGTTTGTCCTGCTTCCGCCTTCACTTAGTTTGGGGTTACAAAGGCGTGCAGATTTTATTTTATATTAATTTGTTGAGCTGTATACTTAAGATTTGTGCATGATTTTCTATGTATATTATATAATTTTTTTTTCAGAAAGAGGAATGGGGAATTTTCCCTTTTATCCATCAAAATACTCTCTTACTGTCAACTTTACTGCCCTTTCCAGGTTATCACTGAAAGTGTTTTGGGGTGCTTAATTTCTGTTTTGCCACTGTTCAGGCACTTACTGTTAACTTTCCATCCTATCTAAGTTATCATTTTTTTATATGGCCCTTTTCCTTGAAAAAAGAGTTGAAGAGATGATAAGACAGCTGTAATTTTGATTTCTAGATACGTATTTGTTCTGCATAGGTAATTTATTGAATCAAAAAGAGGAAGGACTTCTTCCTGTTTGTGAGGTTTATAGAAAAGCTCTAGGGGCAGCTGGGTGGCTCATTTGGGTGCAGCTCCTGATTTCCGCTGAGGTCATGATCTCAGGGTTGTGAGATCCAGCCCTGCGTGGGACAGGCTCCCTGTTCATGGGGAGTGCGCTTCACCCTCCCCCCTTGCCTCTCTCCCTGCACATGTGCCCACTCTTTCTCTCTCAAATAAATAGATAAATCTTAAAAAAAAAAAAAAAAAGAAAGAAAAAAAAAAAAGAAAAGCCGCTCCAAATTTAAATGATGATTTCAAATGGTATAGACCTGCATGTAAGTTTTGCTTTCTGAATGTCAGCCTGCCTCTCTAGAAAACTTCACTAACCAGAAGAAACCGGTACAGGGACAGGAAGAGGTTGTCTGCACCACAGAAAGCCGGTGGGAGAAAATGTGTGCAGAAAACAAACAAAAAACCGACCTCCACACAGGGCTGACATGAAAAATGGCTTCAGATCAGAGAGGAAAAGCTGTTGGAAAAGGCTGCACATTAATCCTTGCAACGGAGGTATGCGTTAGGCCACTCTAAGATGTAGATATCCCTCAGTGAGACAAGGGTATCTGGTTCTTGTGATAAAGCTATATATATTAGCGGAAATGAGACAAAAACAAAAGACTGTGTCTTACAAAGGAAGAGACTTTACCCATTCATGGGTATCCGCCTGCCACCACGGAGCAGGGCTTGAGAGAAGCTTCATGAAGGCGATGGGAAGACAGGGCTAGACCAGAAGCACCTGAACACAACAGCAAGAACTGGGAAGAGGACAAAAGGAAGAAAAAAAAATCCCTTTTTATGATTCGGCATCCATCCCTTTTCTTCAGTTCCTCATATGCCTTCATTTCCCACCTCCACAGCCATGAGAGCCTCCGGGCACGGCCTCTTCCTGCCTCTCCCACCCAGGGCCACCTCCAGTATTGCTGCCCATTCTGCCCAGGACAAAACTCCGGTCTCATCCCTGCCCACAGATCTCTTAAGTATGCATGCGCCACTCCTGCATTCAGGAGCCTCCACAATACATCCTGACCTCATTTTCCACCTTAGTTCCCCTGATACCTAACACATAGCCTTGTCCAGAACTTGGAGCTCCATCTCCAGTTCCTTCCACACTTGTAGGGGCTCCCGGCCCTGCTCGCTTGGCCCCTCCATCGAGAGTGACACTGGTCACCGTGGTAGGCACTGACCACGGCGAGCCTACTAGGAACCCCACGAGACCAGACTGAGCTGTACTATGAATGTAAAAATGAGCTTCAGATTTTTTTTTTTTTAAAGATTTTATTTATTTATTTGACAGAGAAAGATTACAAGTAGGCAGAGAGGCAGGCAGAGAGAGAGAGGAGGAAGCAGGCTCCCTGCTGAGCAGAGAGCCCGATGCGGGACTCGATCACAGGACCCTGAGATCATGACCTGAGCCGAAGGCAGCGGCTTAACCCACTGAGCCACCCAGGCGCCCCTGAGCTTCAGATTTTGAGGGCAGTATTTAACGAAGAATGTAACTACCTCATTACAATTTTATATAGATTCCGCATTAAAATGCTACTATTTGCCTATATTATGTTAAATAAATATACTATTAAAATTAACTTCACCTTTTCTAAATGTTTCTTTTTACTCTTTTAAGGTGGCTACTAGAAAAATTTTTTATTTTTTAACTGTCAAAGATTTTTATTTCGCAAATTACCTTTGTCAGGATTCTATGCAGAATGTATTTTATTTTATTTTTTTGAAGATTTTATTCTTTTATTCATGAGAGACAGAGAAAGAGGGAGGGAGAGGGAGAAGCAGGCTCCCCACTGAGCAGGGAGCCCCATGTGGGTCTCCATCCCAGAACCCTGAGATCAGGACCTGAGTGGAAAGCAGGCATTTAATGGACTGAGCCACCCAGGCGCCCTAGGAAATTTCAATTTGCAGATGTGGCTCGCATTATACTTCTGTTGGATAGCATTGATGTAGAATGCCCTCTACCCTATCACCTTCCCCATGATCATCACTTCTTCAGGCTCATGCTTGCCTCATTATCCTCCCCATCAGCTGTAATTCCTTTGTCCTTTGAGTGCCACCACCGCCACCATGGTTGGCACCCTGTATCTGTCTGAAGGCGCTAGCTGTTGCCTTCTCCACTGTATTTTAACTGTCTATATGGAAAGAGCACAGGTTTGAATGCAGTCCACTCATTTGATTAACTGTGTGTATCTCACACTGTTTAGCCCTCTTTGCGCCTCAGTCTTCTCCTCTGTAAAATGCGAGTAATGGTAACCCATCTCCAATGTTTACTGTGAGGATTGCACAGAGAATGACACAGAGGAACTGCTCAATTTGTGGTAACTAATACTACTGCCACTTACCGCCACCACTATTATTCTAGATTATGCTCTCTCTGATCACAGAGGATCAGAGGCTCTTGGATATGGGCAGGATGAGAAGGCCCTCTGCCACACCTGAGGAGTTCAGCTTTACCTAAGAGTGCAAGTCATCCTGGAAGAGCAGACCCAAGTGAACAGACACTTTGGATGACTTTCATCCCCTGAGTGCAGTGGACCATCTCTAGGTTGACTGATCCCTGTGACTCCTTGCATTGGCCTTTGTGGTGTGAGCCATGATGATTCCCGTCTAATTCAGAGACAGTTTTCAAAAAGCAGAAACCCTGAAGAATGACTTAATAACAGACATTACTGGGCATTTGAAAGTGGAACACCTGTGGGATTATTTTGCGTTTACCAAAACTCATTGCAAAGAATGTAGGAGATGGCAGAGGTTCTGTTCAGACCTGGCATGTGAAAGTCAAGAGGCTGGGGTGAGTGACATTGGGGCAGAACAACCAGAAAAGCTGGGGCTTACTGACTCTTCCTTAGTGTAGATTATTCTCGAATGAAAGAACACACTCACTAGTGAAAAACTAGAAAGCCACACAAAATAAAAAAGAAAAGCTACCACCCTTTTGTTATACAAGTCAAACATAACCATTATCCAAATGTGAGTCTATTTCTGTTATTACTTTTTTCCTCTACATACTTTTACATAGCTGTGCTGTATGTACACTTTTATATTCCCCTTTTAACATAATGATTGCTTTTTATTTTCTAATGACACAGTAATGTATGTTCATTATAGAAAAATTTTAATGTGAAGGGACGCCTGGCTGTCTCAGTGGGTTAAAGCCTCTGCCTTTGGCTCAAGTCATGATCTCAGGGTCCTGGGATCGAGCCCTAAATCGGTCTCTCTGCTCAGCGGGGAGCCTGCTTCCCCACCTTTCTCTCTGCCTGTCTCTCTGCCTGCTTGTGATCTCTGTCAAATAAATAAATAAAATCTTTTAAAAAAATTTTTTTAATGTTTTAATGTGAATAAAATTAAAGTTAAAAATTTAGTAACATTTTTATTAAATTCCTTTAAACAAATAAAATGCACCAAAGTATGAGAATGTCTAACAATTCTATTCCCCAGATATCTTCTGATCAAGGGAAAAAACATACATACAAATGGTTCCAAAGTAAAAAGAGAAAAGGGGAAGAATTTTTCTTCTTCTTCTGTTTATTTATTTGACAGAGAGATCACAAGTAGGCAGAGAGGCAGGCAGAGAGAGAGGGGGAAGCAGGCTCCCCATTGAGCAGAGAGCCCGATGGGGGCTTGATCCCAGGGCTCCAAGACCATGACCCGAGCTGAAGGTAGAGGCTTAACAAACTGAGGTACCCAGGTGCCCCAGAATTTTTCTTCTTTCTAATCCTCATGTTAGCATTCTCCCTTGTGGTAACCACTACTAAAAGATGAGTAAATGTGCCCACCAAAAAAAATTGTATGTGTGTATCAACATACTTTTTGTATCTATCTATTAATTTATAAAACAAATGATAATACCCTTTCATTAAATATATCTGGAATATAGGTCCATACCAGCAGGTCTTCCTTTTTAATGGCTCTGTGGTATTCCATTTGTGTCTACCATGGATTACTTAATTCCCCAGTGATGGATATTTAATTTGTCTTTCATATATGGCAGTACTGCAATGAACATTCATAAATGTTCATATATAATATATATTATATTTACACACATATGCAAACATATATGTATATACACATATACTTCTGCAGGAATATCCATAGGTAAATTCCTAGCAGTGGCATTGCAAGTTAAAGGGACAATTCCATAGCTTGAAATTTTACATTTTGAAATATATTGCCAGTTGCCATGTGGTATGTCCTTATGAGCTAGCTTGGGCTTCCTCACAGCATGGCAGACTCAGGGCGGTAGGATCACTTATATAGTGGCAAGGACAAGGTAGGCATTGTATTGTCTTTCCTGACTCAGCTTCAAAAATTATACAACATCGTTTCTACCCCAGAATTCTCCCCAGATTCCAGAGGAGGCACACAGACCCTACCTCTTGACAGGTAGAGTCAAAGTCACACTGTAGATTTTCACATGGGTTGGAAGATAATGCTCTAGCAACTTTTGAAAAAACAACCTTCCCCATTGCATAAATTTATACTTCTATTGACTATATATTAGAATACCTATTTCCCCATGCTCTTTGCAAATCTTATTGGTGAAAAATGATTGCCTCTTTACTAGTTTGCCTCTTTACATTTTTACTAAGAAATGTGAACATTTGAACAGATTTTCATGTCTTTTATTGGCCATTTATATTTCTTCTCTTATATATGAACTTCTGTATGACAGCTTTCTATTCAAGGGCTGCTTGCCTGTGAAAAAAATGATCCCTTTCTCACTGTACATCGTAACAATGTTTTTGATACTGCTCTTCCTTTTTTTTTTTTCTTTTTTTATGCTCTTCCTCTTTGACTTTTTTTTTTTTTTTTTGCCATTCAAATTTATAACTTCTTTCTGGTCATATTTATCAATATTTTCCATTAGAGTTCCTGGGTTTTATATCTTCCTGAGAAAAGTGTTCCTTACTCCAATGTTTTAAAAAAAAAAAAAAAAGACTAAGTTTTCTTCTAGATTTTGGTCATTCTAGCTTCTAATCTGTTCCATATAATGTTATATGGACTATATAAATTGTATCATCCTTGGTTTCCTGAAAATAACTCCCTTTGGCTGATAGACACTATTTTTTTATGTACTGTTGGACTCTAGTTGCTAATATTTTTCCCCAGATTAAAGTTTTTCACCAGTGCCAGATTTCCCCCAAACTTCTCATTTCCTGAGACTCTGTTTTTTTCTGTAAAATTTAGAGTTTTTTTTCTTAATTCTAATTATTCCCTACATATATTAATTTATTTCTTGGTTTGTCTAATTCTGATTTATAGTGTTTTGTATCATTTCTTAATATTTTAAACTCCTTTGGTAACAATGTTAAAACTTTGATCTGTTTTGTGTGCATGCATTCCTGGTATATTTTCATTATCTATACAGATATGATTTACTCCTCATTCACTTCTTTCTAATAATAACTTTGTCTGACCTCAATCATAATGCTGTTCTGTTGCTGGATTTTATAGGCAATTATTTTTCCTAAACTCTTAGATGTGGTTTGGTAGTTTTTCTAACTTCACAGAGCTCCCTCTTCTGTTGCTTTTGTCAAAGTGCTCAAAAACATGACAGCTTGCTTTCTGAGTGACCCATTCCCAGACTGGTCGGATCTTTCTCTTTCCTTGCCTCTGTTGTTTCTTTCCTGCTCAAATCTCCACCCCCACCCCACATCGTGTTCAAATTTGATTCCACTTCTAGCAGTTTCTCCTCAGTGGAAGGCCCTTTCCCAAAGGGAAGCTGTACCCAGTTGGTTTGAAAATTATTTGTATCTTAGACTATTCCAGTGCCTTTCAGAATCTACTGAGGACTGCCCCCCTCATACTCACCAGCTGTTGATTTGAGCAAAATCCCTTCCAGTTTCAACTCTTGTTCTCAAATCAGCCCCAGGTTGCTTTCCAGTCAATACGTCTTGTTATATTAGGGCTCTCGATTGTTTTCCCCTGCTTTCTCCCACATAGACGGGGCTACCAGACAGGTCCTGTGACATTTTGTAGTTTGTCCTCATCTGCTTGCATTCTGAGGTTCATGTCAACCAGTCTTATGTCAAATGGGGTTTTGGTTTCTACTGGTAGCAAGGTATGTTTTTGCATGGGAACTAAGGGATATTCAAATTATACTACCAACTCTGCCATCTTTCTGGAATCCCGTCTGCCTAATTTTGGATTGTTTGCTACTTCTTTTCAACCCTCCATCCTCTTAATTCGTTTGAATGAACACCACTGGTATCTTTCCCACTCCCCCAGTTTAGGAGGAAAGATAAACTGCTTCCTTTCCACTCCATTTGGAAGACATTGCATCAGCACAGTTCAAGCACAGGTAGTTTTGTTTAGGAACACCTCAGACATGACCAATAGATACTCTCTCCTGGGGAGAGCTGTATATATACAGCCAACAAAGAATAAAGAATAGGAATGGAGGAATATTTGGGAGCTACATTGAGCATACTGCAAAGATCAGGAGACAAGAAACTTATTGGTGAGGGGAAACCTGGAGCTCACAGTTGCTTCTAGTTTTTTTTTTTCTTTTAAGATTTTATTTATTTATTTGACAGACAGAGATCACAAGTAGGCAGAGAGGCAGGCAGAGAGTGGGGGTAAGCAGCCTCCCTGCCAAGCAGAGAGCCAGATGTGGGGCTAGATCCCAGGACCCTGAGCTGAAGGCAGAGGCTTCAACCCACTGAGCTACCCAGGCGCCCAGTTGCTCCTAGTTTATAAATACACATGTACCCAGATACTTCTGGCCTCTACTTCAGTTTGTTACAATAGATGTAATGTCCCTGTACATTAAGCACATATAGAAATCACCATAACCCACAGAACTGATGGAGCTTTCTGTAAAATGATGGAGAATTTCTTAGGCATTTGAATCCACTGCTGTCAGTAAATGAGTTATTTCACACAAATGAATTCATTCTCCACCACTAGTTCCCTAGTCTAAAACTTTCATAAATCCCCTATCTGTTCTGTCTCCATCCATAATGTACTCCTTCCATTACTTACTGACTTAACTGTATAAGGAGTATTTTTTCCCCCAGAATCTAATCAACTTATTCCACATTGCCTAAAACCTTTCCATGGCTTCTGTTGCTCTTAGGATTAAAAACAACAACAACAATAATCCACAAAACTTCTTGGCTAAACCCTGTGCTATCTGGCTCACACGAGCCCTCTGGCCTCATCTCAGACCATTGCCTGACCAGTCTCTGATTGGAAGGTCACATTGGCTTTTGGTCAAGATCTTTGCCCTTACCATATATCTTAGCACCACAGGGCCTTTGCATATACAGTTCCAACTGATCTTCCTTTTGATTTCAGCTCCACTGTCACTACCTCAGGGCAATCTTCTCTGACCTCTCCTACTACATATATCCCCATATAGCATAGGAAGTCATGGTACTATGAACCTCTCCTCTGTAACATTGTCACCCTTGCATTTTACTTCTGTGTAATTTTCTGTGTAACTCTCCTAATTCATTATACAATCCATGAGAGTGAGGATTATAATCTGTAGCAGCTCAGCTGAATTCTTTGCACTCGGTGGGGTTTTGGTAAATTCAGGTTGAAAGATAATGCAAGGTTTTCTAAAAACTTAAAAGTTACAACTTTAGGGCGCCTGGGTGGCTCAGTGGGTTAAGCCACTGCCTTTGGCTCAGGTCATGATCTCAGGGTCCTGGGATCGAGTCCCGCATTGGGCTCTCTGCTCAGCAGGGAGCCTGCTTCCTCCTCTCTCTCTGACTGCCTCTCTGCCTACTTGTGATCTTTAAATAAATAAAATCTTTAAAAAAAAAAGTTACAACTTTAAATATCATAATTATTATAAATTTATTTTGTATTAAAACCTTTAGAAATATATCTATACCTTTCTGTTTACATAAGCAGGATGTAAAAATCATAGTTTGATTTTTACTGATTCTTCTTTTAAAATCAGTTTTATACTCCAGCAAAAAAAAAAAAAAACCCAAAAAACAGCCTTAGAAATATTGAGAAAGAACCGTGTGTTTCTGTCTATATAAGCAGGATATAAAAATCATAACTTGATTTTTACTGATTCTTCTCTTAAAATGTTTTATAGTCTGGTTAAAAAAAAAAACAGCTTTAGAAATATTGAGATAGAATCGTGTGTTTCAACAGTAACATCCTCCGATTGCTTGACTTTTTCCTCCCATTTTCCTTCTAGACCTCTTTCTAGCGTGGTCTGCATGAGAATAGAAAATCAAATGTTTAGATTTGTTAGAACTATGTACGATGGTATGTAGTTGGAACTACATAGTTCCATAATTAGAACTATGTACTATGTAACTATGCTAAAATAGTTCCATAGTTAGAACTATGAAAATCAGTTAATCCTCTGATTGCTTGACTTTTCCTCACATTTTCCTTCTAGATCTCTTTCTAGAGTTGTTGTATACATGACAATGGAAAATCAGATGTTTAGCTATGTTAGAACGAAATATGATGGTATGTTTTTGGAACTACATAGTTCCCTAGTTAGAACGATTTACTACGATCTACTGCTGATTTAAATGACATAGGAAAACTGAAAGGGAGAACTGAAAGTGGGAAATTCCTCTGAAAGAGAGAGGACCTCTGTGTATATAAGGCCACACTCATGGAAGAAGGGCATTCACACTGCAGACTCTTGAAGCCTTGTCTTCAGCGCCTAGACGGTAGCAGGCAAGACTCTTCCTCTTTTCATCATGACCAGCAGGTATATCCTCCAAACTGCTCTCCTGGTATATTTCTCCACCACGGTTCTTGCCATGAACTATAACTTACTTCGATTCCAACTAAGCAGCAGCAGTGTGGAGTGCCAGGAGCTCCTTCTACAGCTGAATGGAACTTCTAAAGATTGCCTCAAGGACAGGATGAACTTCAAGATCCCTGAGGAGATCCAGAAATCCCAGAAGTTCCAGAAGGAGGACATCGTATTGGTCACCCTTGAGATGTTCCAGAAGACCTCTGATATTTTCAGGAGAAATCTCTCAAGCATGGGATGGAATGAGAGCATTGTCGAGAACCTCCTTGCCACACTCCACTGGCAGAAGGAACATCTGGAGGAAATCCTGGAGGACATCATGCAGGAGGAAAACTTCACTTGGGACCACAGGACCCTTCTGCACCTGAAGAGATATTATCTAAGGATCGTGCGGTACCTGAAAGCCAAGGAGTTCAGCGTCTGTGCCTGGACAATAGTGCAAGCAGAAATCCTCAAGAGCTTTTTCTTCCTTGATAAACTTATAGATTCTCTCCCTAACTGAAGATCTCTCAGCCTGTGCCTCTGGGAATGAATGATGTTGACAAGGACTTTGGGCATTCTTCAACTCGCAGAGGCTCTGTAAGTGACTGACAAGCAAGATACTCTTTTTGAAAGGACAAAGATTTTAACTTTTAAAATTAATTTATGCATTAAGTTATTTTTCTACTTGAACTTTCACCCTGGAAAATAAATTTTTTTAATGAAACAGAAGTCAACATAGCAGTTTTAATTTCAAGTTGATTTCATTAGGCCTGTATTAAAAATTACAGAGCCCTTACTTGATGTTCTTTGTAAAATGTGCCTGCAAAATCGTATAGGTTCTGGCCTCTGCCTTCAAGGAACTTAAAATCCAAAAAGCCATGTAGAATATGTGAGATGGTAGATGATAAGGGGAGGCAAACCTTTCAGGAGAATAAATGGAACAGACTCTTCAGAATTAAAATGGAAGAGGCAGGCAGTTGGCTCTGGAATTAGGACAAAGGGTTCTACTGCTTCTATGCACCTACTCTGTGCCCTCAGACTCTCTGACCCTACAGTTAGAATTTGACTGACTATCAGGGCAACTAGGGGAATATTTCAGCTCTTGCGTTTGCCCTGAACTCATTCCAGTTCCTTGTAGGATCCTCTGCTTGCCCCCTTCCGCAACCCTGCGGGATTTTAAAATATTTATATGCCCCCGTAAGCTAAGGGTGAGAAGTCCCGGAACGCCTGTTGACAGTGTTAAGGAGCAGTCCTTCCCTTCTGACTCTTCCTGGACAGCTAAAATGTATGCCTGTGTCCATGGAGTTGGGGGTCTGTCTGCTTCCTGGGTACGAACACCATGGGGAGAAAGAACTCTGCTTTAGATCTCTGCTCTCCAGCTGGGTTTTCTCCCCATTTTGTCAGAAAAGTAGGTTTTCCCCTGGCCCCTGCTTCCCTGTTAATACAGAATTCCATCATCTGCTTTTCTTGATGTTCTGCATCTCTGAACCGCACATCCCCTGAAGCCAAATCCGAAACAGGTGGGGCAGATAGAGTCATTTCCATCAAGTGGAAAACCAGGAAGCATGAGGGAAAGGGAAATTCGGATGAGATAGTGAGCTCACTGACTTTTCTCAGGGCTTACACTGAGAAAATACAACTTTCCTAGGAGCTTCTCCAGGCACCTGGCCAGCCTGTACCAATTGGCTGGGTTTCTGTCTTTGTACTGAACCCCTTGGGAATTTACATTATTATGGCTGCTCCTGTCATTAGCTGCCATCCAGACACCGCACCCCCGTGTGTATGTAATTGGAAATAAGTCCTCCTCACAAGCATCCCTCGGGTGGGCACAGTACATTATTGCTGTTTGACAGTTCCAGAAACTAAGTCTCAGATTTAGTAACTGCCCCAAGGTCACCATAGCTAAATACATGGAGGTTTAAAAAAGTACAAAGGGCCAAATCATGTAAGACTTTGTTCAGATCTAAGCATCTTCTGCCAGAGCAGTACAGAAGTCCGAGTTCCCTTTGAGGACGTCAGCCTTGAGGAGAAGAAATCAGTATCGATCAGGGGTTTCCGAGAAGACACTACAGTACAGGGCAGACGGTGAACTTGGGGCTCCCTCTTCTGACTCAAGGCCAGTAACACACGGACTGTGGGACCAAGAAGTACTATATTCCCTCGTGGATCTGCTGTGTTTGTCTTAAGACAGTTGAGGTCCTGGTGAAGCAAGAAAGCTTCCCTCTCCCCAAAACTCCTCACCCTCCACTACGCCACACCCCAGCTCTGCCAAAAGCCTTCCACAGATGTGCTTCCTTTTGCCAGGGATTCAAAGACAAGATGGGCAGGGAGAAATGCAGACTAATGGTTCATGGTTAGAACTGCCAAGCAGTCTCTCTCGGCAATGGATCCCAGCTGCCCGTCGTCTTCCCTAACCTGAGGATACTACAGCCGGCCCAGCAAGAGGCTCTCCTCTGCTCACCACTAAATCGGCCCAGATACTGAGGGGCTGGAAAGTTCTGCTCAGCATGTGTCTCGGGGGCCAGAATGCCAGAGGAAAGACTCCTTCTGGAGAATTATAAACACCCATGTCACCGCTGAGTATGTCACCCCATCTACAATACCAAAAGTACGTCTGTCACCAGGAGAGCTTAAATGATAATTAGTATTTTTTTTTCAATTTATTTATTTTCAGAAAAACAGTATTCATTATTTTTTCACCACACCCAGTGCTCCATGCAATCCGTGCCCTCTATAATACCCACCACCTGGTACCCCAACATCCCACCCCCCCGCCACTTCAAACCCCTCAGATTGTTTTTCAGAGTCCATAGTCTCTCGTGGTTCACCTCCCCTTCCAATTTACCCCAACTCCCTTCTCCTCTCTAACACCCCTTGTCCTCCATTCTATTTTTTATGCTCCACAAATAAGTGAAACCATATGATAATTGACTCTCTCTGCTTGACTTATTTCACTCAGCATAATCTCTTCCAGTCCTGTCCATGTTGCTACAAAATTATTTAATTCCAATAAGGATGAGGAAGTCTTGCTTGAAAGCACAAGTGCGAGTAGGTGCCTGTCTAAACAGATAGCAACGTATCAGGAGTAAAGTTACTATTTCAGCAGGCACCGGAATACCTCAGAGGAGAGCACTCATTCAGGGAAATATCGATGAGCCTCTTGAGGTTGTGGGTATGCTAACCCAAGAGGTCATGCACCACCCATGGTGTGCTTTTGTGTGGGTCTGTGTCTAAGGAGGAAAAAAGACAGAGAAAAGCCTATCAGCAGCTCTGTGGTGGTCCTGGAACAAGATGGCAGTGAAGATTTTCCGGTGAGGGCAAAGAAAGGGCTTTTAAGGACGAGGATGGCTCACATGCAACTTAAAAATTAGATCCCATGTTTTGATGAAAACGTCTCCCCCGCACCTCAGTGAAGGTGGCCACCAGCACAAAATGTGTGTAGGACTCATAGAGGGCATCTAGGTCTGAGTTTGAAATAACGTGGGGAAGGGGATCAGGGGGCCAGATACCCACTCAGGAACCAGATGAGTGGGGACACAAGGCAGAGCCAGGACATGAAGTCATTTTGCCCCCGCCTACCACCCACCTGAGGAATCCAAGGAATTCTGAGGACTCTGCGTTTCCACAGACAGGGGTTAGGAGGTGGGAAGTTTTTTCTCGAAGGCATTGGCAAGCATTTGGGTTACATAGAAGTACATGAATCCTGCCCCATCCTATGGGCCTGTAGACACAGGGTCCCTACGTATATTCGTATGGAACTTTTTGCAGTTAACAAAGCGGATGTTTAGGCACTTTGGGTGTCAGTAGGCACATTTAGGTACTCGGATACATCTGATAAAGGGACTTGTTCATAAAATAGTCTTTAAAAAATGAGAAGAGGGGTGCCTGGGTGGCTCAGTTAGTGAAGGGTCCAACTCTTGATTTTGGCTCAGGTCATGGTCCCTCTCCCTCTGCCCCTCCCCGTCCCCTGCATTCTACACCGCCCCCCTCAAATAAGTAAATAAATCTACCAAAAAAAAAAAAAAAAGGAAAGAATAAGCCACAGATTGGGCAAAAATGTTTACACATCACGTATCTGATAAAGGAGTTATATCCAGAATTATTTTTTTTAAATAAAAAATACTCTCAAAACTCACCAATAAGAAAAGAACCCACCCAATAAAAAACGGGTGGTATATGAGTGGATACTACCCCAAGAGATACATGAGTAGCAAATAGGTATATGGAGCGACTGAAGCCTTCATGAATTTGTGTGTGTGTGTGTGGCTTAGGCCAGATAATGAATGTGAAATGGTTTTTGGGTTACATAGGAGCCCATTCCACTGGGAGGACCTACCCTAGCCACTGCCCTTTCTGAGAAAGGTCCACCAGCCATTGTGGTCGGCTCGTATATGTGATACACGTGAGGTCTGCCCAGCAGAGAAGGCAGGGCCGTGATCAATACCCACTTCTGTCTTGATTAGTCCGGCTGTGAGACATACAGAGAGAGCCAGCTGTTGGTAGTCAAGTCAGAAGGTGACGTGCACCCAGGACCGGACCTTGCCAATTGCAGACCTTTTCTCAACATCTGTTGTACTAATGGGAATAGAACCTCAAAAACTGTTTTATGAATTTATTTTTTCGTTCTCAGTGTTGTTGCTTCTCAAACATCAGTTTAATTGTCTAAAATCCTCTAGCATAGTTGGTTTAAAATAATAAACTCCCGAGATTGGACTAGAACTGCCAGCATGGACATACACTCTTTAATTTAAGTGGGATCAAGTTAGTCACTTGACTTGTGAATTAACTTGATGCGTACCCCAGAGACATGTTCACTATCCATTACCACCAAATCAGTGGTAATCTGGCTTCAACTGACATTCCATTTCAAAATTCCTGCTTTGCTTTATAATTCCATGCCACCTGTTCTTTAGGAAACCTGAAGCACATTATTTAAATTTTATCTCCTGACAGTTATCCTAGAAATAAGAGAGAAATGGAGCCCACTTCGAAATGGGGTTCACTCTGCACCTCCCCCCACTCAAGCGCTCTCAAATTAACAAACAAACAAAAACAATCTTAGAAAAAAAAGAAATTGTAGTATTTCCATATAGTGGACTACTATTCAGCAGTTAAAAGGAATGAATGCCCAATATACTTAACAACATGGATGAATCTTGAATAATTATACTGAATATAAGAAGACAGACTTTATTTTTATTTATTTATTTTTTAAAAGACTTTATTAATTTGAGAGAGAGAGCGTGCAAGCATGAGCAGGGGCAGGGGCAGAGGGAGAGAGGCAGGGGAGGCAGACTCCCCACCAAGCACAGAGCTCGATCCCAGGGCCCTGAGATCTTGACCTGAGCCACAGTCAGATGCTTAATGGTACTGAGCCACCCAGGTGTCCCTAGTCTTTCATAATTTGAAAGGTTGCCCAGAAATGGATCAATAGCTTTGCATCTAAAACTCTGAAAAGAGCCCAGGGCCCTCTATATGTTGCAAACCCCACCGCGTGCATTGCAAGTTGCAGAATACCAAGTCCACAGAAACGATTTCATCTATCTCTCTCTCTCTCTCTCTTTTTATTGTGGTAAAAAATACAAGACATAAAATTTACCATTTAAACCATTTTTAAGTGTACAGTTCTATGGCATTAAGTACATTCACGTATTTGTGCAACCTTCACCCCTGTCCATGTGCAGAACTGTTGTTATCTTCCTCACCTGGAACCTCTTTACTCATTGAACACTGTGCCCTGTTTCCCCCTCTCAGCAGCCCCTGGCAATCACCATTCTACTTTCTGCCTCCAGGTGCTTCATTAAGTGGAATCATATAATAGGTGTCCTTTTGCGATTGGCTTGTTTCATTTTGCATGGTGTCTCCAAGTTCCATCCATGTTGTAATGTGTGAGAATTTCCTTCCTTGTTAAGGCTGAATAATATTCCCTTGTGTGTCTATATCACATTTTAGTTGCCTGCTCACCCACTGAATCCAGCGATGGACCCTTGAGTTATTTCTATCTTTTGGCAACCGTGAGCAGCGATGCTGTAAATACCTCCCGGAGTCCAACTTTCAGTTCTTTTTTTTTTTTTTTAAATAATATTGTATTTATTTATTTGCCAGAGAGAGAGAGAGCACAAGCAGGCAGAGAGTCAGGCAGAGCAGACAGACAGGCAGAGGCAGAGAGAGAAGCAGGCTCCGCACTGAGCAAGGACCCCAAGGGGGACCTCAATCCCAGGACCCTGGGATCATGACCTGAGCCGAAGACAGAGGCTTAACCAACTGAGCCACCTAGGCATCCCCAGCTTTCAGTTCAGTTCTTTTAGGTATATATCCGCAAGTGGAATTGTAGGATCATATGATAATTCTATACAGAATTTTTTAAGGAATCACCAAAGCAATTATTTTTAAGTTCTGTCTTTATAGTGCAAATATTTGCAACAATAACAGAATCCAAACACAACAATAACAGCCACATTTCTTAAAGATATATGTTCTACAAGGGACTCTGCGAAGTGTGTTATAAATACACACCATCTTATTTAATTCTCCTGAGACCCCTAGGAGGGACGTATTAGAAAACTAAGGCTCAGTAAGGTTAAGTAACTTACCAAGTCCACATTTGTTTAGAAAGAAAAGAAAGAAAGACAGACAGACATATTTGGAACCAGAAACCATAAAAATATTTTTTTAAGATTCTATTTCTTTATCTGACACAGAGAAAGTATGTGCACAAGCAGGGGACGCTGCAGGCAGAGGGCGAGAAAGAAGCAGTCTCCCCACTGAGTAGGGAGCTGGATGCAGGGCTCGATCCCAGGACTCTGGCTGGGATCATGACCTGAGCCAAAGGCAGACGCTTAACTGACTGGGCCACCCAGAGACCATACTCTTAATTGTCATCTTCTCCAAATGTTATTTTTCATCCAAGTACCCAGCACTGATACAGTGATTTAGAGAGGGAACAAGAAGCCCTCCAGTGGCCCCAGCTCCTGGCTTTGCTGCAAGTGCTCTGAGGACCTTCTGTACATCCAAGTGGCTGCTCCCTTCACTCCAGCAGTTTGTCTCCCTGCCACCCCCATGCAGAGAAGGACTCGCTCCCTCTCTCTCTCTAGAGGGATTCGTAGGAAATTCCCACTTGTTCTCTCGCCAGACTCTACAGAGAATATCTTCACTTGGGTTTTAAGGAGGCAATTGTCTGCGCCCTGAGTCACAGTTTTCCCTGGCAGGCTGCATTTCCTGCTCTCCACCACCGCGGTCCTTCCCAGGCTGGCAACACAGCGCTGTGTGCAGTTTCCTTTTCAAGTCTGGCACCGGCTTGCTTTCCTTATCTCATAGGAACACTTAAGAACCTGTGTTATTTAATGAAACGCCCAACAAATTTCTCTTTCCTTTCACTTTTCAATTTCTTGGCACGCTCTCTCTCTCTCTCTCTTTTTTTTTCCCAGTGAAAACCTAGAGGTAGAGTAAATAGTTTTCAAAGCAGAAAGTGACTGACTAATCTAGAAATGTGTGAGTGGGAAGTCTGTGAAGTTGAAAGTCCACATATATATTTTTTCCTTTTTTTTTCTTTTTTCTTTTTAGTAGGCTCCATGCCCAGCATGGAGCCCAACACAGAGCTTCAACTCACCACCCTGAGATCAAGACCTGAGCTGAGATCGAATCAGATGCTTAACGGACTGAGCCACACAGGTGCCCCAAAAGTCCAAATATTTTTTTAAAGGTTCTTATACCCAAGAGGAAAAGGCATGACATAGAATCATACAAACCTGAGAGCTAACGTGGGTTCTGCCACTTTTTTTTTTTTTAATTTTATTTATTTATTTGACAGAGAGATCACAAGTAGACAGAGAGGCAGGCAGAGAGAGAGAGAGAGGGAAGCAGGCTCCCTGCTGAGCAGAGAGCCCAATGTGGGACTCGATCCCATGACCCTGAGATCATGACCTGAGCCGAAGGCAGTGGCTTAACCCACTGAGCCACCCAGGCACCCCAGTTCTGCCACTTTCTAACTGTATGATCTTGAACAAGATACGTGAATTGGAATACCTCGAACTCTTGAGGAATAAATGGAATAATACGATGTATGCCTTGATTCAGCACTGGACCTTGTCTATGAAAATGCCCAGTGTTGTAGTACCTGGGTAGCTCATTTGGTTAAATGTCTGCCTTTGGCTCAGGTCATGATCCTGGGGTGCTGAGATGGAGCCCCGAGTAAGGCTCCCCACTCAGCGAGGAGTCTGCTTCTCCTTCTCCCTCTGCTCCTCCCCCTGGCTCGTGCTCTTCCACGTTCTTTCTCTCAAATGAATAAATAAAATATCTTTAAAAAAAATTTTTAAATGCCCAATGCTTTACTTAATTAAAAGTGAATAAAAATTGTAAAAATTCTCACACACAGAATTAGGTGGGCTCCTGGAGTACACTTTCCAAAATCTTACACAAAAAGCAAGTTCTTAATAAAGTGATAGTTGGTAGCCCTATTGCTCTTATAATAGGATCTAATGTCATTTTTACAAGTCATATTTATGGATATTTGGACAGTATTCAGCATCTATGATTACCAAGTATAAATAAGACTTCTCTAAAATTCCAATTTCAGCATTTGTGTAAGTGGCCTCTAGTAACTTATTTAAGAAGCAAAACCAGTTGGGTACCTGGCTGGCTCAGTTGGTTAAGCAGCTGCCTTCGGCTCAGGTCATGATCCCAGGGTCCTGGGATTGAGTCCCACATCAGGCCGGGAACAGGGAGCCTGCTTCTCTCTCTGCCTCTGACTCTCTCTGTCTCTCCTGAATAAATAAATAAAATCTTTAAAAATATTTATGTGAATACTCTAAAAAAAAAAAAAAGCAAAACCAGTTGTTCACAGACCTTTGAAATGTCAAGAAAAAAAGATGGGGAAAACAAACTGTGGGGAAGGGTGAACAGAAAGAATAGTCGCCTTTTGCTGATCTGCCCTGGTCTGTCTGAACTGTGCTCAGCCCTGCACATACTACGTTGGACATCTGTTGTCTGCCTGGCATAGAGGGCCGCCACCTACGGCTATGGGAGTCAGCGTCCAGGTCCAGCCACACAACATGTGCTCGGCACACCTGTAGGTGGTGCTCTTCTCTGGTGATCCTGACACCCACACGGGAAGAAATGCTTAAAAATAAAGCCAACTCAAAGGATGAGCAGAAGGGAAAGACAGATGAAGACACGTATCTTAAAATATTGTTTGAGCCATGCCTGAAGGTTTATGTCCTAAAATGTTTAAGCTATCTGAGCTGTGAATAGAATTAGAGGGGACTGGAAAATGAGCCAGAAACCCAGCCAACCACTCAGTAACCTCTCTTGCCTTTGGAGGCTACTGGTCTGTATGTTCCTTCAGCCTAAGTTTTAGGAAGCCTACTCCGGATAGAGCTGCCCATCCTCAGAAGCATGGAAAGGCCCCTGAAGGCCTTGCCGGACTGGCCCTTTCTTTGCTCTTCCAGTGTAAGCTGATGTGTGATACATGAAGCCTCCTACAACCTCACCACTGAATGCTTTAAATTGAGGTTCAGCAAAATCTCTGTAGAAAGAGAGCCAGGTCTTCAGAGTCAAACTGTCTTCTTGTTTCTAGTGAAAAGTTCCCTCATCTTGGAGGCACATAGCTTTGCTGGTCCTTTCATGCAATTCAACAAACATTTCCTAGATGTGCAGGCATACCAGACCCTATGCTAAGCCCTGAGTTTACATGGACAAACAAGACCCCACATTATACTCAGGAAACTCATTTTCAGGGGGAAACAAACAGATAAGCAAATGGCTAAAAATGATAACACGATGAAATATGTCACTCTAACAAAACAGACAGTGCCAAACAAAAGCCCAGATGAATGTACAGTCTGTCCTGCCTGACAGGATTTGAGCAGCCCTCACAGAGAAGATCTCTGCACTTGAATGTGAAGAGATAGCAGCATTTCACAATGAAAAGAATGGGAGAGAGGACATTTCCTAAAAAGAGCGATCTGAACAAAAGAATTAGTCCTGAGGACACATAGCCTCTTTCAGGGGATGTCATGGAGTACAGTGCAAGGAGATGGCAGGGACTGGAGAAGAGAGTGGGAAGGAAAAGAGGCTGGGGTTTAAGTTGGGATGGATGCCGAGGGCCTGGAGAGCTGGGTCTTTGAGGAGAGGAGTGGCCTGGGCAGATGACCCTGAGGCAGGAGACTGATCGGAGCCAGGAAGGATGGATTAGAGCAGGAGGAGACCAGAGCTCCAGAGGCTCTGAGGGTCTGAGCATCAGGGGGAAGGCGGGCTGAACCGACGGAGCACAGGCCAGTTTATAGACACATGTCGTGCGGATTCAGTTCTGTAGAAATCTCTCAGCCTTAAGGCGCTCTTTTCTCTTCATAGTCACAGCTTACCTCCAATGTTGCCATTGCTACAGAGACACTCTTTGAAAGGACTGAAATGAACAATGTGCAATCAGACTGAGAAGCAACCTTAGTCTCATTAACGAACCACCCCTCTAGCCTCAGAAGCTGTTCTCAGATGCTTAGGTGCTCTCTCTTGAGAGCATCGCCGGCATCTGGAAAGTAGGCTCATGAAGGGTCTTTAAAAGCAGGGACCACGCACAACTGGCCGGATACAAGAAATCACTTGACGAAATTAACATCCTCTATGTGTGTGCAAAGTAGAAATCTATTTCTGTACAGGACAGAATACTGCTCTGGCCTGCTTGCGTATCAGCTGCTTTTCCTGGGCATACTTAGAAGGCTTTCCTGTTCGGTGATGGGTATGGCCAAGCTTTCAGCTGACAGGGTAGGGCGTGCGCCCTGCTCTCTGGCACATCCAGCAAGCCCATGACAGCTCTCTACTCAGTGTCCCCTCTCTCACCCGAAAACGGCAGTCTCTTAATCCTGGTGACTCTCGGACTTGGGAGCAGGACGTGGTGGCCCATGAGGGCTGCCACAACAGAGTACCACAAACTGGGAGGCTGAGAAAAACAGGAATTTGCTGTGTCACACTCCGAAGGCTTGGAATCTGAAATCCAGGTGTCGGCAAGGTTGGTTCCTTCAGACAGCTGTGAGGCAGAGTCTGTCCACTGTCTCTCTCCTAGCTTCTTGTGGTTTCCAGGAATCTTGGGCATTCCTTGGCTTCTGCTGCATCACCCTGATCTTTGCCTTCTTCCACACCCGGTGCTCTCCCTGTGTGCATGTCTGTGTCCAAATTTCCACTTTTTATAAGGACACCGGTCAGACTGAATTAGGGAGCTCATCTTAACTCATTACATCCACAGCAAGCCTTTTTCCAAATAAGGTCGCATTCTGAGGCACCAGGGGCTTAGGACTTCAACATATAAATTTGAGGGGGACACAACCTAATACATAACAGAGGGGAAGATGAAATATCCCTTTCTATTTTCTCCTCGGTTCGACTTTGTGCAGGGTAAGGAAAAGCTGATCAGCTCTTCTGTCTTTTGCCCTAAAAGAGCATCGTCATTTTCTACTCAGCTTCTTCAGCTGTGGCAGTCCCGGTGCTGGGGCACAGATTCCTTCTTTCCTTGAAATGTTCCTATGAAGTCAAAGTGAAAACCAGTCAGCTAAAATGCCATTGACATTTTCACAGGCTGTTGAAATCATTCCTTTCATTTTACTTGCTGTAGACTTCATAGTTTGGAGGACAGGAAGATATCTGGTGAATTAGCTTTAGACCAAGGTCTCTGTTGGGTGTGTGTGTATCCATGCTGCTGTTGAGGAAGGGGAACCAAGTATAGGGAGGGAGAAAAACTTAACACTAGCTTCTTCACCTCCAGGCTGCAGCTTGAGCTCTCCTAAAATCCACTGTAGCTGAATCCCAAGGATTAATTTTCTACTCTGTACCCCACCCCTGAAACAGTAAATGTGGTCTGCATGACAGAATCGCTTCCTATTTATTTAGCTTTGTTCTTGTTTCTTAGGGCCTAATAACATTGGATTTATTAAGCCAACAGTACCCAGATTTTCTGGGCCACATTATAATACTTTCCGTGATGATCAACCAAGTTTTCATTCTTAAACTGATTCATCCTAAACCCTTGATTTCCCTTAGGCTCTGTTGGCTTCAGGAGGTCTATAAAAATATAAATGTCTAACCATAGAAGAGTAATTAAATAAATCATGCTACAGCCTCAAAAGGAAATACTATAAAGCCATTAAAAACGATCATGCTAGACCAGCAAATAACCCTCAGTCAATAAGCAAACAGCTCATGTGGTTGTATTTATGTAGGCAAAATACCGGTTCCCAGAGAGAAGTGTTTTCATGTGATGCCTTTTTAAAAAATGAAAGAAGCACTTCAAATGTATTACTGAAATGTTTCCTTTTTAACATCTAAGAGCATTTAAACATGATTTCCAGTTTATTTTATATGTGCTGGATAGGAGCATTTCATCTCACCAAAAAAAAAAAAAATATATATATATATATATATATATATACATATATATATATATATATTAGCTGATAAGAAGAGGCTCAATATCGGGGAAAGATTTTTTTTTTTAATGAAATTAATTTTAAAGCCATTTGAATACACACTGAGGGATATTAAATCAAGTTAAGAGTCTGAATGATCCTAGTGCACTGAATAACTTCCATCCTCCAGACATGCTAGGCAGACTAACTTACATGTTCCGTAATGACTCACCTGGCTATAAATTCACAAGTGTCACGTGTTAACATATTTAGAATCATTAAATATATTAAGAGGTGAATTTAAATAAAATGCAATAGCCAAAAAAAAGGATTATGCTACATCTGTATGCCCTAACTTACAATTACTCCATAGCCAACACACTGTTAAGTGACAAAGATACATTTTAAAACAACATACAAACTATAATCCCATTTTTAAAAAGATTTAACTTATTTATTTGACAGACAGAGATCACAAGTAGGCAGAGAGGCAGGCAGAGAGAGAAAGGGGGAAGCAGGCTCCCCGCCGAGCAGAGAGCCCGATGTGGGGCTCGATCCCAGGACCCTGAGATCATGACCTGAGCCGAAGACAGAGGCTTAACCCACTGAGCCACCCAGGCACCCTATAATCCCATTTTTGTGAAAAAAAAATATATACTACACATGCATACAGTAAAGCCTAGAATTATGTCAATCATAAGTTCTAAATGAAATAGTGAAGTGAGCATCTCTAAGTGACAGATTTGTGGATGGGTTTTTTTTCTTCGTACTTTTCCTGAATGTTTAGCACATTCAGGAGTAGGTAATGGCTTTTCTTGATCATTTAATAATATAATAATAATAATTTTGAAAACTGAAATACATTGTATTCAGTCTTATCTCAATCCTGATGAGTCATTTGCCTTAGCCGTACCTTGACATTCCATGGGCTACACTGTGTCCCTGAGAAGATGTGACTGGGAACATGAAAATAAGCTCAGCTGGATACAGTTATAAGCCCCCAGTTTAGTTTCTGAGAATCACATAATGATATTATTTTTACCTTGATGTAATTTTAAAACATAATTACCCAGTAATAAACTCTTATCATTAAAAGAAAATTCACTAGTCTGGGATTTAGGAAACTTGACTACTTTTCTCTCTTCAGCTACTAGCTAGCGGAAAGATCTCTCTTCAGGACTTCATAGGGCCCCGTGGAGATTTCAGAAGCTTGAGCCAACATGAATTTAGTTCTCTCTCTCAAAGATCTTTAGTTTTATCTGTTATCCATCTCTTTTAAGATTATAATCAAATAGAAAGAACTTTTCCTGGCAGTTTTACTAGACCTGAAGCAAAAAGTCTGGATTGGATTCTATCTATTTTTGAATCTATATTTGAAGTCTTATATTTTATAAGGTAATACCTATAAATTGTGTGACCAACAAATTCCTTCACCTTTCAGGGGTTCAGCTTCATTGCTTTAAAAATGAGCAAATAAAATGATCTGTCTCTTTAAGATGTAAGACATGAGATATTATATCTAAATCTCCAGCACAATTCCTGGTACATAGGAAGTGCTAGACAAAGGTTAGCTCTTGTCGTCATTCATTTTATTGGTTACAGACCTCTACTCAAATACAGATTAAATCCAAGAAAAAACTGAAGTTTCGCTTAGCGTACATTTTGATCAGCGTACATCTCCATGTCCATTTTGTTAAGCACAAATGGGCTTTCATGTTAATGATACTCAGCAATGAAGGAGTTGAGGGAAAAAAAGAGAAATGATTCTACATCAAAATTTCCGGGGGACTGTCAAAAGATTCTTAATTTGTAAGAACTTGAGAATCCTCTTTTCTTATCGTTAGTAAAGACAATTTGTCTCAAGTGTTTACCAGCAACCACAACTTAGAATGTTCTACTGAAATCGGCTCATTTCATAATAGTAGTTAAACAATGATTTGAGAAAAGCATTTCTTTTTCTAGATTCCTCATCCATTTCCATTCACAAGTCTTTCTTAAAAAATTGTATCTACACAATTTTAACACTTGGGCTTATACAAAGATGGCCTGCGACTTAAGATAAACATTTTTGTTTTTATAAGCAGCCCTTGAAAGTGCTCTTGTAATTGAACTCCCAAATTCTGAATCTCAAATGGAGAGCAGAGGATTTACCAAAAATGTGATGAAGAATCATGTTTTCATGTCCCTTCATTTTGGCAGGAACTCCTGTTTCAATTGAAAACATTCCCTTACCATTACAGAAACCCAGAGGGTAATCATGAATTAAGACCTGGAAAATAAAACTGAGAGGAAAGACTGGAACAACATGTGGTTGTCATTTTCCAGGCCACAGAGGGGGTGAAGTGGTTTTCCAGGGCTAGCTAAGCAAAGGCTAGCCCATGGACCACATTCATGTGGAGAGCAGACAGTAAAAATACGCAAAGTTGGTGGTTCGCCTTTTTCTTTCATGGGGAAGCAGGTGTGGACTTGCCCTGCAGTTAGGGCTGCTTAGTTGAGGATCTTGATGTCATTTTAAATTCGAGGTGAAGTTATTCTATTTATATTGGTGGCCTTTCACAACTTCTCTGAACTGATAGAGTATCTTACTCAATCTGGCTTCCCTTCCATAAAGATAAAACTTAGTAGGTTGTGGGACTTCCCCGAGACCAGAGTTAGAAATTCAACTGGATATCACTATCTCTGAATTAGTCTTACAAATTATTCTCTCTATGTCTAAGAAGATGGAGGGAGGGGGGAGTGGAGGAAGGAAGGAAGGAAAGAAGGAAAAGTGGTGTTTTTGTTTCAAAAATATATTTATAATACCAGGTTGTAAAAGCAGTATTAACCTGTAGAAATCACTACATCATTCTTCTAGTCTCTTTTATAGCTTGTGGTCACCTGTCATGTTTAATCTTAGATCCTGCTCTATCTACACTCGAGCAAACAAGACACAGACCTAAGATATTTTAATATTTATATGAGGATGACAACTCATCATCCCCCCATGCCAAGGCAGATATCACTAGCCGATGACAGGACTCTTCACACACACACACACCAGATGAAGCCTCAGACTCCTCCTCACTCTGGAACACTAACAACAATTGATTTGGGATGAGACCTCTTTGTCGTCTCCAATTTAGAGCACAGTCCTCAATTTAGAAGCACAGCTTCTTCACGGAATAACATTGCCTCTGCTACTTATGTGGTCCTTGGTACATTTAATCCTTCTGAAATTCACTTTCCTCACCCATGAAATGAGTATCATACCATTATCCCACATTGAGTCTATAATAAGATAATGTATATAAAAACACTATGAACAACTGTTATTACCTTTACGTTGTACAGTGGTTTGTTTTACTCCACTCATTTTAATTGTTCCCCTCATAATTAGCTTTCTCCCTCAGAAAATTCTGACCTTACACAAAGTAGTGCCTCACCTAGCACAGTGCCTGCTCATGGTTGGTTCTCCATAAGCATTAGCCGCTCTTCCCGAGCCCCACTGCCTGTTCCTGACTCACTCCTAGTCATTCATCAACTATGAGTGTTCACAGTGTTTTCACACCATCATCTGCCCCAGTTCAATAAATTGCAAAGCATACTGTCCCAGAGGATTTAAAAACAATATCTTGACTGGTTACACTAGTCTGCAGCATTCTTTCCCAGAGAGGGAAAACTTGGGAAAGAAGTATGTTGGTGGCAGGGCCATCCAGGCCTTCCCCTCCCCAAGAGGATGATCACCGTGCTTTTGTTCTGGTAGCAATGGCGACAAACACATTTCCTATGTGCCAGTCATCGATCATTAATCTTTATGGCAATCACGTGATAATATTATCATCTTCACTTTAGATATCAGGAAATTGTCACAGAGAGGTTTAACAACTTTCCAAGATCATGTAACTGTTAAGTTGATGTATTAGTGTTCTCCAGAGAAACAGAACCAGTAGGAAAGAGATATGTAGATAGAGATGAGATTTATTATAGGATCAGCTCACGCAATTATGGAAACTAACAAGTCCCATGATCTGCCATCTGCAAGCCAGAGAACCAGGAAAGCTGGTGATGTCATTCAGTCTGAGTCAAAAAGGCTGTAAATGGGAGTGGGGAACAGTGGAGAGATGCCAATGGGGTACCGAATCAGACTTGGAATAAAGAATTATTTCTGAGGGATCCAGGACTATTTGCAAGACCACAAGTGTGGCAACTGTGCCTGGGAGGTCATCATTTCTGTTCGTAGAGCAGCTTACCACAAGACTTCAGGACCAAGAAATAGGTCACTTACATGAGTAACTAATATGGAGCTGATTGCTAGTATTGTTTTAGATGTCGCCGCAAACTACTGTCATATTTCTAAGCAACTCTTAGTTTAATTCTTTTTGTGACTTAGGGTAAGACTGTCAGTCAGTTTTCTGGATTGATAAGATTATTCTTGTGGCATCTGGGTGCTTGAGTATCCAACTCTTGATTTTCCCTCAGGTGGTGATCTCAGGGTCATGAAATTGAGCCCTGTGTGGGACTCTGTGCTGGGTAGAGAGTCTGCTTGAGATTCTCTCTCTCCGTCTCCCTCTGCTCCTCCCCCAGGTTGTGTGTGCTGTCTCTCAACAGACAACATCTTTTAAAAATATTATCATCTTTTAAAATGCACTCTGACACTGTGAGGATTGTATCCACCAGAACTTCAGCAATATCCAAACAGCACTATTGTGTATATTTTCCCATAGACACAGAAAGAGAAGGTCCAACCAGCAGGATAAACCCTCTTGGAAGCTGATGCACTTCCAGGAGCCAAGCTTTATGCAGCCCTGCCTGCTCTCCTGTCGCGGGGCAGATGGGGACAATTCAAGGTTGTGCTTTACTGAGATCACAGACGTCTTGAAGATGAACTCAGTCACATTTGGGTGTAGCTGTCCAGTCACCAAAGTCAAATATGTTAAATGTCTAATACCAAAGATCTTCACCACAGTATGTTTTGGGAAGAAGAGCTAACAGTTTGCTTGTCAGAATATTTCAGATGCTCAAAGGAATTTTTGAACACATTTGCTCTCTGAGAGAGAAGGAACCTTAGTTCAGGAAGAGTAGAGATGAGACTCTGCGGACCCTCTTCTCTCAATATGGCATCCTATCTCCATTTCTTCAATAAATTTAATCACTTATTCTCCACAGCACTCTTACTCTGGGTCTTTAAATGTGCACAGCCTCCCAAATGTGGAGAAAACCTTCCCTTGATAGTAATATCCACGATTTTCCTGGAATAGGATTCTTTACCATCTCCAAGGAGCATTAGGGGATTACCTGCCAATATTCTTAATGCGAGCTATTTCAAGTAATGTTGTACACCATTTCATGAGTAGCTTCTCCTCTCCTGGCATCGAGCCAGGTTGGGGGTAGGGTGGGGAGCCAGTGCAAAGATTCCTGGGTTCAGAAAGCTCCAAGTGTGCAAAAGAGGCAGACCCCAAAATCACTCTAGATTATGGTAAGCATAAAGCCTGAAATGAGAAAGAAGACCCAAAGAGGCGGAAAGAGATAGGACAGAGTCAGAGGCCATCAGTGGGCCACAGAGGGCTTAAAGAGCAGGAAGTGGTTAACAACGTCAAGGGAAGGAGAAAGCCCAGGAAGATAGGGTCTGAAAGACAGGCCAAGTTGGCTGTGAATGGAAGGGGGGAGATAAGGCAACAGCTGGAGCAAAAGCACAGTCAAGGGAGAGGAGTCTATTAGCTGTGTCTTTATGTGCCTTGAGGGTGATAGATTCAATTTCTTTAATATGACAGCTGCCCCGGAAAATGTGATGGTGATGGATGGCTATCTGAACAGCTCCAGATGTAATTAAATTAAGTTGGAGGGGAAAACACATCCTCTGAAATGCAGGCTGAGATTTTAGATTAGTGTAAAGACTAGCCAGTATTCTGTTTAGTAAATACACACCTTCTAGAATTCTGAAGCACATTTTTAAAATTCAGCATCTAAAAAGCAATTTTTTGGGGGCACCTGGGTGGCTCAGTGGGTTAAGCCGCTGCCTTCGGCTCAGGTCATGATATCAGGGTCCTGGGATCGAGCCCCGCATCGGGCTCTCTGCTCAGCAGGGAGCCTGCTTCCTCCTCTCTCTCTGCCTGCCTCTCTGCCTGCTTGTCATCTCTCTCTGTCAAATAAATAAATAAAATCTTTTTTAAAAATTAAAAATAAATAAATAAAAATAAATAAAAAGCAATTTTTTGTGTAAAGGCAGTGTTCGATCCCTTGAGTTGGCCTGAGTTGAAATCTTAGGTTTACGGCATGCTGGCCATGTTAATCCTGGGTAAGTCACCTAAATTATCTGTATTTCAGTTTCCCCATCTGTAAAATGGAGATATTAATATTATACCCATCATACCCTTGCCAGAGAACCAAGTGAGTTAATTCACATTATGTGTTCAGAATAGAGACTAGCAATTCAACTCTCGACATATGTAATTATCCTCATGATTATTACGCTCACTAATATCATGATTTGGTCTTGTTTTGGTCATAGGTCTCATAAACAGAAGGCAGTTTATTTTCTTTATTTTACATATGAAGCAAAAATTACCGCATGTGAGTAAATGATTTGCTTTGAGCCGTACTCAGCCAGAATTAGACCAAAGCTCCCAAACCTTCACTCATACACACTTTAGTCTTTGTTTAATATGAAGAGATCTTTACACCAAGGGCATCGCAACTGCAAGACAGTCTGAAATTATTTTATACATAAGATCTGAAGTAGTAAACGGGTGTGTGTGTTTGCACGCACATAGGCTCAAGTTATCTATATCTCACACCTGCACTGGGATCACGAGGTCCACAATAGTTAGATAAAATCTAATTATATTATAGCAAAAAATAATAACAATAAAAGAAATTAAAAGGAAGACATACTGAAATGTAGTGAAACATCCAAACTGATGTATTTCATGGTCAGCCCTACACTCTATGGGCCTTGAGAGAACTAGGATAAGAGTATGAACAAAACCGCAAAACAACACCCAGGTTTTATGCAAGAAACACACCAGTGAAGCCACTGTCCTGATTTTCCATTTATAAAGGAGTCACGGGGCGCCTGGGTGGCTCAGTGGGTTAAAGCCTCTGCCTTTGGCTCAGGTCATGGTCCCAGGGTCCTGGGATTGGACCCCGCTTGGCGAGGAGCCTGTTTCCTCCTCTCTCTCTCTCTCTCTGCCTGCCTCTCGGCCTACTTGTGATCTCTCTCTGTTAAATAAATAAATAAAATCTTCAAAAAAAAAAAAAGCCAGAACATGCTTATCTGTCCTTGAAAGGCCTACCCTCAGCCTCTTGTGTGGCACAAAGTTGGCCTGTGATGGACGTCAGTTTGTTGAATGAATGGAAAGTTAAGTTGAAGAGTGGAAAGTAATCTAAATGTCCCTTTGAAAGTACGCAGGAGTATTATTCGGAAAGCAAGTGGAAACATTCAGCAGATTCAGAATCTGTAGCAATTGAGGAGGTAATTCTAAACAAGAAAGAAAAACAAAAATCAGTTTTATTAAGTATTGGAAGACACCAAATAATCACAATTTGGGGAGTAGATTTTTCTTTCATGCTACATGTAAACTAAAAACAGAAATAACTTTAGCTTCCCAAGGCCAGCTGGAAAGCAAAAGGAAGGGAGAACGAAGAGGGAAAGGAACAACACTCACATGCAGGTAGGGACTACACAAAATATGGTAGGGGTTCGTTCATTCATTCATTCCTGCCAGCTCTCCCTCATTCCCAGAGCTCTTAAAGGCGTCAGTGCAGACAGCAAGAGATAACAAATTTTATCTATAGCTGTAGCTAAGCTTTTGGTAAAAGGTCATGTTGTATTTAAAGTTTGATTTTAAAAGTCAGGAAAGTAGATATTATATTTTACAACAATTAATGTCAAACATCTACTTTTTTTTAGATTCTTGTGATGGAATATTAAATTGTTAGTAATGTAGAAAACTAGCCTGTATAAGTGATTCTGATTCTGCCCATGATGGAATCCTTAGTATCCCCACCATGACTAATCAGAAACTCGACAAAAGACATCAATCAACTGTTTTCAGTACTGGACATTTATATATTTATATATTGTCTCATATCGAATAATGTTTAGGAAGTGGTATGGGATGCCTGGGTGTCTCAGTCAATTAAGCGTCTGCCTTCGGCTCAGGTCATGATCCCAGCCCAGGGTCCTGGCATCGAGAACCCACATGGGGCTCTCTGCTCAGCGGGGAGCTTGCTTTTCTCTCTCTCTCTCTCTCTCTCTCTCTTTCTTTCTCTGCCTGCTGCACCCTACCCCCCTCCATGCTGTGCTCTCTCTGTCAAACAAATAAATAAAATCTTAAAAAACAAACAAACAAAAAGAATAGGCAAAGCAAGGTACACATTCACACCTGCTTTCTGTCTGAGGGCACTTCCTAAATTGTGGCACCCAGAAGTAAATCCCAGAGAGCAGTACTCTTTCTGGGCAGAGAAAACAGAGATCAGAGTTTGAGGCTAATGAAGTTGCTAGAAACTGTGCTGTAAGAAATTGGAGAGGGGCACCTGGGTGGCTCAGTTGATTGAGCACCTGCCTTCAGCTCAGGTTGTGATCTCAGGGTCCTGGGATGGAGCCCCTCATCAGGCTCCCTGCTCAATGGGGAGCCTGCTTCTTTCTCTCCCTCTACCCCTTCCCCCGTTCATGCTTTATCTCTCAAATAAATAAATAAATACATAAAATCAAGGAATCAATCAATCAATCAATCAGAAGGGAGAGAGCTATGAGTAGTGACAGTTCCAGATGTTTGCCAAGGCATCTCCTTGTGTCTTTGCCCAGGGCAGTGCTCTGTGCTACCTGGCTGTCAACAGCTACTGAGTGCTGTATGCTGAACAGAAATCCCAGAGCTTCTCCAGCAGAGAAAGATATGGGAGTTCCAACCACCCAGAGTAGAAAGACTTCACTAAATACCATGGTTATTTACTTGACACTCAAGATAAGTCATACCCCAGAAGGGCTATTCTAACCCTTCAGCCATGACTACTTTAGACCTTGAGACAAAAGATAAAGCCTTTTTTTTTTTTTTTTAAGATTTTGTTGATTTATTTGAGAGAGAGGGAGAGCATGAGCAGGGGGTAGAGGGAGAGGCAGTCTCCCTGCCGAGTGGGGAGCCCAATGTGAGATTCGATCCCAGGACCCTGGAATCAAGACCTGAGCCAAAGGCAGAAGCTTGACCCACTGAGCCACCCAGGTGCTCTAAAAAATAAAGTCTTTAAAGCAATCCTAGAGAAAAGATGCATAACATACAGGGAACAATAAGAATTGCTGATAGCATCTTACCAAAACAATGTCAACCAGAAGGCTGGAAGGATATTTTTAAAGTACCAAAAGAAAACAAATAGCAAAATCAATCTATTAAACAAGGATTCTATACATAGTAAAAATATCTTTTAAAAATAAGGTGAGGAGAGACTGGCTTGTGCAGTTGGTTAAGCATCCAACTCTTGGTTTCAGCTCAGGTCATGATCTCAGGGTCATAGGATCAAGCCTCATGTCAGGCTCCACACTCAGCAGGGAAGTCAGCTTGAGCTTCTCTTTCTCTCTCCCTCTCCCTCTCCCTCTGCTTCTCCTTCTGCACATGTGCTCTCTTTCTCTAATAAATAAATAAATCTTTAAAAAATAAAGTGAAATAAAGACAAAAACAATTCACTGCTGTAAGCCTTATACTACAGGAAATATTTTTTATGTTCTTAAGATAAAGAGAAATGATATCAGATAACAATAAGAATCTCTGTGAGGGAATAAAGAATTGCAGAAATGATAAATATATAGTAAATGCAAAGACCTTTCCTCATTTAGAATTTATTTAGAAGAGAATTGACTCTCTAACACATACACACACATAGAACTTATTGTAGGATTTATCACATATGTAGGAGTAAAATGTATGAAAGAACAGAAATAGCAGAAATAATGGGAGGGGGAAAATGGAAGAATTCTGTTTTAAGTTTCTTATAATGCATGTGATATATGTGGTATAATAATGAATCCAATGTGGATTATAATAAGTTAAGGATGCACATGATAATTCTTAAGCAACCACTACAATATAAAGAAAAATAGAGCCAAAAAGCCAATACAGGAGATGAAATGAAATCCCCCCAGGGCGCCTGGGTGGCTCAGTGTGTTAAGCCGCTGCCTTCGGCTCAGGTCATGATCTCAGGGTCCTGGGATTGAGTCCCGCTTTGGGCTCTCTGCTCAGCAGGGAGCCTGCTTCCCTTCCTCTCTCTCTCTGCCTGCCTCTCTGCCTACTTGTGATCTCTCTCTGTCAAATAAATAAATAAAATCTTTAAAAAAAAAAAAGAAATCCCCCCAAATACTTGGTAATTCCAAAAATGCCAGGCAAGGAGAGAAAAAAGTTTAAGCTGGGCAATTAGAGAAGACAAAAGGTGGCAGATATTATTAACTCAACTATAGCAATAATTGCACTAAATAATTAAAAGGCAGAGATTGTCAGACTCAGTAAAGACCCGACTATATGCTGTTTACAAAAGACATACTTTATTCATTTTTTTCGCTGAATATTATTTAAATACAGACATTATTCTGGGATGTTTGGTCTTCACAATGTGTGGTTTGCATACTGAGCATCTGGTTTTGTGGAAAGAAGTATTCTTCCACTACAATTTGTAGACTTATATGTCAGCACTGACCGTTTATGGCAATGGCTCTATCATCCCATATACAAAAGACACACTTTAAATATAAAGAAAAAGATAAGCTAAAACGAAAAGGACAGAAGAGGATACATACCATGCAGAGTAAGCTCATGTAATTCTATTATTACCAAAGTAGACTTCATATTTAACAAAATATTAGCAAATGAATCCACTAATAAGGATGATACATCACAGGTTGGTGTGGGGTTCATCCCAGTAATACAAGGTGAGTTTGTCACATTAACAAATATAATTTCAATCTATTGGTGTTGTTTTGATATCTTTTGCCATACAAACACATTTTCTATAATCCTGTCTTGGCTGAACAGCCTTTCCTAACACCAAGGTAGTCCAAATAATCATCTAAATTTTTTTTTTACACTTTCTTTACACATAATTTTTAATCCATTAGGAATTTGCTTTTACATGTGGTATGTGATAGCATTCCAACTTTATTTTCTTCCAGATAGATTAACCAGGTATGCCAGCCATTTGTTAAATACGTAATCTTTTTCCCATGGAATTGAAATTTTGACATTGTCCAACATTTAGTTCCTCTATATGTTGAAACCCAAATCTGGGATCTTGATTGCTTTCCATTATTCCATTTGTTTGTTCCTCTCCTAATACAATGTCTGGTGATGTATTTTATTGCCTGGTAGTGCAAATCCTTCTCACTGTTCCTCTTTTTAATCACTTTCTTGGCTATTCTCGTTTATTTCTCTGTATGGACTTAGGAGTATTTTATTCAATAAAAAAACTCTGTTTATGTTTCTAATTGGAATTACCTTTCATTTATGGATCAATTTGGGAAAATTTAAATTTGGGGTCTAGTAAGGATTCTACCTAAGAACATGGTCTATTTCTCCATTTGTATCATTTTAAAATATCCTACAAGAAGGTTTTATAACTTCCTTCTTAAAGAATCTGTATCTTTCTTCTTATTTCTAGGTATCTTTGGTTCTGTTACTCTTGTGAATGGGTTTATAATTCTGTCTTCTTTTTAACCAATTATTGCTTTTATAAAGAAAGGATTTAGAAAATCAATTTAAAATTAAGGCTCATATCTGGCCTTTTGGAAATGTGGGATGAGATCACCCAGCCCTATGAAGGCAAGCCTGAGCTCACAAAATCATCAGGATGAATCAGGACCAGTTCCAAATTTTGTTGTAAATCTGTCTCCTCGTGGCTCCTTTACCTAGTTACTCTCTGACTTGGGTTCCTCTTTAGAGGTTTTTTTTGTGTGTGTGTCCCCCTACCAGGGACACACACACACACACACACACGTACGTGTTCCATCTTCCACAGGCTTCTACCAAATTTGACAGGCAATACCCAGGGTTCTACCTTTATTTTTTTTTTAAGATTTTATTTATTATTTATTTGACAGGCAGAGATCACAAGTAAGCAGAGAGAGAGAGAAGTGGAAGCAGGCTCCCCGCTGAGCAGAGAGCCCAATTCAATTCCAGGACCCTGGGATCATGACCCGAGCCGAAGGCAGAAGCTTTAACCCACTGAGCCACCCAGGCGCCCCAAGGTTCTACCTTTAAAATGCTGGAACAAGTCATCTGCTGGGCCTGTAGACTCTGGTCTCTTTCTTCCCTGAAGCTTGACAGAGATCTTATTTGGTCCTCACATGGGAAGTAGCCTAGGGTCTGTCATATGACTTTTATTTGAGAAACAAAGTTGCTGAGGTTCAGAGAGGCATTATTACTTGCCCACAATCACACAGAAGTAAAATCTAGACTTGAACACTGGTCTTCTGACTGAACATTCCTTCCTTCTGGAAACTCCTCCTTTCTGTTTCTGAGCATAGTTAAAATAAAAATGGCCATTTTAAAACACCTTGAGGTTACAGACCAGTTCTTTTTGTCTTTAAATTCATTCTGTCTCCCAAACATCTACTGAGGGCCCACTAGGCACAAGGTCATGCACAATATTTTTGATAAACAATAATTCTGTGGAAAGTATACACAAACAACAGAAAGAAAATATAAAACCAATGCATAAATGAGGAAGTAGGAACATTAACATCACTTACAGCTGATGGCTTTTCTAGAAACAGCTTTTACAGAGAACTCATATTTGAGATATGGTATAAATCATGGGGTTATCGAATATTAGAATCAGATCATAAAGATCTTTATGATCTTTTCATCTAATTCCCTTCAAATGACAGAATAGTCAACATTGAGAAGGCAACAGGAAGTAAAGCAAGCTGAAGTATAAGTCCCTTTTCTTTGTCAGAAACCAATTATGCAAAGAAGGAATCTTTCCATCATTTTTCTGTTGGGACCAGCATTACCTACCACTGTTCAGCTATATAAATGCATAATCTGAGCTACCTTCATCTATTTAAACAGCCAGTAAAATTCAATAGCTTTTAGATAAGTTCATGTTTGTGTTTAGATTGTTTAACGTTATCCTTTTTTACTTTCCTTGGTCAAAAGTGATTACAGAAGACATTGCAGGTTTTGCTTCTTGACTCTCTATTTATCATACAGTCTTAAATTGTTAAAATCTCTTACCTTAGAACACCAAAAAGCGAAAGCCTTTAAAAGTGATTTAAATGCTAATGATTATAATTTTATTTAATGAGATCGATATAAAAGTTATCTTTTTGAAACTATTTCTATCTGCAACCCAAATAATGCTTTCATCATTGCAAAATTAAACCTTATCTCCAAAATTATCATATTAAGTTAGTTTGCTGTGGGTGACTCCTCTAGTTCATAAAGTGAATTGATCTAAGAAAAGCAGTTTTCAGTAATCATAGACAATGGCATGGAGCAAGAATTTACAGAAATGAAAACTGTGTGTGAATTTAAATAGAGCCTTAACTGTAAATAACAGGGATAATAGTTTTGAAATATACTAATACGATTTTCTCCTTTGCATTTCTTTGTCTGTGACCTTCCTTCTAGCCTGCCAGAGGCATACTTTTGCCTCCGGAGATTTGGGTTGGTTTAGTAAGACTGCCAAGGGATAGAAGGAGTCTCAGCCTTTATCCATCAAAGTGGCCTTCCCAGGTCCTAGTGAGGCAATGGTTTTGAGAGTCATGCTTTGTCAGGAGGAAAAAGCATTTCTAAATTCCCCAAAGACTCCTTTCATCATAGCAAAACTTGGAGAGGTATGGATTGAGTTTTACAATAAGCCACGGGGTGGGGGAGGGGAGGAACTTAGTATATGACAGTAAGTGAAGACACACCTGCCTAGGGAATTACTGGGGGAGATTTCTAGGGTGGGAGGAATTAGAGATTCTTTAAAAAGCAAGCTATATGAAAATATCTGTAGCCAAAGTCCATTTCTCTCTTCCCTCACCCACCTGGAAACCAAACCACCAAGCAGGGCAGGGACTTGGGAAGGGCAAGAAATGTCTGAGTCGCAAAATTTAAGGAAGCGCTTCTTTTCAGGCAGGCAATGCTGAGGGCAAACCGGCTTAAATTATGCACCCTAAGTGCTTGCTAGCCTCCTCCAGTCCCAGCCCTGCTACAAAGATGGTTGTAGAAACATCCTGAGTGACTTGGAAGAATGAGAGCCATAAGCTTAGTTTCCTACGTTCTCAGGCAGATGCTGGCCGACCTGTGGGCTCTGAAAGTAGCTTCCTGTTCCGTACGATGTGGGAAAGACAGAGACGCCTGCAGAGACAGCCTGAAATAACGTGGCTGATTGCTCACAGCTTCCTCCCGAAATTCACACATGACTCCTGTGAAAATTAATAAGAGGAAATCTCAATTAGGATGGAGTTGGGAGGCTTGCACGGGGGTTCTCATGCCCTACCACTTGCAAACTCAAAGGAAGAGATAAATCTTCCAGGGGGGTATAGCTTTACTATCCCAGGGCGAGGAAGAAGGGCTGTCCTCCGCCCTGGCAACGGCCCAGCCAATGAGAGAGCGTCACAACTCAGCCAATGAAAAGCCACTACCGTTCGAACTCCCAGTTTACCCCAATGGGCTTTTTGTTTATAGCAGCCTTCCCAAGGTCCCTCTTCCCTCTATTAAAAGAGCCTTCCCTTTCTTTGTTTGGGGCACTTGCCTATGGTTTTCCTACAGCTCGTTCTTTACCTGTTGCAGTTCTCTGCCATCCTCCCCCCACCCAAAAAAACCCCCTCACTTTTGTGGGTAAAATTACTGGCAGTTTTATTTTCTAAGGTTAACATTACTCAGTAATCGGAAGTGGGATCCGGAGAAGCCCCCCACCAACTGTGAGGCTGGTGAGCAAACAGGTGTGGGTACCCGCACAGCCCTCTGGCCTCACTGCTTCCTCTCTCACCCTGGCGTCTGAGGGTAAGTCTTTCTCCTGGATTTTGGGCTGCTCGCCCTTCAGGCCTTATTTGGGACGTATTTTAAGGGCTCGGGTTTTCTTTCTCTGAGGATCCTCATTTGGCCTTTAGTTTGCCTCCTTTTCGGAACCAGACCATTTCTGTTGCAGCTACTGGCCTTTGGTCCAGCTTGTTTGGGACAAGATTGATCCTATGGGAACTGGGTTAGTCTTTGGTCTGATTCTTTCTGGAACCAGGCTGTTCCTGCTGCAATTCCCCCGTTTGGGAGCTTTTCTCTTTGCTTAGAGAAAAACCTCTAAAATGGGATTCCAGTTATCAAAATACTTTGAGGGTGCCCCCCCGCCACTCCCCCAACTGGAACTCTGGCCAGTTTTATGTTTAAAAACTATGGCTCCTTAGTGTGCGTATGTATAACCAAGTGGACTGATTTAACCAGTAATTTAGGAATTCAGGGGCATGTTTATTTTCCCAAACTTGTTTTACTCAAGATTAAATTAGCTATGACTCCAAAACAACTCAAAACCTGAATGAGATGCCTATTTCAAATGGTACCTTGAGGCTTCCAGCTGTTTTGAGGGTTCTAAGTTTGCTTCTGCAAAATACTGTTTCTAAATTCACTGAGGCAAACAATCGAAAGGAGTCAAGTGGTTTCTGATGACTTATTACCCTCTCCCATTTTCTTTGCAGACAGGTGGCAGCAACCTTGTACTCAGGTTTGCCCCCCCCCACCCCAGGACATTTTCCTGTCTTTGCCAAACTTCGCATTTCCTGTTCCTCCACTTGCTCCTCTCCTGAGCCTATGAAACCTGCCTCTTTGAAATTAAGTCGCTGAAGATCTATTTTTTTTTTAAAGATTTTATTTGTTTATTTGACAGAGATCACAAATAGGCAGAGAGGCAGGCAGAGAGAGAGGAGGAAGCAGGCCTCCGGCTGAGCAGAGAGCCCAATGTGGGGCTCGATCCCAGGACCTGGGATCATGACCTGAGCGGAAGGCAGAGGCCCTAACCCACTGAGCCACTCAGGTGCCCCAAGTCGCTGAGGATCTAAACAAAACTCAGTTTCTTATGTTACCTGGCCTAAGACTGAATTGTGATCCGTAGTTATTGAGTTTCCTAAAATGACTGATAATGCCCATAAGTTTGCTGAAGAATTTAATCTAGTTATTTAAACTTACCAACCTGGTTTCTCAGATTTTTATCAATTAGTCCACATGATTGTTGGTGAGGAGCAGACTAAACATTGGATGAAACTAGCCAGAGGGGAACATTCTGGAGGAAATTTAGAGAAACAAACTACTAACATTTTCTCTCTCTCCTCTCTTTTGTAAGTAATCTCTATTCCCAATGTGGGGTTGAAACTCATGACCCTGAGATCAGGAGTCTTTGTATGCTCTACTGACTGAGCCAGCCAGATCAGATGCCTCCAAACCCCTAACTTTTTTAAAAAGATTTTTTATTTTGGGGGGCACCTGGGTGACTCAGTTGGTTGAGCGACTGCCTTGGGCTCAGGTCGTGATCTTGGAGTCCCAGGATTGAGTCCCGCATTGGGCTCCCAGTTCTGCAGGGAGTCTGCTTCTCCCTCTGACCTTCTCCTTTCTCATGCTCTCTCTCTCACTCACTCTCTCTCAAATAAATAAAATCTTTTTAAAATTTTTAAAAAGTGAAGGATTTTTTTTAAATAAAATTTTTTTTAAAGATTTTATTTATTTATTTGACAGAGAGCAATCACAAGTAGATGGAGAGGCAGGCAGAGAGAGAAGGAAGCAGGCTCCCCGCTGAGCAGAGAGCCCGATGCGGGACCCGATCCCAGGACCCTGAGATCATGACCTGAGCCGAAGGCAGCGGCTTAACCCACTGAGCCACCCAGGCGCCCCTAAATAAATTATTTTTATTGAGAGTCAACACTTTACAGACTGAGTTACCCAGGTGCCTCAGCAAACCCTAACTTTTGACAAGATGCTGTAGCACTGGCTGTAATTGCACAGCAGAGCAATTACAGTAGCTGTCCCCATGCCTGGTGATTGGAACCAAATTCACACAAAAGCCTCATGAATTGGGGTTCATGACTGTCAACTCTAAATTGTCTTAAGAATCTTCTGATCTTTAGATGTTGAGTCCATCCAGGTAGCATTTAAGTGTTTATTAACAGGTTGAACATGGATGTTCCTCTTTTAACTAGGACCAGGTTGGAATGGGAAACTACCACTCAAGATTTAGTTAATTTGACAAACCATCTCCCTTGAGTCACCTAAGAGAGGGACTCCCTTGAGTCACCTAAAAGAGTCATCTAAAAGACTGCTAGGACACCTGGGGGGCTCAGTCTGTTAAGCATTGACTTGATTTTGGCTCAGGTCGTGATCTTGGAATTGTCACACCGAGCCCCACATCCAGCTCAGTGCTGGGCTTGGAGCCTGTTTAAGATCCTGGCTTTCCCTCTTCCCCTCTGCTCCAACACCCACCACCACCACTACAACACAAAACAGAAAACTGAAATTCTCAATTTTCAACTCCACCAAATGGCCCTTAAACAGAGCCAAAATCTCTTTGTTTCTGCTGTTATTGAAAAGACCAGGGCATGGGGTGGTGGGGGAGAAAAGATTGTTACAAGTTTAAGTGCTCCAGGCACCTTCAGCCCTCTAGTAAGTGTTTACAGTGTCCTCCTAATTCCCAGTAATGAGGCTCTAGGGAACTACAGGTGCTCTTTACAATCCCTGCTCTTAATCTGTTCAGAGAATCCACTCTTCAGATTTCAGAGTGAATCTCTGTCCATATTGACAGCAGAGTTACACTCTTGGCGCCCCGTTGCTGTGTAGCAGCCCCTGCTTCAAGTACCAGAACAGTTCAGATTGCGGGAGGGGAGCGCTAGTTACCCCCCCCCATGGATTCCTGCCTTTGAACCTGCTCCCTTTGTCTAGGCCCTTTGAGAGAGGCACTCCTGTCTCCTTAGTTCCTCTGACCCTATTTATTTATTGGGCTGAGGTTTCTTAAAGTATCATGCCTGAATTTCTTTTTCCCAAAAGGAGGAAATAATTCAAGATTTTGACAGTAGTAATCAAAATAGGCAGCCAGGGGAATTAAAAGACACGTTGACATCTTTTATTAATTTGTATTGGATCAGCTACCATCGTCTTTATGGGCAGAATCCTCAACTGATGTTGGCAGATTCCAAAGGACACTTCTCATCAAGACTGATGTAGATCCCTCAAAACCTCTTCCCATAATTAACACCCTATTAGTAAAAAAAAAAAAAAAAAAAAAAGTCCTTCAAAACATCAAGCTCCTAATAGAAGATTCCAAGTATTAGGGCCTCGTTATCTCCTGCATTATTCCCTGTGTTATCCCAGTGTACCTATGAGAAAACTCAGTGGCTGAACATGGAGGTTTGCCCAGGACCTCTGAGCAAAAAATAACACTGTTATTTCTTTGCACCCTTTTGTTTGCAACCCCCCATACCCTGCAGACATCCATTGTATTGAAAGTAAATGTTTCACTGTAATTGACCTACGCCTTGCCATTTTTAGTATTCCAGTTAATCAGGATAGTCAATATGTCTTTGCTTTCATTTGGGAGGAAAGGAAATACACCTGGATAGTAATGCCCCAGGGTTTCACAGAGAGTCCCTCTTATTTTCACAAACCTTGAAAGCTGACTTGGATGATACACGGTTTTCTGCAGGCTCTGAGTTAACAGTGCACAGATGATTGGATTCCCTGCCCCCGACCCCCTTCTCAGACCTCTTCACAGGAAGATAGCATCCACCTGTTAAAACTTTTGGCTTTAAAGGGACATAAAGTTTCCAAAGAAAATTACAATTTCCTCAAACTCACGTTTAATACTTGGGGCATCTGATCTCCAATCAAGAAGTGTATTTGGATCCAGATGAAACCTGTCATCACTGCTTAATGCTCACAGGTTACCTTTTGAGTCCCCATGACAATTTACAGGAAACTCCTTAAGCATATGCAGATTTTTCATGGTTTACTGGTGGTTCTTATTTGAAAGATAAAAATGGAAAATACCATGCTGGGTATGGCAATCGAAACTCCTTTTGAAGTCATTGAAAAAGCACCTTTATGTTTGGCCACTTGAGCGAAAGAGACTGAATTCTATACTGTTCCTTGACTTGTACTTTAGCCAAGGGTAAAACCACAGATATTTATACTGATAGTAATGGGGTAGCTCGTGACTTCGGAATATTATAGAAACAGTGAGGTGTCCTTCCCTCTGATGGGAATAAAATTTAAAATGGCTTCTATGTCCAGAATTTACTACATGCAGTGCTTTTGTCCACTGCTTTGGCTATTAAGGTTCCTGGGCATTCCAGATTCAACTCCCTGGAGGCCGAAGTAACCCACCTCACCAATGTTTCTGCCAAAAATGCTACTTCCAAGGAAACCAATAGCCAAATCTGTCATGGTCCAAAGGGATGTTCTCCCAAATGATCATTTGGAAAAATTGACAAGAGACACCCAGAAATTGGCCCCAGAGAGGGCAAAACAATATGGAAATCTAATAGTTGGCTCAATAAAAAGAACTCTGGCAGACTTGAAGCATATGAAAGAATTTAATAAGGGACACAGATATACATTACAATTATTGTATATTTATAAGTATGTATAATTATTGTGTATATATATATATGTATGGTTTGTGTGCTGGCATAGTTTGTGTGTTAGGACTGGAATCTTAAATAGGTAGTAGCTATTGTCAGGATCAATGTCTGTTTATTTTTTCCCATTTTTAATATTATTTTAATTAACATTTTCCTGATAAATAAAATTAAGTTTAATTAAAAAAAAAAAAAAGAACTCTGGCTTGAGCCAAGTAACAATATGTCCTTGCCAGTAATTCTAAATTTCTCAGCGCTTACCACTGTATCTGCATTAAACTCTTGGACTGTTGACAAAATCGTGGCATTCATGAACCAGTAGGGGTGGCAAAAAGTTAATTAGGCTGCAAAAATTGCTGCCTCACTTGTCCCACCTGTCACAAGTACATCCTTAGAAAACCTCCTCCTACAAATGGATCATTCAGTTCCCTCTCGTGGATAAATGTTTTAGTCTTGGTTTATAGGTTTTCTCACCGGACCCAAACTTCCTCTTATAGACAAGCCACTGCTGCTTCTGTTAGATTATCTCTACCTGGGAGCCCATTTTACTAGTCAGGTGATGTGAGAAGTCTGTGCTATGTGGCCAGCTTTGAACACTTCCGTTGTATATATACCACCCTTAGTCACATGCACTAAGGGCACTATTGAGATGGCAAAATGTGTAGAGATCTTCCAAAGACCTTGGCCTAAAGCATTGCCATTCGTCTTCTAAATCACAGCTCTATCTCTTGGGAGCTCATAGACAGTTTTGGAGATAGTCAGAGGATATCCAAGACACTTGGCCCCTACCTCCTTTGGCCCATAGTTGATAAAAGGAAATATAATTCAATAGTGTAAAGGCCTAATTACTTCTATTAAAAATAACCATGCTTTGGCAGAGCAGTCGCTGGGAGACTATAACCTTAAGGATCACATCTTGCTACCTAGAGGTTTCCTCTGTCGAGAAAGAGCCCTCCAGAGTCTTCTGCCTCACTGGAGAGGCTCTTACCAGGAACTGCTAAGCAACCATTGTGCCACCAAACTCCAGGGAAAAGACTATTAGATTCATGTGACACACCTAAAGAAAGCACCAAACCCTGGCTGGACCTGAAAGTAAAGATTTTCTGGAACTGAAGCAGATGACATCTGATGAGACACTTGGTCCCCAGATGTCCAGGCCAGGCCTGTGTACCTTTTTCTCAGTGTTGTGTTTCTCTTTTGAACAAAGACAGTGCCCCTGTCTGCATTTCCCAAGCCATTGTGAGAGGAAGGAAACTCCTCTTTTGTTTATGGCCTTTTGGAAACAGATTCATCACAATCCCAGGACAATTAAATTTTTCATTTGCTTTTTTCTGAAGGGTTAGAAGGTTCACAATCACTGAAGTCTTTAAACTGTTAACTGTCTTTGGATTCTTACCCAGACTGATGTTCTCTGAATTTACAAACTTACAGGCTATATTATCAATAACACATTTCGTTCCAAACAGTTCTTTTGAGATAACAGTACTGTATTAAAATACCTTTGAAGTTTTGCTTTTTTGCAAAAAGTTCATCAGCTATAGTTTCATGTTTATACTTGCACTGTGTCTTCTCAAATGCACTTGTGTAATTCTTTCCATTGTGCTCTTGTAGTGTCCACTGTTTTGCTTTCATGGTCACTTTAAGTGGAGAGTTCCAGAAGGCACACATGACTTCGGGTTTGCCCTCAGTAGGGTAAAGCTCTCTCCTCTTAAGTTAGAATAAATGCCAATAAATATTTCATTTGGCTACTTGTAGGCCTAGAGGCCTGGTTTAGAACCATGATACAATTTGAAATCACTGTCACTTCTGTTTCATGTAATTAGTTTAAGTTTTGTGTTTTGTTGCCTATAAAACTTAAAAATTATGTACCCAAGGGGCACCTGGGTGGCTCAGTGGGTTAAAGCCTCTGCCTTAGGCTCAGGTCATGATCTCAGGGTCTTGGGGTATCAGGCTCTCTGCTCAGCGGGGAGCCTGCTTTCTCTCCATTCTCTCTCTCTCTCTCTGCCTGCCTCTCTACCTTCTTGTGATCTCTGTCTGTCAAATAAATGAATAAAATATTTAAAAAAAAATTATGTACCCAATAAGGTGATGCTGGCTCAATCCTTTGAGATGATCTCCAATTAACATGACCCGGAGGAGATAAGGACTTTAGGGAGTACCTGAGAGATTTTCCCTCCTAACCTTCCTCAGTAACTCTGATGTGGCCTTAGGTGGTTTCTAACTGCTATGCCCTTTCCTCTAGTGTAGGACATGACACCCAGGAAAGATCCCTCCTGGCAGTGAGGGACACAATTACTAAGTAGTGGAAAATGTGACTTTCAATCAGCAATGCTTCCAAAGAAAGATCTTGATCAAAAGCCAAATGTGAAAATTAATAAAAGGAAATCTCATTTAGAATAGAATTGGGAGCCAGCAGGGAAAACTCTTTGTTTAACCACTGATCTTCTGATGGCTTTTTGGGTTGTTTTCAATTTTTGGTTATTACAAACAAAAACTGTGTGAGAGTTCTAGTTGTACCCCACATTCACCAACACTTAGTACGGTGAATCTTTTTTCATTTTATTCATTTTTGTAGGTATGTAGTGATACCTCATTGTGTTTTTAATTTGCATTTCCCTAATGACGTTGGGCATCTTTTCTTTGTTCTGGCCATTTGGGTATCTTTTGGTGAACGGTGTGCTCAGATCTTTTGAGTTTTATATTGAGTTTCAGATTTTATGTAGACTTAGATTTTGACTCTATTATATATAATGGAGTATTTGTGAACAAATACTGAACAATCGTATGAAACAAGTTAATATAGCACAGTGGTTAATAATTCATTATCTGGAGACAGACTAAAGTTCTAATCTCAATTCCAACATTTACTAGTTGTGTTGATCTTAGACAAGATAATTTAACTGCTCTGACCTTTTTTCCTCATCTGTAAAATTGGCTGAGAATAGTTACCATCTCCTAGGATTTCTCTGAGTCAGATATGTGGAGGAGAAGAGGGTCTATGGCATAGAAAAACCAATCTAAAAATGTCTCCTGTGTAATTGAATGAAGCAGTTAACACACTTGAACCTGTTTGTCTTGGAATAGGACAGGGGATAGATCGGGGGATGATGATGCAACAAGGCAGGTATCCAAGCCGAGGGTTTGATCTTATTTGTTTGTTTTAGACAATGTTAAGAAGGTGAGGATGAGCAGAGGAAGGGGGGTAGAGAGAGAGAGAGACTCTTAAGCAGGCTTCGTGGAGCCTGATGTGGGACTTGATCTCAAGAACCTGAGATCATGACCTGAGCCAATATCAAGAGTCAGACACTTAACCAACTGAGCTACCCAGGCACCCCAAGGTTTGATCTTTTGAATGTAGTAGTAAGGGTCAAAGCTATTTAAAGGAAGGACAGTTAAAGTTGTAACACAGAAGTGCAAGCAATGCCTTGGAACAGCTGAAAAAGAGTGATAATGAGGGCTGAGAGTGTGTACAACAAAGATTACAAGAGATAACTGTGACTAATGCCTGAGTACGATTAAGTAATGGGACAAAAGTGGCTGGAATTTTGCACAGTGGGAGGGAAGGCGCTCTCAACCCAGCCTTCACTAGCTTTTTGGTACCTGTGAAATAAGGAGATTGGGCCACATAATCTCTATGGTTTTATTTGAGTCCAGCAGCCTGTGAAATTTCCAATCTGTTCTATGGACCTGGGAGTGGAGAAAAGGGGGAGGTTGTGATCCCGGACAATTCTAGGTAGTTGAAAGAAAAAAATCTAGAGTTGAAAGTTGTCAGCCTATAACTGGTTCCTTATATAGCTATTTGTGGCTAATAGAAGCAAAAGTGAGCAATGGGCCACTTTCCCAGAATCTCTGCTCTCAGTGAATATTGCATGAAGTATTGGCATTTAAAAATGAGCTTACCAGGGAATGGGAGGGAAAAAACCACAAATGAATGGATGCTAAGTGTCCAAAGTCAGGATATGCAACCTGGACTTAATTTTTCTGAAGATCATTGTGAAAGAGTATCCAAGTCAGGAGCACCTGGGTGGCTCAGTGATTTAAAGCCTCTACCTCGGTCATGATCTCAGAGTCCTGGGATCGAGCCCCACATCGGGCTCTCTGTTTGGCAGGAAGCCTGCTTCCTCCTCTCTCTCTCTCTGCCTGCCTCTCTGTCTACTTGTGATCTCTGTATGTCAAATAAATAATTAAAATCTTTAAAAACAAAAATATCTCGAGTCAGTCTGTTATTGCTACAAAATATATTTTGTGACTTTAGTCTCCCCATTAGTGTTCATAGAGAAGAAAACACATTTAAACATATGCCCAAGAAAAACAAAACTGACATGTTCAAATGATGTAAAATTGCTTCAAAAGACAAGATATTAATTTTAAGTTATTTGAACTATCTTGGCCTCTGACATCCGTACAGGGAGCTAATTAAGAGTCCAGTGTACATATTCCAAAAATGCAAGTATTGCTGAAAGTTTGTTTTATTTTGTTTATAAGTTTGGGAGAGGAAAATCATAACATATATTTTACATGTTTTATACATTATCTTATTTAATCCCAACAGTTGTATAGTTGGGGGAAAGAAACCTTATTTAGAGAAGTTAAAATTTGTCCAGTTCTTTTTTTTTTAAATTAATTTATTTATTTGACAGAGAGAGAGGGAATACAAGCAGGGGAAATGGGAGAAGGAGAAGCAGGCTTCTCTTGGAGCAGGGACCCCAGTGTGGGGCTCGATCCCAGGATGCTGGGATCGTGACCTGAGCCGAAGGCAGACGCTTAATGACTGAGCCACCCAGGCACCCCAAAATTTGTTCAATTCTTACTGTTCATAAGAGGGCTAGTCCTCTGGGAATCTGTAATCTAGTGGAGCAGGCAGAAACCAAACCTCAAACAACTCCCATCATAGACCTTTATTAGTCCTAAGTGGCTCCTTGAAGAAGCCTTGGGAAGGGCTTTAAAAGATGTCTAGAACTCTGACAGGTAACTGCTGGGCTGTGAGATGGGGAAGAAGCAAAAGAGATAGAGGAGAAAAGTTTCACAGAGGCATGATGAGCAAAATACCTGGTGTGGCCAGGAAACAGTAAGAGATGCTCTAATTGGTGGGGAGATAGGATGGTTCAGGATGTCAGCACCTGCGACAGACTTGGAGACAAGATGAGAGGCTGTTGCCAGATGAACTAGAGACCTTGGGCCCTGCAGCTCTCACCCAGCCTGTCCCCCCGACATCACCAGAGGCTTTTGGTCTCATCACCAGAATTCAGGGACGGATGAGCCCATGTGTGAGTGATGCAAATGCAAGGTTTCTTAGAGCACACTCTCGAGATGTGAGGGTGGGCCAGCTCAAGGGAGAGCTGTGCCCTGGATTTTGGGTCTCTATCTTGTATTGACAGTTGTTAACTTAGCGGTGGAATATTTATTAGGGAGGGGATTTCTTTGAGAGCAGGATTTTGTGCCTTTCTCCTTACTTGGTCAGGGCTTCTGGCCTTCTTCATCTTAGGCCTGTCTGGTGTGATTGGGTTTCTGTTGGGTTTGTGAAATGCTGCAGGGACAGGTTCCTAACTTTCCTGATAACAGGGCTTGGGTCCCCCTTTGCTGGCCTTCAGGCAACCTGTTAAGGCCTAACTAACTGCCCACTCTAACAATATAACTAACAGGCAGCAAGGAAGTGGCAAAGGGTTTTGACCAGGGGAATAGCTAGAACAGGACTGTGTTTTAAGAATTCTTCCAGCAGTCTTCCACTAATGTATGCCAGTCTGGGTAGAAGGAGGAGGCAGGAAGGCCAGTGGAGGTTGTTTGGGTAATGCTGGCAGAACCCAAAAAGGATCTGCCCTGGGCCGTCCCAGAGGAAAGGGAGAACTCTGCTTCTTACCCCAAATGGTTCTCTAGGAAGCTCTCCTGCACGTATTTCTTTTTTTTTTTTTTTTAAAGATTTTATTTATTCACCTGACAGGCAGAGATCACAAGTAGGCAGAGAGGCAGGCAGAGAGAGGGGAAGTGAAGCAGGCTCCCTGCTGAGCAGAGAGCCCCATGTGGGGCTCGATCCCAGGACCTTGGCTGGGATCATGACCCGAGCTGAAGGCAGAGGCCTTTAACCCACTGAGCCACCCAGGTGCCCCCTGCATGTATTTCTTGGAAAACAAGTAGAATTCCCTGACTGCTTGACTTGGAAAAGCTTTTTGTTTGTAGTTTGTTATTTATCTGTCAAGTAAAAGGGAGCTCTTTTTGTGTCCTTTTTACTCAGGTTCTGAGTCCTAACGAACAGAAGTGGAGTGCTAGGATCAGTAAGCGATCTGGAAAGTATGGAGTCAATAGAATTTGATTGGATGAGGAAATGTAATGAAGACTCCCAAGTTTTAAACCTGAATGACTAGGAAGAGAGTGGTTTCCATGTGAGAAATAAGACCATGATTTGAGAAGAAGGTATGCCAAATGGGATCAGTTGGAAGTTACAATAGTCCTTTCATGCAGAAATATCCAGAAGCTGTTGAAAGGCCAGAGCTGGTATTCATAAAAAAAAAAAAAAAAAGTAGGAGCTAGAGAAAGTAGAGTCCACTGTTGTCTGCACGGAGATAAAGCCTTGTGTGGTGGATGCCTGTGCGGAGGATAACGTGGCAAATAGACAAGATGGGGGTGTGTGTTAAAATTCCAGAAAATGGAGCAGGAGAAGGGGGAAGGACATGCGGGTAGAGCATGCAGAGCTGGAGAGGAAAAGGGAGGAGATGTGATGTAGGTAAATGCAGCAGGCTGGTGCAGGGGCGGGGAGGCGGATATAGTCGCAGGGGCTGTGTTTGGTGATAAAGGATCCCTTCTCTGGGCAGTCTTCCCACTCCAGGCTATCCCAGACTGTCTTCCTCTTATGGCTTGGCATCGTTGACTGGTTAGTCACCAGCGTTTGTTTGTGTGTCCATTAGATCAAATGCCTGCAAAGAGCAACGACTGTGTAGAGTTGTCTACATGGTGAGTATAGGATGAGGAATCAGGAAATTAAGGACATTCCATGAGAGAGCAGTTTCAGGGAGGTGTTGAAAAGGAAAGCCAAAGTGTAGGTTGTGATGAAATAGGATGATGGTAAGAAATGAAAGAAGCAGGCAGTTATGAGAAAAAGAGGAGGGAGAGAGATCACCAGGAAAGAAGAGGAGAGAATAAAATGTCTAATTCTAGGGTGGTGAGATTTGAACATGTTCCTATGCTGTGGTGCAGACCCGTGGAAAGGAGAGGTTGAAGGTGGGAGGGGGGGCAGTGGTAATGACGCATGGAGTGAATCTGAAAGGGACTGGTGGATGCAGGGGAAGGAATGAAGCTCTGGCAGTGGTGGGGGAAAGCACTGAGAAATGTGAACCTGAAAGGTGGGCCCTGCGGTGGGAGGTAGTAATGGACTGTGAGGGAGGACCCTGTGGCCTAATGAAAACACGGCAGCCTTGGAGTTTTCATACTGCCCTTCATCAGTGGCATGAACTGTAGCAAGTGATAACGTTTTTTCAAATGCCTCAATTTCCCTGTAGGTAAAATGGGCGTTAATTACCTTCCAGCTCCCAAAATCAGGTGTTGTTGACCCACTTACTTGCAAGTGCTTTCTTGGCTTTTTGTTTATTTTTAGTTTCTTTGGGGGATGTTTCCATAAGAGGGTGGAGAAGCAAAATGGGAGTGGGGTCCTCTTAGCATGCAGGAGACAATGCTGTAGGCCTCAATGATCAGTTTTTCTGAGGGGTGGGCATAGGATAAGAAGAAAAACACAACGTGAATAAAAGGTTTTGGAAGCATGTGTAAAGACCCAGGGGTAGGGTTAGAGGGCAAGGATGCCTGATCCTGGAGGAATCAGACCCTATAGCTGGAGAGAGGGGGTTAGGGAAGGTGTGACCACGGGCTACCTCCCTGACCGCCTCTTACAGGTGAGGGTAATAAGAGAAGCAGGCACGCACGTGGAGCCCAAGCATCCTTAGGGATGATGTGACTGCAAGCCAGCTTTTAAAGATTAATGGGGAGGGTCTATTAGTTTCCACGCAGCTGCAACGGAGTGTCAACGCAAAGATTAGGAAGTCCTGGCAGGAGCTTCGTGAACCCACGGGCGTGCAGCCCAACCCAGTCTCGCGCGCGTGCCGCGCCCGGGACCGGCATTCGTGGTGCAGCGCGCTCTCGCCCCACCGGGAACTTCAGGAACTTGGCTTTCATCTAGTTCCCACAGCACGACCTTAGGTTTTTTTTGTTTTTTTTTTTTTCTTAAATTGCAGAGTGGGGAGAGGCCCCGCCTTTCCGGGCCGGGGGTTGGCCTCGGGGGCCGCCCCTCCCGCGCTCCCGAGCAGCTGCTCCTTCCCTGACGGCGCTGGAGGGCCCTGCAGCGGCCCACGACACCCAATGGCGCTACCCGCCTGGCTGCAGCCCAGGTAGGGCGCCAGGCCCGCGGCGGGAGGCGGGGGGTGAGTGGGGTGGGGCGCCAGGGGCGGGGTGCCCCCCCTACGCCCGCGGGCGGCTGCGTGGGCAGCACAGCGCGGCGCAACCGTGAGCCCAGTGCGCTCTTGAACTCTCGACAGGCATTAGCTAGTTTTCAGTTCTCTCTGCAATCCTAGGAGGAAGGCTCTGTTATTACCCCCATCTACAGGCTGGGAAATGGGAAGGACAGGCTACCCTGCCACCCCTTTCGTGCGCCCTCTACCAGTCAGTCCTGCTTTCCTTCCCCCTCTGGCCACCAGGAGTCCTTCGATTGACTTTGTCGGACCCGCTGGCCCAGGGTGGGTTTCAGACCTGCCAGGTGCAGAAACAACTGTTGCATGTGTAGATTCCAGAGCTCAGTTCAGGGGCCTTGGGGCTGTGTGTTTAACCAACGCCAGGTTGTTCTGGTGCGGGTTTAAGGAAGGCCTCCTTACCCAGCTCCTCTTAGTGGTTCGCGTGATCTGTAGGGTGCCTGTCATCAAGCTACACTGGATCTGCTTCCTGCTTATTTGCCTTACTTCTCAAAGGTTTCCCGTCTCCAACTAGAAGAAATCCTTGTCTATACTGGCAGGGCCCCTCCCACCACCCTTCTGAACCCCCAAGGCACATTTCAAACAGTGCTTTCCCTAACTACCTCAAATTGTGTATCTGTCAATCATCCCTGAGTCATCTCCCCAGCAACCCAGTTTTAAACCCGGCTTGACTTCCCTTTTCTGGCCTGAGCCACTAAACTGCTTTCTGTGTGTGTCTGGGGAAGGAAACGTCTGCCCTTGTAAATACAATGGGCAGTGGCAACTGCCCCCTCCCCAACACCCCCCCCATCAGAGAATGCATTCACAACTCGGGTATGGCCAGCTACTGAATCACCCACCACTGGGAAATGCCACCCCCACTACTCCCCTCTTGTAACCCTCAACTCAAGTTTTGCACTTCGCAGACTGAGTTGCAGGAACACATTGAGCATGTCAAGAGAGCCCTCACCATCTTTTTTTTTTTTTTTTAATATTCAAAGCCATCTTTGCAATGTTTTTAGCCCTTTGTGAGAACAAGGTTAGCACTTTCTCAAAGCTGAAAGTGAATTTTGAAATAGAGCCATCTTTGACTTGAAGCAAACTCAGGATGCTCCTTTTAGCAGATAATGTGTGCTGTAGGTCCTTTCAAAATCTGAATAAAAGACTCTGATACGGAATGGTTTTCTCTTGCTTGCTTAGGTGGGCCAGCAGGTTAGTTAAAAGATTTGTGTGTAATGCTGGAAAGATTATTATAAAGGAAGAACTTACTGGTATTTTCCTTTATTTACAGGTATAGGAAGAACACCTATCTTTTCATCTACTACTTAATCCAGTTCTGTGGCCACTCATGGATATTTACCAATATGACAGTCCGGTTCTTTTCATTTGGAGAAGGTAAAACTCCAGAAATCATTTTGGATTTTTAACATTCAATACGTGTTTTCACCTAGTCCTGCTTATGTTAATTTTTCAACTTCTGCGAAATTCACCGAATATCCTTCACTGCTCTAAGATTTAGTAGCCATATTTTTCAGTAACCATTCTTCTTGCTCATTGCAAAAACCAAAACCTTTTTGGAGAAGGGGGCAGGTGAGTTGAGGGGGGAGGGACTTGGCTTCCCTCTGACTAGGCAGTTTGCTCTGAAAACACAAACATGGCATTGGGGTGGTGCCATCTGATTCTTCCTTTTCGGTTCTGCAGCAAACCTTCTCATATTTGCTGGGTTTTGAGGAAATCTGTAAATGCCAGTATAACCTTTTGCCCAGAGAACTCAGGAATTAACCAGATTCTTTCCTTGTCTTTTTATTTCCCAGGCTTAACATAACTAGAGACTACTAATAAGTGAAAGACAAACTGTATGGTCCCCTTAAGAAGTAATGTGTCTCTAAGTAAATGACACACCTTCTAGATGACTCACCATCCATATGGGAGTTGGTAAAGTCATGTTTCCTCCAGTTTTCTAAAAAGCAAAGATTTTAACCAGCATTTCAATTTTTAAGAAATGAATCACTAAGTGACTGTCAAAATAACATTCTTTTCATGTTCCATCCCCACATGGGGAAGTGTCATCACAGTTTACAACTGTTGGGTGGCTTGACAGTTTGAGCAACTGCTGGTTTCAGCTAGAAACAAACACATAGAATGTACCCGAGAAAAACCATGCTGTGCTCACCAATTCAGACTTCTGTATCATAAGGAAATTAATCTAATTCTGAGGTGCCATAACTATCTTTGGTTGCCTTTTCTTACTGTGAATCTGCAGTTAAATTCTTGCCTTCAGCAACCTCCAAAGATACAACTGAAGGCTTGAATTTCAGCTATGAATGTTGGGAATCTTCAATCAGGGGAAAACATGAGCACTGGGAAAACTTCCTGTATGTTTATAGGGAAAAAAGTCAGCGCTTCTAGGCCTTGAAAATTAGCTGGGGCATTGTGGGATTATTACAAGTCATTCACGCCAAGAGTTACAAGCAATGAACTCTTTCTTATCCTGCTTGGTCTTTCGAGTGGGAAAAATTGCTTTAGTTGGCAGTGTGTTTATTTCTTAATTATTATCCTACTGTTAAAATTAGAGAGGCCTCTTATTAAAGTAACACAACCATTCATATGGAAAGTGGACTGAAAACGGCTAAGTGCGAGTTCAGTATAATTCCCGAGTCAATGTATAAATTAAGTAGCTTAGTAGCAGTCTAATCACCTGAAGAGTAACACCTGCTACCTTCTCCATCCCAGAGCTGTGTAATGGGAAATGCTCTTTTGCAGCAAGTGTGGGGCAGTGGATGAGAGCATGGACTTCCGTCCCTCAGGGACCATCTGTGAAATGGGAATGATGATAATAGTGCTCACCTTATAGAGCTGTTGAGAAGAGAAACCCTTAGTGCTCCATAAGTTACCATCATGTGAATGACCACTGGGCAATAAAGACAGCCAACTCTTCCCTAGATGGTTCTTAAGTTTTAAAAGGAAATCCCACCATGTTAAGCCAACAAATATATCCTATTTAGAGGAATGGTTGTTTATCCTATTTCATTTTTTTCCAAATGCAGTGTGGGCTCTCTGCAGTGCAGACTTCAAAAGTCCCCACCAGAGGCCCAGGTTCTAATAAAGTTTTAGAAAGCCCAAACCAAACACATACAGGACACAAATAAGATGTTACTAAGCATAACATCATTATGAATGTCCTTTCCATAAAGCTTTTCTAGTATCATATTTTTCTTATCTTTGTCATTTTCTTGTCAATGAAAAAGGTGTGAGCACGCTAGCTTCTTCAGTCAGTTCACCTCCAACCTGTTTACAATTGATGGTTTAGATTCTACTGGGTTACTTTCATTTGGGAATTGCTTTATAACATATATGGGGAATTATATATATGGAGAGTAAATACTACAGCATGGCCATAGGCCTTCTTTTTCAAATTTTTGCTGTTTTTTTAGCAGAGGAGCAATTAAGATAAACTGCAATATGAGGTACTTTCTTTGGTTGCATGGTATTAGTCGTTTAGTAGCTGGTAGGAAATTTCTCACATGTACAATGAGAAAAGAAGTAAATAATCACAATTTTTATTTCAAAGTGCTGCATAGATTTGGGTTGTGACCTAGCTTTTACTTTATTGTATCTATTTCTAATTCCTGGACACAGATTCCATGGTTGACACTTTCTATGCTATTGGTCTTGTGATGCGCCTTTGCCAGTCCATTTCCCTCCTGGAGTTGCTGCACATATATGTTGGCATTGAACCAAGCCATCTCTTTCCTAGGTTTCTGCAGGTAGGTTTTGTTTTGTTTTGTTAACAGTTTATCACGGGGGGCTCTTGGGTTGATACAGCCAGTTAAGCAGCCAACTCTTGGTTTCAGCTCAGGCTGTGATCTTAGGGTTGTGAGATGGAGCCCTATGTCAGGCTCCTCACTCCACACAGAGTCTGCTTCACATTCCCTCTCTCTCCCCCTCTTCCCCGCCCACCTGTGTGTGTGCTCTCTCTGTCAAATAAGTAAATCTTGAAAAAAAACACACATGATATTATTGACTATATTCTCTATGCTGTGCTTTTCATTCCCGTGACTTATTTTAACACGGGACATTTGTACCTCTTAATCTCCTTTATCTGTTTTGCCCATCCCCCCAAACAGCCCTCCTCTGGCAACTATCAGTTCCCTGTATTAAGGAATCTGTTTGGGCCCTTTACTTATTTGTTTATTTATTTTTTGGTTGTTCATTCATTTGTTTTTTTAGGTGCTACAAATAAGTCAAATTATGTGGTCTTTGTCTTTCTCTTTCTAACTTATTTCACTTAGCATAATACCTTCTAGATCCATCCATGTTCTTATCAATGGCAAGATCTCATTCTTTCTCATGGCTCAGTAATATTCGTGTGTGTGTGTGTGTGTGTGTGTGTGTGTGTACATGCACCACATCTTTATCCATTCATCTATGGATGGACACTTGGGGTTGCTTCTATAACTTGGCTGTTAGAAATAATGCCTATGAACAATAGCAATATTGCAGTAAACACAGGGGTGCATATGTTTTCCAATTCGTGTTTTTGTTTTCTGTGGATAAATACCCAGTAGTGGAGTTACTGGATTATATGGTATTTCTATTTTTAATTTTTTAAGGATATTCCATACTGTTTTCTCCAGTGGCTGCACTAATTTACATTCCCACTAGTTGCCTTTTCTCTTCATCCTTGCCAACACTTCTTGTTTCTTGTCTCTTTGATTCTAGCCACTGCCAAGTATGAGGAGGTATCTCATTGTAGTTTTGATTTGCATTTCCCTGATGATTAGAGCATCTTTTTATGAGCCTGTAGGCCATCTGTATGTTTTCTCTGAAAAAATGTCCGTTCAGTTCTTCTGCCCATTTTTTAATTGGATTGTTTGTTTTTCTGGTGTTGTGTAAGTGCTTCATGTATATTTGGATAGTAACCCCTTACCAGATATTTCTCATTCAGATACATTCTCCCACTCAGTAGGTAGCCTTTTTGTTTTGCTGGTGGTTTCATTTGCTGTGCAAAGGCTTTTAATTTTGGTGTAGTCCCAGTGGGTTAATTTTGCTTTTGTTTCTCTTGCCTGCGGAGACATATGCATAAATATGTTGATAAGGCTGATGTCCAAGAGATTACTGCCCATGTTTTCTTTTAGGAGTTTAATGGTTTTAGGTCTCACATTTAGGTCTTTAATCCATTTTGAATCTGTTTTTGTGTATGTTGTAAGAAAATGGTCCAGTTTCTTTCTTTCATGTGTAGCTGTCCCATTTTTCTCAATACCATTTGTTGAAGAGACTGTCTTTTCCCCATTGGACATTATTGCCTCCTTTGTTGAAGATTAATTAACCATATAATCATGGGTTTATTTCTGGGCTCTCTGTTCTGTTCCTTTGATCTGTGTGTCTTTTTTTGTGCCAGTACCATGCTGTTTTGATTACTTCAACTTTGTCATATTATCTTGAAATCTGGGATTGCAATTCCTTCACTGTGTGGTTTTCTCTCAAGACTTCTTTGTCTATTCAAGGTCTTTTGTGGTTCTGTACAAATTTTAGGATTATTTGTTCTAGTTCTGTGAAAATGCTTATGGTATTTTTATAAGGTTTTCTTTGAGTCTGTAGTCTGCTTTGGATAGTATGGAAATTTTAATGATAATTCTTCATGAGCTTGGTTCTGCCGGAAGATTTTAATCACATTACCAGTATTATAGAATCTGTTTTTTAATTAAATTTTATTTATTTATTTATTTGACAGAGGGAGGCAGGCAGAGAGAGAGGGGGAAGCAGGCTCCCTGCTGAGCAGAGAGCCTGATGTGGGGCTCGATCCCAGGACCTGAGATCATGACCTGAGCTGAAGGCAGAGGCTTAACGTACTGAGCCACTCAGGTGCCCCTATAGAATCTGTTTTATTCTTTATACTATTTCAGGATCTCTTGACTTAAAGTGAGCAGTTGAAAAGCAAACCCCTGAAAAATTGCAACTCAAGTCACTGATAAGAATTCTATTAAAAAATGATCTTATTCCAAGACATTGCAACATTAGACTAGGCAGTTGGAAACATTCAGGGCAATGATGCCGTTGCTTTGGGAAGCATGGAGATGATCTTCTCTTAAGAGTTGGATTTCACAGCCACTTGCCACTCTACCTGTGCCACTGTCCTGGGCAATGGAGGATAGAGGAGAGTCATAGGATTGGAGTCATTCAGACTTCGTTTTGACTCCTGGCTCCTCTAGCTATCACCGTGGGGTCAGATCCATTGCCATTGAGCTGTTTCAGGGAAAAGACACCACACAAAATATCTGGTCAATAGTAAATGGCCCAGGGGCACTGGGTGGCTCAGTCAGTTAAGCATATGCCTTTACAGCTCAGATCACGATCCCAGTGTCCTGTCCTGGGATGGAGCCTTGCATTGGTCTTCTTGCTTGGCAGGAAGCCTGCTTCTCCCCCGACCCTGTGTCCTCTCTCAAATATATAAAATCTTAAAAGAAAAAAAAAAGTAAGTAATCCCTCCAAAAAAGTTTCCTTCACCAATATCCAAAGATAAAATATTCAGCCATTTCTTGTTCTTTTTGCCAATTTTTACTGAATACAAATGCAAAGGAGAGACCATTCATGTTTATCTAGTATATCTAATATACATCTAATCATAGACTTGGGACTCCTACAGACCTGGATTCAAATCCCAGTTCTAGCTCTTATTAGTTGTATGAATTTATTTTTTTATTTCAAATTTTTAGTTAAATTCTGGTTAGTTAACAGATAGTGATAGTAATAGTTTCAGGAGTAGAAACTAATTGCATGAATTTAAACATGGAAATTGTTCTGAACCTCATTTTCTCATGTGATGTGAAAATAACACTTACCTCGTGGAGTAACTGAAAAAATGGGTGGGATAAGTTCCTAGTGCTTAGTTAGAATACAGTATCTGGAAGCTATTGCTATTATTTTAGCTATTATTTGTTTCCTGTACCAGGTCTTTAGCCCTAGATGACCATGTTCCTTTTTCTTTTTTTTTTTATTTTAAGATTTTATTTGAGAGAGAGAGTGAGAGCCCACACTAATTTGGGGGTGGGGGGAGAAGGGCACAGAGACAGGGAGAGGGAGAAGCAGACTCCCCACTAAGCAGGAAGCCTGATACAGGGCTTGATCCCAGGAGCCTGGGTAATCCCAGGACCCAGAGATCATGACCCAAGGCAAAGGATACTTAACCTAGTGTGCCATCCAGGCACACCCACCATATTCCTTTTTAAAGCCAGGTTGAAGAGTGCCTGAGTAGCTCAGTTGGTTAGGCAACTGCCTTTGGCTCAGTTCATGATCTCAGGATCCTGGGATCAAGCCCCGCATCAGGCTTCCTGATCAGTGGGGAGCCTGCTTCTTCCTCTCCAGCTCCCTCTACTTGTGCTGTCTCTTCCTCTCTCTGTCAAACAAATAAATAAATCTAAATAAATAAATAAAGACAGGTTGAAGGAAGATGAGAAATTCACTGGTGGAGATTCAATACAAGAAATCATTGCTGGTAAGGCAAGAGAAAAAAGTGCTATTTTCCATATGAAAAGAGATAAGTTAGGTGACTATGTGAACATGTGTTTAAGATCTGCAGAAAAGGGATTTCTGTGAGGATAACTTTAACTATTTGCAAAATAAATCAGAAAAATGGAAATAACTAAATTTGACAAATTGGTATTGTGAAAATAATTTGTCAGAATCTGCATTTACTGCTAGCATCTAGCAAAGTATTTAGGATAAACATATGCCTTAAATTTTTGTTGATTAGAGTGACACAGATTCTTATACTAAAATCTGTTTAAAATACAATGAAAGTTTAAAGATGGAAATAGGAATATAATCCTAAGGAGCCTATTAAGAACTTAGCATTAGGGGCGCCTGGGTGGCTCAGTGGGTTAAGCTGCTGCCTTCGGCTCAGGTCATGATCTCGGGGTCCTGGGATCGGGTCCCGCATCGGGCTCTCTGCTCAGCAGGGAGCCTGCTTCCTCCTCTCTCTCTCTGCCTGCCTCTCTACCTACTTGTGATCTCTCTCTGCCAAATAAATAAAAAATAAAATCTTTAAAGAAAAAAAAAAAAGAACTTAGCATTATAAGTTTATGGGAGATTTTAAATTTTACATATTAAATAAAAATAGAGAAATAGTATACATTAGGATGAAGACATTTAAGTCTTGAAATATCAAATGTCAAATAAAAATCAAGGTAATATTTAGCCTGGACTCCTAATAACAGAGTAGCCAGGTAGCCAAGACTTAGATGGACTTCCCTTAAGCGTACTTCGTTAAAAAATTAAAAAGGGGTGCATATCTGTCCTTAAAGAAGCATATTACTTGGGAATAAGATTTATTGATATTTATTCCTTGTTAACAACTTCATGCTAATTCTAGAGAACAGAATGAACTACCCAGGTTAAATGAAAGCTGTAGTCCATCATATGGAATTATTTTGCCTGGAATATGACCAAATTCATTGAAAGTCTAAGCATGTTTTCTTTCACTAATACCTTTTTGGACTTTTTTGCTTTTTTTTTTTTTTTTTTTTAAGATTTTCACTATTTGAGAGAGTGTGAAAGATATTTATTTGAGAGAGAAAACACAAGTGGGGAGGGACAGAGGGACAAGTAGCCTCCCCACTGAGTGTGAGGATCCTGATAGGCTGCTTGATCCCAGGACCCTGAGATCATGACCTGAGCTGCAGTCAGAAGCTTAACCCACTGAGTCACTCAGACACCCCTGGACTTTTTACTTCTTTAGGCTACCTTGGTGAATAATGGTTTCATAGTAAAACAGCATTTTCAAAATTAAGAGTAGTGTTATTTTAGTTATTGACAGTGTGAGGAATGCAAGTGAGAAATGGGACAGGTAGACTTTGAGGAGAGAAAATAGAACACTTTAATGATGCCTAGAAAATGTGCATCTTTTTTATTTCCAAAATTATGTAGGCTTGTCCAGTAATAGAAATTATTATACAACTTAGAAATCTGATTTCTTGGAGTTCCAGAAGTTCTGGAGTATTTAAATGTGATTTTAATCATATTAATGTAGTGCTTTATAGAACTATGATCACTGTAATCAAACCATATCCTGGTTTGGTAATTTCAAATAATAATGGCAAATATATGTTGAATCTTCTTTAATTTTTTAAAGATTTTGTTTATTTGACAGAGACACAGCAAGAGAGGGAACACAATCGGGGGAAGTGGGAGAGGGAGAAGTAGGCTTCCCACCCAGCAGGGAGCCCAATGTGGGACTTGATCCCAGGACCCAGGATTAGGACCCGAGCCCAAGGCAGATGCTTAAGGACTGAGCCACCCAGGCAGCCCACATTGAATCTTCTTTATTCAAAGTGAGTTTGTAGTGCCTACTGTTAATGGGGCTCAAGTGATTTTTAAGTCTTTTTTGTTGTCAGGGATAACAGGAAAGGGATTCACCACATCAGGGAAGATGGCTACCATTTTCATCATGGGCTACTATTAATTTTTGTTGTGATCGTTTGGCTTCCTTTTTTTTTTTTAAAAATCTCTTTGCGATTTTTATCTGTACTCTATTTGGATTATTCATTTCCTATCTTCTGTGTAGTTTTCCAAAAGGAGCCAGTGCTGGAAAGAGCTTTGAAAACCCATATCCTCATGTTCAAAGTTTGATTTTCTACCCCCTTCCTTTGAGTTCTGCCAACAGAAGAATTATGAGGTGACTCCGAGGCCTCTGTTTTAAAATAACCAAACAAAACTCTAAGATTGTGTAACCTTTCTTGGTTTTCCTGTTTCCCCATTTTTAAGTGAAGAAAGCATAGTTAAGAATGTGGCTAAGCTACTCAGTAATCCTAGCTGAGTGCATACAGTTTCTTGAAAAATGCATGGTGCCCAGCTGCATTCAGTGGACCAAAAAACACGTCCATGTATTTGTGATGTTATTTTGTCATTACTGTTGTGAGACTGAGGCATGACTGAATTTTCATTTTGGAAACTGGCCTTATAAAATGTCAAGATAAGTAATTCCAAAAAGCAGTAGGAAAATTGAGCTAATTGAGCCATGTATCAGATGGTGGTGGTATGTGCACAGGAGGTCTGTTTGTTTTCTGTGTCTCGTTCTGTGCCTTTTTAGTTTTTTTGTACACACATCTTTATTTTGACAGAGAAAAGTCATTATGAACTCCTAAAATTACACACAATTGACAGTAAGACTAAAATAATGTAATAATAAAAAATTTTTATGTATATTCAAAATATACAATGCACAATAAGATACAATAAACAGTAATACATTTTTTGTATTTTTTTAAAAATACACTTTAGGGGGGAAAGGCAAGATGATAACATAAATAGTTGCTTAGAGACATCCTTTTTTTTGGAAAAAAATTTTTTGGAAATAATTACATGTCCACTAAAATCATATAAAGAAATATAACAAATTTTCTATGTTTTAATTTATAAAATGGGAAAGTAATTTAGGTCCCAAACGCATAACTATTTTAAGACACGATAATGTAGGTGAAAAGTAGACATTTTCCTCTCCAACCCCTTCCTTCCAAAAGGCTCATATACTTAGCTTGGTAAAAAAAAGAAAATAAGGTTGGATTGGGAAATTTATATATTTCAGTAGATGTAATCAAATCAACTAGGCTTTTATTTTCTATTTTATGTTATTTTTTATAAAACAACTTGGTTTTTATAGTGTGAAAACACTGCCAACCCTGAAATACTGATTTTGAAGGACTTTGTTCTAACATTGTGCAGAAGCCTGAGAAAGAGGTTTTTACTGACATAGCCTTGGGTTGTTCTCAACTCCAGGAGGTGGGAAAATATCCACAAAACTAGCCTTTGGATGGGGACTTTCGACCCATGTACATTTAGGAAACCCTCCGAGTAATCCCGTTTACTCCTTTACCTTTTGAGAAATGCTTGAAATTCAAAGACTTCATATAAAACTGAATTAAAATGACTAAAGTCTACATTTGTCCTTTGCGTTGTAGGAAACACTGTCGCACATGTGTTAATTTTACAAAACATGAAAAATCCATAAATCAAAACACTAGGAATTACTATCCCCAGATTACTGTGCCTACAAAAACTTCATTTGTGAACCCAAATTGCAAAAACCGCTTTTATATTTATGAATATCACCTATTTCTGCTAAGGGCAGGCAAGGGTCTGCTTGCCCAAAATCACTCCAAAGATTTTTTCACAGTCCTAGATTCTTAGAACAAATACGAAGAAAATCAAATACCAAGGGTGTCTTAACATAAACCCTTCAAGGAAAACAGCCAAGTTTCACCCTGATTTCTTTTTAGCTGTGAAACAGGTGCCTCTTTGCATTGCTAGATTAAATAATCTTGTTTTCCATATAGTCATATGGGTTTTCTCTCCAGTTTTGAGTTGAGAACAGGTTTGTCCTGTTAAATAAAAACTGTACTGGGGATTGTGTCAAGCTGACGTTCTCAGTGTTGAAGCCTCTTGGGAATGAATGATGTAATTCGCTCAATTCGCTCTGTAGGTAAGATTTTAGATTTTTTTAAAGATTTTTTTTTTATTTGATCCATGGAATTCTTCACTGTGATTATTATTATTTTTAAAGATTTTATTTGACAGAGACCACAAGCAGGCAGAGAGGCAGGTAGAGAGAGAGGGGGAAGCAGGCTCCCCCTGCTTTAAATACTTAAAATATTTTAAATATTTAAAAATAAAAATTTTTTAAAAGGGAGGCAAACCTTAAGAGACCCTTAGGTATAGGAAACAAACTGAGAGTTGGGGGGGATGGGGTAGCTGGGTGAGGAGGTCACTTGATGGAATGAGCATTGGGTATTTATGCAAATGATGAATCACTAAACTCTACCTCTGAAACTAATACTACACTATATTAACTAAATTGAATTTAAATAAATAATTTAAAAAATATTTCATTATATATAATTATACTACATCTTTTGCCATTTTCTATGGATGGACACTTGGGTTGCTTCTTTACCTTAGCTATTGTAAATAATGCTGCAATAAACATAGGGGTGTGTATATCTTTTTAAATTAGTGTTTTCATTTTCTTTGGGTAAATATCTAGTAGTGGAATTACTGGGTCATATGGTAGTTCTATTTTTAATTTTTAAGGAACCTTCATACTGTCTTCCACAGTGACTACACCACAGGCATTTTCACCAATAGTGCACAAAGGTTCCGTTTTTCCATGTCTTCATTAATACTTATTTCCTGTGTTTTTTATTTTAGCCATTCTAACTGATATGAGGTGGTATCTCTTTCTGGTTTTGATTTGCATTTTCCTGATGATGAGTGATGTGGAGCATCTTCTTATGTGTCTGTTGGCCATTTGTATGTCTTCCTTGGAAAAATGTCTGTTGAGGTCCCCTGCCTATTTTTAATCAATTTATTTGGTGTATTTGGTGTTGTAGAAGTTCTTTCTATATTTTGGAAATTAGTGCCTTCTAGGATATATATCATTGGCAGATATCTTCTCCTACTCAGCAGGTTGCCATTTTACTGATGGTTTCCTTCACAGTGCAGAAGTTTATTTGGGTCTCATTAGTTCAACTTCACTTTTAATTCTCTTGACCCAGAAGACCTATCTAGAAAAATGTTCCTATAGTTGATGTCAAAGAAATTATTGCCTACATTCTCTTCTAGGACTATTACGGCTTCAGGTCTCATGTTTAGGTCTTTGACCCATTGTGAGTTTGGTGTGTAGTGTAAGAAAGCGATCCAGTTTCATTCTTTTTGTTGTTGTTGTTGTTGTTTTGTTTTGTTGTTTATTTATTTGACAGAGATTACAAGTAGGCAGAGAGGCAGGCAGAGAGAGAGGAGGAAGCAGGCTCCCCACTGAGCAGAGAGCCCTACGCGGGGATCGATCCCAGGACCCTGAGATCACGACCCAAGCCGAAGGCAGAGGCCTAACCCATTGAGCCACCCAGGCGCCCCCAGTTTCATACTTTTGAATGTGGCTGTCTCGTTTTCCCAGCACCATCTGTTGAAGAGACTCTCTTTCCCCCATTGTTGTCTTGCCTCCTTTGTTATAGATTAATTAGCCATATGAGCATGGATTCATTTCTAGGCTCTCTATCCTGTTCCCTTGATTTATGTATCTGTTTTTGTGCCAGTACCATACTGTTTTGATTAATACATCTTTGTCTTTTGATTAACACAGCTTTGTCATATATCCTAAAATCTGGGATTGTAGGAACTCCAGCTTTGTTGTTCTTTCTCAAGATTGCTTTGTCTATTTGAGGTCTTTTGTAGTTCCACACAAATTTTAGAATTATTCTAGTTCTGTGAAAAATGCTGTTGGCTTTTTGATAGGAATTGTGTTATATCGGTAGATTGCTTTGGGTGGTGTGGACATTTTTAAACAGTATTTGTTTTTCTAATCCAGAAGTGTGGAATATCTTTCCATTTACATGTCATCTTCAATTTCTTTCATCAGGGTTTTATAGTTTTTGGAGTACAGAGCTTTCTTCTCCTTGGCTAAATTTATTTCTGGGCATTTTGTTATTTTTTCTATGTAATTGTAAATGTGATTGTTCTCTTAATTTCTTTTTTCTGCTACTTAATTCTAGAAATTCTCTCCATAGAGGGAGTAGTTTATAACTACATAATTGATAACCGAAGTGCCATCTGCCATTTATTAAATAACAACTTAGGTTTAGTCACTGCTTAATTTGAAATTTAGGATTCCCAAGTAGAACCTAAAAATGCAAAGTATTTTTGTTTTATAGTTACCATACTTCTCAGGAGACCACATTAAGACAGTGTTTTAATTTGGCCTAGTAGGGTTTTTCTTCTTTTTTACTGTACTTGTATTCTACCTAGTTTGAGCTACACTAAACCCTAAGAGACCATTAGTAATTCGTCATGTTCTCTTAGGATTTGTTCAAAATGACGAAGTGCTAAGTTCTCACAAGTGCAAAGCCCCAAATAACTGGTCATATTATTATACATAAAAAGGGAATAAATTTAAAAAGTCTGTTCTTCAGAAGTGTTTGGTGTTGATTTAGAATATGAAGGAGGTTCTTATTTTAAGGTTTAACTTTTGAAGAGAGGCTTTTTGAAACAATAGACTATAACCTGGATATTAGGCATAAGGATAGCACATAAAATAACAAAGGGGAAAATGTGTTAGTGTTTCAGAACAAGGGATTTAGAATCACATTGTCCAGATTTTTATTTGCAGATCTGTAGGCAAGGCACTTTCACTTTGTTGTTTTTAAAAAATTATTTATTTATTTACTTATTTGAGAGAGCATATGCACTAGAGTGGGGAGGGGTAAAGGGAGAAACAGACTTCCTGCTGGGCAAGGAGCCTAATGTGGGGCTTGATCCCAGTACCCTGAGATCGTGATCTGAGCTGAAAGCAGATGCTTAACTAGCTGAGCCACCCAGGTGCCCATCATTTTCACTTTTAAAATGAAGTGCCCTTTATAAAAGGCAGCAAAAAATAATAACATTCATTTGTTAGGGTCATGGAGATTAAATGAGATATGATATATCTTCAGAAACTTGTACAAAGTAACCAATAAATAATGGCTGTTACCACTTTGAGAATAGCTCCACCTAAATTCTCCCATTGTATTGCCATGGAATGGTCAAGTCAGAGTTAACCATCAGATACTTGGTTAATTAAATTGACATTGTGGCAGGGGTCTTCACATACCCACATGTGTGTACGTGATGGTGGGGTTTGGGGCATGTTGGTGCTAATTTCTGTGTAGTTGGGATTGCATCAGTAACATGTCACACTCTGAAGTGATGACTTTTTTTTTAAGATTTTATTTATTTATTTGACAGAGCACAAGCAGGGGAAGTGGTAGAGGGAGAAGGAGAAGGAGGCTCCCACTGAGCAGGGAGCCTGATGTGGGACTCCCTCCCAGGACACTGGGATCATGACCTGAGTTGAACGCAGACACTTAACTGACTGAGCCACCCAGGTTGACCCCCTGTTAAGTCATGATTTTCAACAGGATGAATTCTATTGTACAGCACCATTTCTGTTTTAGATTTCCCTCTCTGTACTCATCAGTTAATGGGTAGTCTGACATCACACATAGCTTATAACTCTGGAAACCACAAAACTTGGGATATATGTTTCCCGGTCTGCCACTAGGGCAAGTCATTTCTTTGGTTCCTTAATTTTTTATTTGTAAGAAGGTGGGTTGGGCTAATCTAGAATGGACCCTAGAGATCCATCTTACCAAGAGTTATCTAGGTTTTTGCTTTCTGTAGTCAGCCATATAATTAGAAATATATGTTACGTGTATGCACTCATGTATCTGTATCTTGAGATTTTTATCAAAAAAGGAGATCGTTTTCCTAATTAGCAGGCACAGACCAAACATAAGATTAGGTGGTTCCTAAGTACTTGTTTGCTGCTAAGATCTTTTATCCAAAGTCTGCCAGTTGTCATTGACTGCAAGCTTGGATCATTTGATAATTATAATTGCAGTTAAGTATTCTTCATTATTATAAATATAACTAAATCAAGAAACTAGGGCATTTTAAAGAAATAGTGACAATCAGTACAGCTATGTAAATGGCTTCTATAGATTGACTAAGGTTTGAATCATATCTAATTCCCTTAGACAAGCAAAGACCCTCTTGACTCACTGCTGTGGTCACACTTGCTGATAGAGCGTGTACACTCTATGCTGATAGAGCATAGCTGATCATGTGACCCAGTGTTGGCAAATCTCGGATTTCTCTGCACGAGGTGATTTTCCAGGATTAACAGCCTATGATTCTAAGTCACAGATGGTTCTGTTCTTTTCTCTTTGATCTGCCTTAAAAATAAGGATAACTACTGAAAAACATAAAGCAGTTCTCCCCTATCACTAATATGCTCCCTCAATCTCAAGTACATTTTCCTTTGACCATTGAGAGCAAGGAAGAATGTTTTGTTTAAAAAAACAACAAAAAATATGGATTGTACAGGGGGCATTAGTATGATATAAGGTGGTTCATTATATTTATATTGGGAAAGAAGAACTTATTTTTTGAGTAATTGGAGCTAAGCCATTGTGTGTGAATTCTCAATGATTTGCACTTACTGACTTGGAAAAAAATGTGGATGTTGAATTCTTTTCATTTTCCACTGGCTTATAAAGGTTAGGATTATATTACTTTTCTTCCCCCTCCATCCACCCCCTTAAAAAAAAGCTACAATAGCTTCCCTGTTAGATGAAATCGAAATTTCTTGGCCTGTCATTCAAAACCCTTTATAACCCAGCACCCACCATGTTTTCAATTTTATCTCCTATTCATTCCCTTTCTGAGCCTTTCCCCCAACTCTAGCCTCCAGGGGTTCTCCTTACTCTCTAATACACTTGCATTTTCACACCTCTGCCTCTTTGCTTTTCCTGTTCCCCTAACCTAGGATGTCCTTTTTCCTAATCAGTCTACCTAAGAAACTCTTGCCTCTTCTCTCAGATCCAACTGAGGTGTTGCCTGTCTTCATAAATCTGTGCATCCTTTCCCCAGGCAGTTATGTCCCTCACCTTTGCTTCCATTCAGAGCACTTTAAATGACAGCGTTATTCACACTATGTCATAACTTTACCGCCACATTCTCCTACCACTGCTACCTTCTGGAGCAAGGACCTTGCTTTCTGTGTGTGTGTGTGTGTGTGTGTGTGTGTAAAAACCTTGGCATCTAATACATAGTGGACATATAATAAAAGCTTACCAAAGTGAATAAAAACATGTGTGCATATATTGCAGGAGGAGAAATACCCTGATTACATAAAATATGTTTTTATTCATTATATATAATTTGGAGAATACAAAAAACAGCAAGGAGAAAATGAAATTGACCTATAACCCTACTCCCTCAGAGATCATGTTAACAGTTCAGCATACCTATTTCCAGTTAAAGCATACTTACTTCGAAGAGGAGCTCTGGGTTTTGAAATTAGAAAATGACCTACATGCTTAACAGATGATCCTAATTCTTGACTTTGCTGTTTCTTTCTTAGCTCACAGAGAGAATAATCATCCTCTTTGTGGTGATCACCAGTCAAGAGGAAGTCCAAGAGAAATATGTGGTGTGTGTTTTATTCATCTTTTGGAATCTATTGGATATGGTTAGGTAAGGAGGCAAAATAATATCTTAAAGCCAAGTTGCTTTTCTACAGTGAAACCAGTAATAGCTGCCCACATTTGGTTACCCTGAATGAGAGAGGAAAACATAACCCCTTTCCAAATTATTTTATCTTGATATCGAAATGTATTCTTAGCGCTTTCCATAATGGGCATGTCAGAGGTAATGCAAACCTCCCATGGTATTACAAGAGCAAATCAGTGCATTCAGGTTTCCAGCAGAAGACTTAGCATAGCACCAATTTGGGATAAACCTCACAGCTGCTTGCTAATGAAAGGCATTCCTTGAAATTGCTCTGGTACATGTAACTGTAACAAGCAAAGCAAGACTTCTGTTATGTCTTAGGATTTACAAAGTTGGTTTCTGTGAGTTCCAGAATACTTAAGTACAGGGCCTCATCACTCTAGGGAAGAATGCACCTCCACATACATTTACTTTGTGTTGTTTTTCTTCGAAGTATAATTTTTAAGAAAATATTTGTTTATTTATTTGACACAAAGAGAGAGAGACAGTGATCACAGGTAGGTGGGACAGGGGGAGTAGACTCCCTGCTGAGCAGAGAGCCAGACGTGGGGCTCGATCCCAGGACCCTGAGATCATGACCTGAGCCGAAGGCAGAGGCTTAACCCACTAAGCGACCCAGGCACCCTTTAAGATTTTATTTGACGGAGCAAGCACAAGCGGGGGGAGTAGCAGAGGGAGAGAGAGAAGCAGGCTCCTCATTGATCAGGAAGCCTGACATGGAGCTGGATCCCAGGACCCTGGGATCATGACCTGAGCAGAAGGCAGATGCTTAACCAACTGAGCCACCCAAGTGCCCCTGATCGGACAGTTCTAGACATTAATCAGCACCGACCATGTTAAGTGCGGTCACCATCTGTCACCATACGTTATGACAATATTTTTGACTATATTCCCTAGGCTTTTACTTTTATCTCTGTGATACGTTTTATATACAATTCCAGTGGGTCCAAATGACTTATTGAAGTTATTTTGTGGATACCCTAGGAATCCTTGAACCTCAGATTAAAAACTTCTGCTCTAGGGCGCCTGGGTGGCTCAGTGGGTTGGGCCGCTGCCTTCGGCTCGGGTCATGATCTCAGGGTCCTGGGATCGAGTCCCGCATCAGGCTCTCTGCTCAGCGGGGAGCCTGCTTCCCTCTCTCTCTCTCTGCCTGCCTCTCTGCCTACTTGTGATTTCTCTCTGTCAAATAAATAAATAAAATCTTTAAAAAAAAAAAAAAAAAAGAACTTCTGCTCTAGATCACCTTGTTTCCTTCTACTTCTGAAACTTTGCAAACAGATGGGTCTAGTCTTGTCTCTACCAGCAGTGGGGTAAACAGTCCCCTTTGCTCAGAGGCTCACCTTGGGGAGGTGTCCTAACTGCTTCTTTGGCTTTCACAAATGAGAACTGCCCCTTCTACTTGCAAGATCTGGGTGTGGATAGGTAACAAAAGCGCCCTAGCATTTTAGCTGAGTTACATAAACTATTCATTTACTATGTTGTCAGTAACTTAGCTGAATTAAAGTATTTCTGAGTAATAGGTTGAGCCTAGAGTGAGTTAGAATGAAATGTTTTATTGAATGAAAAGGAGTAGCATTCTTTGTATATATAATTTAGTAAGTTATTCCTCATTTTTAACTGATAGTTTTGTAGACTTGGGGTGAATTTCATGGACTTTTGTAGCCCATGACTTTGTGTTCATGAGACAAGGAGCCCCATCTGGGATTGGGACCTTCTGACATACTGTTCTCTGGTATGCCTGACTCTTTCGGTGTCAATTCAGTCTCTAATGAGCACAGTTAAACCCATTAGAGAACAAAACGATTTTAACATTGAGAGTAGTTATCATGATGTCATGGAAGGGCTTTTTAACAGAGGAGATCTTAGGATGCATCCCACTGCCACTACTTGCTGTATAATCTTGGACATCCAAGTGAACCTTCAAAAACAAAAGAATTGTGATAATTCATGTACTTTAACATTCACCTTTTATTTATTTCTTAATTAATTAGTTAATTAATTAGATCAAGTGTCAGGGTAGGGAGGGGCAGAAGTGGAGGGAGAGGGAGAGATTTTTAAGCAGGCGCACTCCACACTCAGGTATAGCCAGATACAAGGCTCGATCTCAGGAGCCTAAGATCATGACCGGACCTGAAATCAGGAGTCAGACACTTAACCGACTGAGTCCCCCAGGCACCCAACATTCACATATAAAATAGACAATTTGTGGGTTTTAGTGTATTTAAAGATGTGTAACTATCATCACTAATTTGAGGACATTTTCACTGCACTCTATAAAGAAACCACAAACCTCTTAGCAGTAAAATCCCCATTTTCTCCTCTCAGCCCCTGGCAACTACTAACATACTATCTCTATGAATTCACCTATTGTGGACATTTCATATAAATGGAACCATACTGTATATGGCCCTTTGTGACTGATTTCCTTCACTTAGCTTAATGTTTTCAAGGTTTATCTATGGTATAACATGTGTCAGTATTTCATTCCTTTTTATCAGTATTTTATTCCTTTTATGGATAACATTCCATTATAGCAATATACCACTTTTATTTATCCATTCTTCAGCTGATGGACATACTTTCTGGTTATAAGGAATATCGCTTTGAATAGTCATGTACAAGTTTTTGTATATGAATAGGCTTTCTTTTCTTATAACTTGGAAGTAAAATTTCTAAGCATGTAGCCTTTTCGAAACTCAGTTTTTTCCCCTCTGTGATGTTGGGGTAGAATTATCTTCTGAACTTACCCTAAAATTTCTTTTTTTTTAAGGCAAGGACTAGAGAGACACCTGGATGGCTCAGTCGGTTAAGCATCTGCCTTCAGCTCAGGTCATGATCTCAGGGTCCTGGGACTGAGTCCCACATAGGGCTCTCTGCTCAGTGGGGAGTCTGCTGTTCCCTTTGCCTTTGCTACCCCCTCTAATTGTGTGCACTCTCTCTCTTTCAAATAAATAAAATCTTAAATAAATAAATGCAAGGACTAGAGAAGGGCATCTATTAAAAAAAACCCACATCCAGATGATTGTTAATGTTAAAAAACTAGTTTCTTCCTAAGATGAGTGAAACTAGGGTGGGTGTACAACCCTTGCCATGTCTATTCAGCATTGTACTGGAAATACTTGTCATGGCAGTTAGGCAAGAAAATGTTGTGAAAGGCAGGAAGGAGTAAAGTCTGTTGGCAGGTTATATGATTTTGTACATAAAATCATAAGGAATCCACTAAAAGTACTAGAACTAGTAAACCAGTAAAGAAAGGTTGTTGAATATACAAAATTATTTACAAAATTATTTCTGTATATTGTGTTTTATACACTTGCAATGACCTATTTTAAGATAAAATTAAGGAAAAATTTCATTTATAATAGCATCCAAAAAAGAAAGTACTTAGGAATAAATTTAACAAGAGATGTGCAGAACTTACACATTGAAAACTTTAAAATACTTTTGGGAGAAATTTAAATATACCTAAATTAAGAGATAACCCATGCTTATGGGTTGAAAACTTAATAAGACTGCAACACTCTCCAAATTGATCTACATATTCAGTGCCATCCTTATCAGAATCCCAGCTGGCTGCTTTGCAGAAATTGCAAAGCTGATATCAAAACTCATATGGAAATTTAAGGAACTTACTAGCCCAAGCAATCTTGAAGAAGAACATAGTCGGAAGACTCACACTTCTCAATTTCAGAACCCACTACAAAGCAATAATAATAAAGAATGTGATACTGGCATAAGGATATAGCACAGAATAGAATTGATAGTCGGGGGATAAATTCTCACATTTATAGTTGATTGATTTTTGACAAGGGACCAAGACCATTAAATGGGGTTGGGGGAATAGTTTTTTCAACAGATGGTGCTGGGATAATGACATGTCCATCTGCGTGGATACTTACCTCACACCATATACAAAAATTAAAATGGATCCACAAACCTAAATGTAAGAGCTAAACCTATAAAACTCCAAGAATGCATGGAGGTAAACCTTTGTGATTTTGGATTTGGCAGAGGATTCTCAGACACCAAAAACAAAGCAACAGAAGAAAGAAGATACACTGGACTTCACCAAAAGTGGTTTTACACATATAAGGTGCTTATCTACTCTTGTAATAAAAAATAGATGCCAGGGACACCTGGGTGGCTCAGTGGGTTAAAGCCTCTGCCTTCGGCTTAGGTCGTGATCTCAGGGTCCTGGGATCAAGCCCCACATCGGGCTCTCCGCTCAACAGGGAGCCTGCTCCCCCCCCCCCTTCTGCCTCTCTGCCTACTTGTGATCTCTGTCTGTCAAATAAATAAAATAAAATCTTTAAAAAAAAATAGATGCCGTTTTTGAGATTGGTACAGATCAAGTTTGATAATATGCCATGTTTAGTGAAGGCTTGCACTGTTGGTATATGGTTTTTATATACACAGATAAGCAATTACAAGAGTATTTGAGAGGATATATAAGAAACTGGCATTGGTCCTTGTCTCCGAGGAATGGAATCGAGGTCCTAGAATGGAAGAAAGGTTTAGTTTTCTCCATTCATGTTCTCAAGGTTTTGGATTTTGTTTTGCCGTATTACGTACTGCCTATTCCAGGAGTTCTCAAAGTACAGACCCTAGCCCTGTGTGGCATCTGCATCACCTGGAATTTGTTTATAATAGAAATTCTCAGGCTCTACCTGAGACCCACGGAATGAGACCCTCTGGGCATATGGCCTAGCAGTGTGTGCTTTAGCAAGACCTCTGGGTGATTCTGATGTCCGCTTAAGCTTGAGAACCACTGCCTAGTCAGAGAAACAAAAAGATGCAGACTGCTTCCTCCATTACATCACAAAGGCAGCTTTAAAACCACCTATTGCACTCAAAACAAGCTTCTAAGGCTGGCTCTCTAACTGATCACACAGCGCAGCCCAACTGCACGAGCAGAAGGACGACCAGTAAGGACTTGGAAGTCACACTTGTGTTTTAAAAATTCATTACCTAAATATTTACAAGTCTGTCTGTTTTTAAAAACCCAGCTGCATACTGGATAAAATGGGCTTAGCTTCTGAGTGAACCTAAATTCACTCATCAGGGAAAGGTGTAATTTGCTGAGGGGTAAGGGTTTCATTTTCTTTGTTTACCTCCATAATTATCCATGGTCCAACCCCTGGGACAAGCCAGACTGACACAGTTCTCCCCCCACTTTTTTTCTTTTTTTACCTCCCACTTAAATGGTAGAAAATAAGGTTTGGAATTTAAACTTTCCACTTGTATCTCTGTGTTTAATTACAGTGTAAGGTATTTTCTTCTCTTCTTCTCCCAGATATCAGTGGGAAATGATGTTTCTGAGCTCCTTGTCTTGTTTTAGGTACACTTACAGCATGTTGTCAGTCGTAGGGATATCCTACGCCGTCTTGACCTGGCTCAGTCAGACACTGTGGATGCCCGTTTATCCTCTGTGTGTTCTTGCTGAAGGTAAGAGTGACTTTGCATTATTGTTTCCTGACAAAAGCAATCTACTTATAATGGTTCACTTAACTTTTTGATGATTAAATTACTATTTTTGCTACTGCTAGCGGACAGCTGACTCAATGGGTCATTCCTGGCACACTTCCCTTGATGCAAAAAAGCAAAACATTAAGAAACAAAGTTAGAGGGGGAAGCAGCTTTGCACAGTAGACAGAATATTAGATGAGGAATGAAGACATCTGAGTACAGGCCTTCAACTTCATTAACTCACTGTATGAGTTTTGGGCAAATCATTTAACCTCTCTCAGTTTACTCATCCAAAAGGAGTTTAACATTAGTGACTCAGTGATTTTTTTTTTTTTTTTTAAAGTATGCTCCACACCCAGGGTGAGGCTTGAATTCATGACCTTGAGATCAAGACCTGGGTTGAGATCAGGAGTTGGATACTTAACCAACTGAGCTACTCAGGCGCCCCAGTGATTATTTTTAGTGCATAGAAATTCAGTTCCCCCTGACTGGATTATCTTTCCTACTCAACTATCTACCATGCATCACACTGCCTGCCAGGAACAGTTAACTCTACCTTTAGATCGTCATCAATTTCTCAGGGAAGCATTCCTCAACTTTCTCAAGTAAGTCTGTTCCCTGCCCCCTGCCCTCAGTACAGCACCATGAATCTCTCTTTCATAAGACCTGTCTCAGGTGTGATTAGACGTTTGTGTGATTCTTTGAATAATCTCGGTTTCCTGTCTAGCCTCTAAGCAACTTGGGGATATGGGTTTGTTGTTTCCTTGCTTCCCTTTTTCTCATGCACCCAATATATATGCCAATAAACACTGAATAAATTATTGAATACAGTATGAACTCAGCTAGTTACTTAGCCTAAATGTAAACCTAAAACTTAAATAAAATGCATCAGTTTGCAAAAAGCTTGAGGATATTAGGGGAATATATGCTTCCTTCCATAATGGATTTGGCAGACTGGTAAGGAACTTTCGGAAACATTAAAATTTTTGAAAACAGAAGGCATAAAGAAATTAAGAAAGTAACTAAGGGAAAACATAGAAAAAGAAATTTAAAATAAAATAGTGACATTGGCGATAATCATAAAGTGTATATAGTCTACCCACATGTTTTGTACTTATGACCAGAGAAAAATTTATAGTAAATCATATTAGGTAGAACTTTAAAATTTGTTTTGCTTTCAAAAGAATTACTAATTTTTAGAACAGACTAAGCCAAAAGAATCTAGAGAATATTCCTAAAAACTAAAAAAACTGGATTGCTCATTTCTTTGAGAATGAAATTCTTCACTAATTGAAACATTTATTAAGTAAATTGCTTTATTATATTGCATGAAAAATACCATAAAGAATATATTATAAAGGACTAAGGTAGAGACAGGAGTAGTCTTTTCCTAAAAATAAAGGATGAATAAGTATAGAAAACTTGTACATTCTCATTATTTGATAACGTTAAGCCTTCACCTTTCTGGGAAAGCCATGTTCCAGTATGTTTGCCATAAAACCCATTTCTTTTTTTGAAATTAGATTCATTAACTTATTCTTGCAATTAAAAAGCAAAGTGTATGTGTAGAAAAGGAGTCCGGAGGTATATGTGACAAAATGTTAATAATTCTGGGTAGCAGAAAATGGGTCACTAAAGTTTAACCTTCACATGTTTCTTTATATTTTAAATGCCCTAAAGTATAAAAAGACGTGGTTCAGAAAGCCTGGCTGACTTTTGAGGACTCTAATATTTTTAAAGAACTATAGTTTCCCATCCAATAACATCAAAGACAAAAGCAAGGTGTGTAGACAGCCAGATCATCAGTTTATACCGATTAACTGCTAGAAACTTGGGCGCAGCATCTGGAAGTCTTAGACGTTAGGTCAGTTGCGGACCTTGTGGCCGAGCCACTCATCCTGCCAGGCTAGCCGTCGCGGCCTTGGTTGCCCAACATTTCTTCTGTCTCTCATTTTTTTTTTTTAATTTACAAATAATTTTAGACTTACAAGAAGTTACAAAAACGGTGTATGGTTCACGTGTGCCCTTCACCCAGCTTATGCTAACAGCCTCTTACATAACCATAGTTCATTATCATTTCATAAAATGTCATAAAAATCCGTATGTGAGATATAACTTCATAGAACCTCCTCTTTATTTTCACTGAAGTATAATTAACATCCAGTGTTACATTAGTTTCAGGTGTACAACATAGTTTGATTCAGCAGTTCCATACATTACTCATTGCTGGCCACAGTAAGCGGAGCCGCCGTCTGTCACTGTACAACATTCTCAGAGTATTACTGACTCTACTCCCTGTGCGGTACTTTCCCTCTCCATGCCTTACTCATTTTATAACTGGAAGTTTTTACCTCTTAATCCCTTTTATCTATTTAGTGTGTCCCCCAAATACCTCCCCATTGGCAACCATAAGTTGGTGCTCTGTAGTTAAGTCTTTTATTTTTTATATTCCATATATAAATGAAATCGTATGGCATTTGTCTTCTCTATCTGACTTATTCCACTTGGTATAATACCCTCTAGGTCCATCCATGTTCTTGTAAGTGGCAAAATCTCTCTCTCTCTCTCTTTTTTTTTTATGCCCAAGTAACATTCCACTGTGTGCGTATCTTGAACACATAAACACATCTACTTTACCCATTCATTCATCTATTGATGATACTGGGGTTGCTTCCTTATCTTGGTTATTGTAACTCATGCTGCAGTAAACATAGGGGTGCATTTATCTTTTCCAATTAGTGTTTTTGTTTTCTTTGGATAAATAAGCAGTCGTGGAATTACTGGAGGATATGATACTGCTTTTATTTTTTTTTAAGCTAACACTGTAATTACCCATCTTATTAAGCAGTAATTTCTCAGAAGAAAAGATCTAAGACAAAATCTTAGGTATGTTTGAAGCATTCACACATACAGTACACTCGTGTCTATTCAACCTGAGGGTCTCTATTAAGACTGCTCAACCCATTCCCAATTAGTATTTAAATGGGAACTTTCCTAGTAACTTTGAGTTCACTGGTATGGTAGTTCTATTTTTAATTTTTTGGATGAACTTCCATACTGTTTTCCACAGGGGCTGTACCTTTACCTGCCCACCCCAGTGTATGGGGTTTCTTTTGCTTCCCATCCTTACCAGCATGTGTTTTTGGGGGTTGGGTTTTTTTGTTTGTTTGTTTTTTGTTTTGTTTTTTTTTGGATACCAGCTATTCTGACAGGTGTGAGGTTATATTTCATTATGATTTTGATTTGCATTTCCCTGATGATAAGTGAGGTTGAGCATCTTTCCATGTGTCTGTATGCCACCTGTATGTCTTTGGAAAAATGGCTGTGCAGGTCTTCTGCCCATTTTTTAATAAGAGAGTTAAGCAACTGTCCTGTATTGAGTTGTATAAGTTCTCCATATATTTTGGACTTTAACCCTTTGTCAGATATTTTGTTTTCAAATATCATCTCCCATTCTGTAGGTTGCCTTTCATTTTGTTGATAGTTCCCTTTGCTGTGCAAAAGCTTTTTATTTTGTTGTACTCCCAAATAAGTTTGCTTTTATTTCCCTTGTCTGAGGAGACATCTATAATATGTTGCTAAGGGTGATGTCCAGATGACTGCTTATGTTTTCTTGCAGGAGTTTTATGGTTTTGGGGTTCACATTTAGGTCTCTAATCCTTTTTGCATTTAATTTTGTGTGGGTTGTAAAAAAGGGGTCCAATTTCATTCTTTTGCAAGCAGCTTCCCAGGTTTTTTTGGTTTTTGGTTTTTGCACCATTTATTAAAAAGGCTGTCTTTTCCCCACTCTAAATTCTTGCCTTTGTGATAAACTGACTGTATGGGCATGGTTTATTTCTGGGTTCCCTATCCTGTTTCATCAATCTGTGTATCCATTTTACCGTTCTTGGAGTACTGTGGCTTTGTCACGTATCTTGAAACTGGAATCGTGATATCTCTGGCTATGTTCTTCTTTCTCAAGATTTATCTATTCAAGGTCTTTTGTGGTTCTAAACAAATTTTAGGATTATTTATTCTTGTTCTATGAAAAGTGCTATTGGCATTTTT